>NC_061509.1:244745471-244956134 GCF_022539505.1 Lolium rigidum | reverse complement strand
CTTGTCGAAGTAAGAGATCTACCACTTTAATGGTTAGAGCATGCATATTGTTAGACAAGAACATTGGGCCGCTAACTAAAGCCATGAATCATGGTGGAAGTTTCAGTTTTGGACATATATCCTCAATCTCATATGAGAACACTAATTGTTGCTACATGCTTATGCATTAAAGAGGAGTCCATTATCTGTTGTCCATGTTGTCCCGGTATGGATGTCTAAGTTGAGAATAATCAAAAGCGAGAAATCCAAAATGCGAGCTTTCTCCTTAGACCTTTGTACAGGCGGCATGGAGGTACCCCTTTGTGACACTTGGTTAAAACATGTGTATTGCGATGATCCCGGTAGTCCAAGCTAATTAGGACAAGGTGCGGGCACTATTAGTATACTATGCATGAGGCTTGCAACTTGTAAGATATAATTTACATAATACATGTGCTTTATTACTACCGTTGACAAAATTGTTTCTTGTTTTCAAAATAAAAGCTCTAGCACAAATATAGCAATCGATGCTTTCCTCTGCGAAGGACCTTTCTTTTACTTTTATTGTTGAGTCAGTTCACCTATTTCTCTCCACCTCAAGAAGCAAACACTTGTGTGAACTGTGCATTGATTCCTACATACTTGCATATTGCACTTGTTATATTACTCTATGTTGACAATTATCCATGAGATATACATGTTATAAGTTGAAAGCAACCGCTGAAACTTAATCTTCCTTTGTGTTGCTTCAATACCTTTACTTTAATTTATTGCTTTATGAGTTAACTCTTATGCAAGACTTATTGATGGTTGTCTTGAAGTGCTATTCATGAAAAGTCTTTGCTTTATGATTCATTTGTTTACTCATGTCATTGCCATTGTTTTGATCGCTGCATTCATTACATATGTTTACAATAGTATGATCAAGGTTATGATGGCATGTCACTCCAGAAATTATTTTTGTTATCGTTTACTTGCTCGGGACGAGCAGAACTAAGCTTGGGGATGCTGATACGTCTCCAACGTATCGATAATTTCTTATGTTCCATGCCACATTATTGATGATATCTACATGTTTTATACACATTATATGTCGTATTTATGCATTTTCCGGCACTAACCTATTAACGAGATGCCGAAGAGCCAGTTGTTGTTTTCTGCTGTTTTTGGTTTCAGAAATCCTACAAAGGAAATATTCTCGGAATTTGACGAAATCAACGCCCAGGGTCCTATTTTGCCACGAAGCTTCCAGAAGACCGAAGATGTAACGAAGTGGGGCGACGAGGCGGCGACACGCCAGGGCGGCGCGGCCTGGGCCCTGGCCGCGCGGCCCTGTCGTGTGGGCCCCTCGCGTCGCCCCTTTACCTGCCCTTCCGCCTACTTAAAGCCTTCGTCGCGAAACCCCCAGTACCGAGAGCCACGATACGGAAAACCTTACTGAGACGCCGCCGCCGCCAATCCCATCTCGGGGGATTCTGGGATCACCTCCGGCACCCTGCCGGAGAGGGAATCATCTCCCGGAGGACTCTTCACCGCCATGGTCGCCTCCGGAGTGATGAGTGAGTAGTTCACCCCTGGACTATGGGTCCATAGCAGTAGCTAGATGGTCGTCTTCTCCTCATGTGCTTCATTGTCGGATCTTGTGAGCTGCCTAACATGATCAAGATCATCTATCCGTAATTCTATATGTTGTGTTTGTCGGGATCCGATGGATAGAGAATACTATGTTATGTTGATTATCAATCTATTACCTATGTGTTGTTTATGATCTTGCATGCTCTCCGTTATTAGTAGAGGCTCTGGCCAAGTTTTTGCTCTTAACTCCAAGAGGGAGTATTTATGTTCGATAGTGGGTTCATGTCTCCGTGAATGCGGGAGAGTGACGAAACCTCTAAGGTTATGGATGTACTTGTTGCCACTAGGGATAAAACATTGATGCTATGTCCGAGGATGTAGTTATTGATTACATTACGCACCATACTTAATGCAATTGTCCGTTGTTTTGCAACTTAATACTGGAAGGGGTTCGGATGATAACCTGAAGGTGGACTTTTTAGGCATAGATGCATGTTGGATAGCGGTCTATGTACTTTGTTGTAATGCCCAATTAAATCTCACAATATTCATCATGTCATGTATGTGCATTGTTATGCCCTCTCTATTTGTCAATTGCCCGACTGTAATTTGTTCACCCAACATGCTATCTTATAGGAGAGACACCTCTAGTGAACTGTGGACCCCAGTCCATTCTTTTGCATCTGAAATACAAATCACGCATTGTCTTCATCGTTCTTTGCAAACAGATCATGTCTTTGGAAAACAAAAAATTTAAAGACCTTGATTATTTTCTCATTTATTTTAAACTTTATTTGTAACACGTGAAGACAGCTCATGTATATCTATCATGTACTATAAATATATCATGGTATCAATTGTCAAAAGAAAATGTATCTTAATCCATCTTCACGTGTTTAGCATCTTCCATGCATGTCATCAAGCATGGGAATAAACATGTGGGGAATATAAAAAAATTGTAGGGAACATGTGCTACTTGTTCTTAGGACCTGCACTACATCCCGCCAGCGCATCAAGCCTTCAACGTGCTTCTTGACTCCGTAGCATCGGTTCGATTAATACCTTGCGTAGTTCTATCTGAAGGAAACTTGCCATGCACGATGACGCATCACACCTTCCTCTTGGGTGTGATCCCTAAGTCAGGAGGTTAATCGTGTGCATACTACATCTTGCATCACAAGATGTAGTAGCTCTCCAAGACATTAGTATAATGAAAAAAAGGTGCAAGTTCAATATTTGCCATCTAGAAGAGATCTTATGTTTAAAGTTTTCGTACACTTGATGATGATGGATTGGTGAAGATATGCCTAAGAAGATTCTCTACTATAGTGGAGCATGGGGGGAGAAATCTCTAAGAGTTCAACAAGCAAGGACAATCAAGAAAGGTGGTCCAACTTGATAAGGTCAAGATCATCACCATCTATCTCAAGTGGATTGCACAAGTCAAAGGTTTGAACATGATAGGTTGGTTATCTTCAAGAAAAGATCCATTTAATAAATAAAAAAGGATTTCGAACAAAAAAACTTATTACGATTTTCATTTTGGATGTTTGTTATCTTTTATAGGAATAGTCATTTAAACTTCTATATTTATCATCCCTTATTGTATTTGGTGTTTCAATCTTGTTGCTATCTTCAAAATAAGGCCAAGCACATCAAAATCGAAGTTCGTGTGAGAAAGTTGTGGTGTTTCCAATACATGTTGTCTGTTAGGCTACGCTGGTCCAACCTTAGTCCTGGTAGCCGGATCGGTCCGACCCAATTTCGGGCTAAGTCCGACCAATGGATGGGAGCCAAGCGGTTTTCCCCGGAGTGGCCCGACTCTCTTGAGCATATTAGCCATGAGGTGAACTAATTTCCAGTAATGATTAGGCCTAGCCGGCCAGTTCGACCTCACATGATTGCTACAAATGCATGCCTAATGGTTAGAATCAGTGGGGTGGTGGGTGGTGCGGGTGATTAGTCATGGGGTTTAGGCGTTCCCCGATCTATGAGCAAGCCTCCTGCACCACCGCCCCCACCATTGTTGATCTTTTGGAGCTTACTTTCTCTCTATTCCTCCCATAATTGTTGTATCCATTTGACGAAAAAAAAGAGGAGATCTACATCTACTATTTTCACCAATAAATATTTCCTCTTTGTGAGAGGAATCTTTTGGATCTAGATCTTGGAGTTCTCGTGTGGATTTTCTTCTCCGATCTTTCTTTCATATTCCTTCATAGCATTATTTCTTGTGGTGGGATTGGGGTGAGAGAGGGACTTCAGAATTTTTCTTGTGTTCTTTCCATTGCATTTGGTGCATCGATTTGAGTTCCCTACGTGGATTCAGTTGGAAGAAAGTGAGAAGCTAATTATTCTTGGGTGCTTGTACCTTGTTTCTATTTGGTCCTTCGACCCTAGATTTCTTTCTGGCTTTCTGGTGATTACTTGGGAACCTCCAATTAAGTTGTGGAGATTTTCCTCAAACTTGTGGCCTTTGTGGTGATTGCTTGGGAGCCTCCAATTAAGTTGTGGGAACTGCACCAAACTCATGGCATTTATGGTGATTACTTCGGAGCCTCCGATTAAGTTGTGGATATTGCTCCAATCTTGTATAGTTTCGGTGACCGCCCTCAAGGGTCTCATAGTGGATCGAGTATTACCCTTTTGATGGAAGGCTTGGGGAAAATATGGTGAGCCATTGTTGAGTTTAGGGAGCCTTGTGCGTCTAGGCCGCTCCAACGAAGAGTAGCATCTACAAGGGTGGGAATTTCAGGATAGTGATAACCCACAAGTGTAGAGGATCAATTATATTATCTTTAGATAATTGATAAGTATCAAACACATGAGAAGATATCGGAATTGGTTAAGTAGCTTAACAAATATAACAATAAAGATGCACAAAATTTCTATTTTGGTGTATAAGTCCCTTAAAAGTAAACACAAGAAAAATAAAATGTAAGTACCAAAATAAAGGGCTCTTTTCGGAGAAAGCCCATTCCTATATGCACTAATAGGACAATCTTGGTTCCCGAGGGAGACATTGATTTATTAAGCACATTTTTTTCTAGATGTACATGGTGAATATATTTTCAAGTTTTATTCCTAATGGACAGAGCCTATAATAGGTGCAACCAAACATATGAGAAAATATACCCGTAGTAATTAATCCTAAGGACATGTATTCGACAATCATAGGATTTATTAAGAAAAAAGCCCAACTAGCGCTTTATGTTTGAGGGTCCCCGATCAATAACCTCCCATTGCAAGTCTAAGAATCGAAATATGGTTTCTTTCTTCTCCAACCATTCCTCCTCATTTCCCTACTCTAAGGCTCAGTCGTCTGAGCTCATAAAAATGAACTAACATTCATATATCACCATCATAGAACCACAACAAAGTATAAAACTTGACCAAATACTCGGAGCATGTTATATAGAAATCATTTCTAAGCTTTCCTATGCCCCCAGGAACATGGGGAACTACTCACAAAATTGAAACATGGAGATGATTAGTGGCATATGGATTACAACATAATCAGAAAGTATATCTTCACCACAAAATAATATCAAGAAGCTAAGTACAATCATGTACAAGACACCACAAAGATGTTCTAGGGTTATGATATGCATAAACTGCATGGACGATGACGTTGATCTCGAAGATGGTGATGGTTCTGACCGTTAAGATGTTGATGGAGATGCTCCCTAGTACTCAAGAGGAGTTTGTGGGGACGACAACTTTGATTTTCCCCCGACGGCGGCCGAGGGACAGCAGGATTTGCCCTCTCCCGAGGAAGAAGAGGACTTTCGCATCCGTCGCCAATTCAAAAAAAAATCCAAAACTTGTGATGTATGTTTTTATTTGAGACAAAGAGTTAAGTATAAATGTGGAGGCGAGACGATGCTCAAGGAGGCTAGGTCCCACCATGGTGCGGCCTAGCTTGTGGGCTGCACCATGGGGTATTACTGATGGCTTGTGGCTCGGCTCATGCACCTCCAATGCTGATAGTTTTCACCTTGAATAGCAACTTGCTGGGATTTTCTCGAATTAATTGAGCCCCATGAGGTATCCGAAACATACAAATTTGAAAAAGAGGTTTTTCTGCCTTAGAGAATTAAATATACCAAAACATAGTTACTTTGGAAGAAAATCCCTTTAATCATCTAAATAACCCTAACTCAATATCAATGGAAATACTATCCTAAACATGACCAATTTGATCCAATAATGATAATGCAAAATACACGTATCAAATACCTCGTTCTCTCTGTGTGCCTTGATTATCTCCTTACCCGAGCTCTTTTACTTACGTAACTGACCTTGTGACAACCTTCATGCTCGAAGTTAGATATTTTACCATAACTTAGGGTTTTTCTTTATCGTGCTTAGCATAAGTTCTTACTGCACATAGTTGAGCGTAACATATACATATATGCAAAATAGCCTGCTGCCATGGGGGCTAGCTACCCACCCCTAACGCCGTTGAATACTGTTAATGTACCCACAAAGACAAATTTACTGCATCAGACTGGCCCACCACGCACCATATCCGTTTGTACTAATAGAACAAAAATTAAAGAAAGTTTTAGGCCCATATCTGTTTCGTGTTTGACAAATTAAATAAAAGTTTTATTCTGAAAATTTTAAGCCCATAACATAAAAATTAAATCACTTGATCACACCGCTTAGGTGACATCCTTATTATTTCATTATGCTTAACCACCTAAACAATCACGTTTGGAACAATTTCACCCATAACTTTATTATTGAACAAACTAGAAGGATATCCCGCGCGTTGCAGCGGGAATCTTCTAAGAAATTATATTATCTAAATCAAATGGTATATTCCATATGTAATATGAACTGTTTATAGAAGTATGCAATATTCAATTGGTCAAAATAGTTGAGAAGATAAATTTAATTCACTTTTTTTATATTTGATGGCTATAAATTAGGTATGTGGACATTTTAATCAAAAAATGGTGACATAGATAGCTTGCATGCAAGGATACATCAATTATGAATGTTAGTGGGGATGGCATGGATATTTGATTGGCTAATGGAATAGATGATGTGGATGGCTTGCATGTAGAGATAGACTAACATTAATTGTAGTTAGTGGGGTTTTGCTTTATAAGAAGTATAGATAACCTCTAACCTAACCGACCGGGTGTTTATGTCCCCTAATCCTGTTTCTCAACGATTCAATGACTTATTGACCACGTTGGATCCAAGCGTTGGTGTCTCTCCAAAGATGCTAATAACTCGTTCTTTGGTTGACCTGACCCTCGTCGATACTGCCAAGAACACCACCAACGGTAGAACGCCGACTAGTAAGGCTAGTGTTGTCGGCCGACCACTATTATGAGCAAATATCTAGTGGCGGATGACTCCATAGGGCGTGGTATAGCTATTGGGCTACCTATCGTATGCAACGACCTAATACTATTCTCTTAAGCCTTACTACCGCCGCTTCAATGAATAAGGTGCACATGCATTCAAAGACGAACTTTGACCAAATAAATTGATCAACAAAATATTGATTATATTATACGTAATTGATATCATTGGATTCATATTAAAAAACACTTTCTAATGATGCTAATTTTAAACCAACAATCTTTGTATGTTTAGAGTAACTTTTATTCAAAAAAAAAATGCGTAAAACGAGAGGGCCTTATTCATTGAAATGGAGGGAGTTGTTAATTACATGTCCACTTATCATTGTTTAGATGTTGGACACTTCTTGTATATGCTACGTGTGAGGGCTTGTAATTTTGTATACAAATTGGTGGATAATGATCACAATTTATAATGTTGTTATGCATCTACAACAACATGTTTTTATTATCACCCGACTATCCACAATTTTCTTGATTCATTTCACAACTTAACCCATTAAATAGCAAGCCCAAAAAATACGAAGAAGAACAGGGTTCTAGAAGTTTCTTGCCACCACACTTTCTCGCCAAACCAAGTTGGCCTAAGGGGTTGTCCGGCATCCGAATTCAGCCCTCCCACAAAACAAATTAGTAACCGTTGTGAGATTTGCAGAATGACAAAACATGCTTAGGGGAAGATAAGCTACTAGTTCAATTAACTGTGTCAAAAAGAATATCAGGGGGGGGGGAATTATCCAAAACCACATACTTTGGGGACTACTGAACCTACTTATCTCGGGCTTCCTGCTGCCATCGTTGCCGAGCAGAAGCACTTTTTTTTTTTGAAGAAATCACACGCACTCCTTGTGTTGGATTTCAACGATTCACTGTTGGAGTCCTGGCCTGGTCCAGGCCCAGAGCAGACGTCTCCAGATAGACGCCAAGGTGATCGGCCTTTCACGTGGGTCTCGCCTGAGCCTGACTTAGAATTACAGTAGGCTTCGACCGTTGGTATAGTCAGATCGTCAGACACCATTAACAAATCCATCGTATTTGTATTGTAGCCACCGTATTGTATGTAGTCAGCAGTACACGTGACCTAGGACAGGCTGAAATTCACTCGAGACAGTCATTTGTGGGCACGGGCGACGGGACCAAATCAGCCGCAACTAAACCACTGCAAGTAACACCAGGAAAAAAAGTAACACCAGGAAAACACTGCTGCATTACGATTATTTTCTCTCTGTAGTCAGAGTAGGCAGTTCAATGCGAGGCATCAATCATGGCACATGTGCTTCAGACGGTCAGTTTAATTGGTTGTGTGATAGGACTGATAGAGATTTACGTACATACACTGGTACACACACATACCATTCCTGAGCAAGACACGCACGTAGTACAGACCAACATACAATATAGGAGTACTGATACATGATTTGAGTGGAGTCCAATCTGAAGGGCGTGATAGAGGGATTTTGCTCATGCACGGGTCACGGTCCCCGTGCATATTCCCTGCATCCAGTTCATTGCCTGAACCAGTTTCCATCAAATGATTGGATGTGATTCACATGGATCCAATTTCCTAACGCGTTTACTATTTTGTTCAGCTGCTTGTTTTTTTTTAAATAAGGGAGCAAAACCGCCCAGCCTCTGCATCAATTGATGCACACGGCCATTTTATTGAATTATTCAAAGTATTCAAAGTTGGAGAATGAAAAAAAAAACAGAAAATACAGTCATGGGTCTGACAAAGTTGCCACATGAATCAACCAACGGAACAAACGACACAAAACTAGGCTAGTCATACTCTATCCTATTACCGTGTCGCCATCCAGTAGCCCAGAAGTAGAAGTCCCGAGTAACCACCAGCAGCCGGTTGCATCCAGTACCCATATCCTTGCGTTGGTCCACCGGGAGCAGGAAAGCCCATAACTAGATCTAGTGCACAACTCGATGAATAACTTGCAAAAACTTAGTACCCTTTTGATTATTAAAAATGATATTATTTCTAGTTCTCCAAATTATCCAGCATATAGCAGATATCACAATCCGAATTTTATTATTATCTTTCTTTGGAACTCCATTCAACCAGTTCCCAAACATATTTTTGATATTTGCAGGTGGAGGAATGTTATAAGCAAAATAAATCATCCTCCAAATAATCTTAACAAACGGACATGCAAGGAATAAATGATGGACAGTTTCATTAGCATCACAAAAACAACACTTTTGAGACCCGTCCACCTAGGTTTTGCTAAATTATCCTTAGTAAGTAAGACCTTGTTATTAAGGAACCACATAAATATTTTAATCTTCAAAGGGATTTTCAGTTTCCACAAATACTTACGCAAAAATCTAGCTAGTATGACCATTCATATAATCGAGATACATAGATTTAACTGTAAACAAACTGGAATTTGTAAGCTTCCATACAAATTTATCAGGCTCCGTATTAAGGTTTAAAGTAATGAGTCTTTGACACAAATGTAACCATTTGTTATATTTTTTGTTTATTTAAGATCCTCCTAAAAGTAATATTTAGCGGTGTTTGAGCCAATACCGTGGAAACCAAGACATTCTTATGCTGAACAATGTTATATAGAGAGGGATATCGTTGCGATAGAGGAACATCCCCTAACCTAATATCTTCCCAAAAACGTACCGAGGTACCATCACCAACTTTGAAAGAACCCCTACTGAAAAAAATCTAACTTCACTTTCATAAGACCTTTCCAAAAGGACGAGTCCTTAGGCTTTGCCTCTACTTGAGCTTAAGTTTTCGAATGAAGGTATTTATTATGCAAAATCGGATGCCACATACCCTCTTCAGTAAGGAGTTTGAACAGCCATTACTAAGCAAATATTTATTCTTTAATTCTAATACCTCAATACCAAGCCCCCCTGCTCTTTCGGTCTACATACCATGTTTCACTTAGAAAGTCTATATTTTCTCTTGTTTTCATCAAATTGCCAGAAAAAATTTGATCTATAAAAATCTAGTCTTTTTCGGACCCCACCGGAATCTCCATAAAAGAAAACATAAACATTGGTAAACTTGTCAAAACCGAATTAATGAGAACTAGCCTATCCCCATAAGAAAGCATTTTACTACGCCATCAACCTAGCTTTGAAGCAAAACGATTTTCAACCGAATTCCACTCAGCATTTCTCAACTTTCGGTGATGAATAGGGATACCAAGGTACTTAAATGGTAACACCCCAGCCTCACACCCAAAAATTTGCATGTATTGGTGTTCAATATCTTTTTTTTTCATACCAAAACAAAATTTTCACTCTTATGAAAGTTAATCTTTAGTCGAGAGAGCTGCTCAAAAATGCATAAGATCAACTTCATGTTAAGCACCTTAGCAATATCATGCTCCATAAAAAATATTGTATCATCAGCGTATTGTAAAATTGAGATGCCACCATCAACTAAATGAGGTAGAAGACCTCCAATTTGACCCACCTCCTTAGCCCGCGCAATAAGAATGGCTAACATATCCGCAACAATGTTAAAAAGAATATGGGACAAAGGGTCGCCTTGTCTCAATCCTTTCCTGGTTTGGAAATTATGGCCAATATCATCATTTACCCTAATTCCCACACTCCCACCTTGCACATAATTCTTAATTCGGTCACACCAGATTTCATCAAACCCTTTCATGCGAAGCACTTGCCGCAAAAACGGCCATTTAACTTTACCATATGCCTTCTCAAAATCAATTTTGAAAAAAAACGCCATCTAACTTCTTTGTATGCAACTCATGAATAGATTCATGAAGCACAAAAACCCCTTCTAAAATATGTCTGCCCGGCATAAACACAGTTTGAGTAGGTCTAATTACTTTATGAGCTATATCAGAAATACGAATAGTGGCAACTTTAGTGAATATCTTAAAACTCACATTGATTAGACAAATAGGTCTGTACTGCTGAATTTGGGTCGCATTCTCTTTTTCTGGAAGCAAAGTAATAACGCCAAAATTTAACTTATACAAAGGTAATTCTCCTCTTTGGAAGGAAGCAAACAGTTAAATCAAATTTTATTACTTCTCAAAACGTTTGATAAAACTCCGCAGGAAACCCATCCGATCCCGAAGATTTGTTACGTTCCATCTGAGAAATTGCCTCATGAACTTCCTCCATAGAGTAGTCCTTGACCAACAGATCATTTTCAGCCGCAGATAGAGTCCTATCTTCCATCATCATAACCGAACTCTGCTGCGGCTCACCAAACAGTTTTTTATAGTACTCAGTATAATATAAACTTTAATATTTTCATCTCCCACAATAGTGCCCTCCTCTTGCTCAAGTTGAATTTTTTATTTTTCCTATGTTTCCCATTAGCAATTAGATGAAAATATTTTGTATTGTTGCCACCTTGTTGCACAAATTTAACCTTAGCCCTCCGAGCCAATTTTTTTCTCTCATCACGTCTAAGCTTATTTAATTTGTCATTAGCCAACTTTAACTCGTCTCTCTCAACATTAGATAAAGGACAAGTCTCTGTTTTGACATCTAGGAAATCAATAATAATTAGTAGCCTTTCCTTCTCTAATTTATATTTCCCACTTAAGTTTTTGGCCAGCCCTTTAAATATCGGCGTAGATGTCTAATCTTTTTTCCAGGTATCAATTGGTGAGATCCCAATGAGACCTACAGCCCATTCAGCTGCCACCATATCATAAAACCCCTCTTGATCAAACCAGGAAAACTCAAAAGAAAAACGAGACTTGTTCCCCCAATGTGCATGATTACCCGAATTAATCAGTAGAGGTGTATGATCAGAACCCGAACGGGACAAACTCCTCACCGACACTAAAGGGAATTTTTGTTCCCATTCGACACTAGCCAAAACACGATCCAACTTGTTCAGCTTCTTGTTGTTTAGAGCTCCTTCGAATTTTATCTGAGGCAGACACAACACCATGAGGCAGCGTCGCCAGAGTCGAGGTCAGACCTGAGGGGGAGGTGGACACAAGATGCAGCGGTGCCCAGTGGAAGAGAGGTGATATCTGAGGTTGCAGACTTGGAGGTGGCTTCGTCAAGTTTGTAGGTCACGCGACGGCTATCCTAGTGAAATGGCTTTGGTTTGATATTGTATTTTCTTTGTAAGACTTTGTCGCATAATATAAATAAATAAAAATTGTGCATCATTTTGATGAAGAGGCCAGATGTTTCATCCTCTATTAAAAAACGAAGCGCACAATGAAGAAAGTGAGGTTAAACCTGAGGTGGATGTAGTAACGGTTGAGCCGAGGCTAGAGGGCCAGGTTTCGGGGGTTTGGGGTTAGACTGATGGTGTCGGAAAAAAACTTGTACACGAGGAGGTCTATAGAAGACTTAACTGACTTGTCGGACTATATAATGAGCATCCATGACTCTCCGAAAGACCACAAAATTCCAAAGCAAAGAAAGCAGCAAGACTTTGTCACCATGCTCACAAATTTACAGCAAAGTCAGAATAGATTATGTAGAGAAGAGAGTCCAAATTTTAATTTAAGAACATGCATTTACCAATGAAGGGAAGACCTCGACTTCAAGTCAGAAGTCCTTGGTTTCGCCATCAAAGCCAAGAAAATCGTGAAGATCCGATCTACCAATTAAGTTGGACGAATACAAGCGCATCTAGATAAGGATCGAAGACTTGAGAATTAGTGGAGATTCCGAGAAGAGGAGCCAATGCAACTCATATCTCGAGTTATGCCTTCGAGTTCACCGGCATGGTTTAATTTCGAATATTGATTAGTTGCTTGATGATGAATAGTTATTATTCTACTTGGACACCATGTACCTCGTGTACGCCAAGTGGGCATGCACACACATAGTCGAGAGGGTATCTATATCGAAACCATTTAAGGCGAACCTACAGGTTCAAAATTAAGAAGAAGAAAGGAAACTCACATGTCGTCTCCCTTTCTTCTGAAGGCCTCTATATCTGCATCAAAAAGATGCATATGACCTTTATTTCTTAATTAGAAAGTATCCAAGTCACCGTGCCAACATTGCTACAAATGTTCACTGATCACTCAAGGTCGATACATGTATCAACCATCTAAACAAATATAAATGGGAAACGTGTCGGTGAGTCAATATGTGAGCCTGTGATCAAGCCGCCAGCCGCACCGGCAACCGGCCGACTGAATAAATCCTCTGCAGCCGTCTCCAAAAGGTTGCACCCAAAAAATCCATGTCTTGGCGGTGCTCCTCCGGATGGAGGCATAACCATGTACGTGTCCAATGTACAATGAGTGAAATAACATGTAAAAAAGAATCATGTTTTGATTTGTTAAATATAAAATCATTGCAGAAGTGCCAAATTGCGCAAAGGAAAGCACAACTTCCAACTCTAATTTGGCATTTTAATTTTATTTCCAAGTCCATCAAGCCAATTTCCAAATATATTGGACACATTTTTTGGCGGAGAAATGCCCAAGGACATTTGAATGATCCTCGAAATGATTTTCGTTAGTGAGGAGTCGAAAAAATAGATGGTGTATTGTTTCTTCTTTGTAAAAAACAACATTTAGAGTGTCCCTTCCAATTAATTTTCACCATGTTATCTTTTTTCAAAATAACTTTATTACGTAAGAACCACATAAAAATGTTTATTTTTAGGGGAACTTTGAGTTTCCAAATATGTTTGCAAAGGTATCTAGTCCGTGAATTAAGAAGATCAAGATACAATGATTTAACCGTGAAGTCCCCTGAAGATGTCATATTCCAAATGAACATATATATCATTGTCAGGAAAAAAGAGTTATATCCATTAAGCGTTGGACCAAATGGATACATCTATTCCATTTATCCAGCGTTAGAGTTCTTCTAAATGCTATTTTTAGAGAAAATCCTTACATGACATTTGTCGCCGTAACATCTTATGTTGGACTATATTATACATGGATGGGTATTGTTGAGCTAAAGGCTTACCCCCTAACCAACAATCCCCTAAAAAGCGACTATCTAAGCCGTTACCAAGCTTAAAGGAACCCCTAGATAAAAAGTTTTTTTTTCGCGGGCACGCAAAAAGCATGCCAAATCTTTATAGAAGGGAGCAAACAATATACAGGAGACCAACGGGGGATGCGGACATCTACCCGCGGTCGACCCACACACACCACCCTAGCCTAGGTACCTACTCTCGCAGCATGGCTCTCCGCTCCCCTCCTCTCGCAGCCCTCCAAAGGGCTAGCTCCTCTAGCACTGACTCTATGATCTGGTCGGTGGACAGCTGCCTCTCAAGGTTACCAAAGACCCTGGCATTCCTTTGTTTCTAGAGAGTCCAGGCAATCAGCAGGACTAGAGTGTCAAACCCTCTCCTATCCTCCTTCCGAAGCCTCTTCCTCGCCTCCGTCCACCATCTCTCTAGATTGGTGTCCTCCTGTGGCTCCTGGAGCTGTGATCCCAGCCTTCTCAAGCATTCGAACCAAACCATTTTGGCATACAGACAATGCGAAAGAATATGGTCGACGGTGTCCTCCTCCTGAAGACAAGTAGCGCAGGGCTCCGGGTGGTCCTGCAGACCATGCCGAGCCCTCCTATCCAAAGTCCAGAGCCTGTATCTAAGGGCCAACCAACCAAAGATTTTGCACTTAAGCGGTGCAAACGACCTCCAAACCGGCTTGGCCATGACCCTAGATAAAAAGTCATCTTTGACTCTCATAAATCCTTTCCAAAATGGGGAGTCACTAGGTTTTACTTTACTTGGGAGAGGGTATGAGAGTGCAAGTATTTTATTTGTAATAATTCTTGCCGTACTCCATTCTCGTTTAAGAGCTTATACAACCACTTGCCGATTAATCACTCATTTTCGATATTTAGTACCTTTATTCCAAGTCCTCCCTAGTCCTTTGGTTGGCATATGACGTTCCACTTACTCGGTCTATACTTTCTTTTATGGTTGTCGCTCTGCCCGAAGAATCTTGATCTAAGTAAGTCCAATCTCCTAAATATTGATGGGATTCGTAGCACAGAAAACAAAAAATTTCCTACCGCAAGAACGAATAACAAGCCAAGATGCAATCTAGAAGATGGTAGCAACGAGAAGATCATGAGACTAACCCTCGAAGATTTCCGAAGCCTACGAGATTAGATCTCGTTGTTGTAGAAGATGATCACTTGCCGCTTTCAAAAGCGCGTAGAAGATCTTGACGGTGCCACAGTCGGGCAGCACCTCCGTACTCGGTCACACGTTCGGTGTTGATGACGACGTCCTTCTCCCCGTTCCAGCGGGCAACGGAAGTAGTAGATCCTCCGCGGAATCCCGACAACACGATGGCGTGGTGGCGGTGGTGGTGGAGAACTCCGGCAGCTTCGCCTAAGCGCTGTAGGAGAGGTGTGAGGAGGGGCGGCTAGGGTTTGGGAGAGGGGAGCTGGGGCGCCGGCCTAAGGTGTCTTGGGTGGTGCGGCCAAGGGTGTGGCCGGCCCCCTCCCTCTCCTCATCTATATATAGGTGGAACACATCTAGGGTTGCCCAAAGAACGAGTAAGAGTCCAACTCAAAAACCTTCCTTATGGGCGAATCCTACTCAGGGTGGGACTCCTCCCTTTCCCTTGATGGGGTGGCCGGCCCCCTTAGGTGGAGTCCACCTGGGACTCCTCCTCCCTTTGGCTGGCCGGCCAAGCTTGGTGGAGTCCCTCCGGGACTCCACCTTCCATGGTGATTTCTTCCGGACTTTTCTAGAACCTTCCATAAATACACCGGATCATTTTCAAACTTAGAAAATGACTTCCTATATATGAATCTTATTCTCCGGACCATTCCGGACCTCCTCGTGATGTCCTGGATCCCATCCGAGACTCCGAACAAACATTCGAACTCCATTCCATATTCCATATCTACTTAAAACGACATCAAACCTTAAGTGTGTCACCCTACGGTTCGTGAACTATGCAGACATGGTTGAGACTTCTCTCCGACCAATAACCAATAGCGGGATCTGGAGATCCATAATGGTTCCCACATATTCAACGATAACTTAGTGATCGATTGAACCATTTACATACGATACTGATTCCCTTTGTCTCGCGATATTTTACTTGTCCGAGGTTTGATCATCGGTATCTCCATACCTTGTTCAACCTCGTCTCCGACAAGTACTCTTTACTCGTACCGTGGTATGTCATCTCTTATGAACCATTCATATGCTTGCAAGCTAATCAGACGACATTCTACCGAGAGGGCCCAGAGTATATCTATCCGTCATCGGGATGGACAATATCCCACTCTTGATCCATATGCCTCAACTCATACTTTCCGAATACTTAATCCCACCTTTATAACCACCCATTTACGCGAGTGGCGTTTGATGTAATCAAAGTACCCTTCCGGTATAAGTGATTTACATGATCTCATGGTCGAAGGACTAGGTAACTATGTATCGGAAGCTTATAGCAAATTGAACTTAATGACGTGATCTTATGCTACGCTTATTTGGGTGTGTGTCCATTATATCATTCATTTAATGACATAACCTTGTTATTAATAACATCCAATGTTCATGATCACGAAACCATGATCATCTATTAATCAACAAGCTAGTTATACAAGAGGCTTACTAGGGACTCCTTGTTGTTTACATAACACACATGTATCAATATTACGGTTAATACAATTATAGCATGGTATGCACACATTTATCATAAACACAAAGATATATAATAACCACTTTATTATTGCCTCTTGGGCATATCTCCAACAGTCTCCCACTTGCACTAGAGTCAATAATCTAGATTACATTGTAAGGTACCTAACACCCATGGCATTCTAGTGTTGGTCATGCTTTGCCCTAGGGAGAGCTTTAGTCAACGGATCTGCCACATTCAGATCCGTGTGTACTTTGCAAATCTTTACTTCTCCATCTTCGATGTACTCGCGAATCGAATGAAAACGCAGCTTGATATGCTTCAGCTTCTTGTGTGACCTTGGTTCTTGTGCATTGGCGATGGCACCCATGTTGTCACAATAGATGACTAGTGGGTCCAATGCACTAGGAACCACACCAAGCTCAACAATGAACCTCTTCATCCATACCGCTTCCGATGAAGCCTTCGAAGCCGCTATGTATTCCGATTCAGTTGAAGACTTCGCCACCGTGCACTGCTTGGAGCTACACCAGCTTACTGCAGCACCATTCAATATAAACACGTACCCAGACTGAGACTTAGAGTCATCAGGATCAGTGTTCCAACTTGCATCGGTGTAACTGGTTACAACGAGCTCTTGGTCACCGCCATAACAAAGAAACATATCCTTGGTCCTTTTCAAGTACTTCGGGATATTCTTGACCGATGTCCAGTGTTCCATTCCTGGATCACTTTGATATCTGCTGGTCAAACTAACAACATGTGCGATATCCGGTCTAGTACACAGCATGGCATACATGATAGAGCCTACTGCTGAGGCATAGGGGATCTTGTTCATCTTCTCTCTTTCTTCTGCCGTAGCCGGACCTTGAGTCTTACTCAAGACCTTACCTGGAAACATAGGTAAGAACCCTTTCTTACTTTCATACATTCTAAACTTCTTTAGAATCTTGTCCAGGTATGTACTCTGTGAAAGCCCTATTAGGCGTCTTGATCTATCTCTATAAATCTTGATGCCTAAAATGTACGCTGCTTCACCAAGGTCTTTCATTGAAAAACACTTATTCAAATAACCTTTTACACTGCTTAATAGTTCTATATCATTCCCAATCAATAATATGTCATCTACATATAATATCAGGAATGCTACAGAGCTCCCACTTACTTTCTTGTAAATACAGGCCTCTCCATGACACTGTATAAACCCGAAGTCTTTGATCACCTTATCATAGCGTCGGTTCCAACTCGGGGATGCTTGCTTCAGTCCATTAATGGAACGCTGAAGTTTGCATACCTTGTCAGCATTTTTAGGATCAACAAAACCTTTGGGTTGTACCATATACAACTCTTCCTCAATGTCACCATTAAGGAACACCGTTTTGACATCCATCTGCCAAATCTCATAATCGAAAAATGCAGCTATTGCTAACAAAATCCTCACAGACTTTAGCTTCGCTACAGGTGAGAAGGTCTCATCGTAGTCAACTCCTTGAATTTGTCCGAAACCCTTTGCGACAAGTCGAGCTTTATAGACAGTAATATTACCATCAGCATCTGTTTTTCTTTTGAAGATCCATTTATTCTCGACGGCCTTGCGGCTATCAGGTAAGTCTACAAAAGTCCACACTTTGTTATCATACATGGATCCCATTTCGGATTTCATGGCTTCTTGCCATTTGTTGGAATCTGGGCTCATCATCGCTTCTTCATACGTCGCAGGGTCTTCATCATTGTTGTCCACAATCATGATATTTAGACAAGGATCATACCAATCAGGAGTGGTACGCTCCCTTGTCAATCTGCGAGGTTCAGTAGTTACCTTGTTCGAAGTTTCATGATCATTATCATTTGCTTCCTCTCTTATCGGTGTAGACTGTACAGGAACATCTTCCGACACTGCGCTACTCTGATCTACGAGAGAAGGTTAAATAACCTCGTCGAGTTCTACTTTCCTTCCAGTCACTTCTTTAGTGAGAAACTCCTTCTCAAGAAAGGTTCCGTTCTTGGCAACAAAGATTTTGCCCTTGGATCTGTGATAGAAAGTGTACCCAATAGTTTCTTTAGGGTATCCTATGAAGACGCATTTCTCCGCTTTGGGTTCTAGCTTGTCAGGTTGTAACTTTTTTACATAAGCTTCGCAACCCCAAAATTTAAGAAACGACAACTTAGGTTTCTTCTAAAATCACAACTCATACGGTGTCGTTTCAACGGATTTAGATGGTGCCGTATTTAAAGTGGATGCAGCTATCTCTAATGCATAACCCCAAAAAGATAATGACAAATCAGTAAGAGACATCATAGAACGAACCATATCTAAGAGAGTTCGATTACGATGTTCAGACACACCATTGCGCTGTGGTGTTCCCGGCGGTGTCAACTGTGAAAGTATTCCACATTTCTTTAAATGCATGTCAAACTCATAACTCAGATATTCACCTCCATGATCAGAACGCAGAAACTTAATCTTCTTGTCACGTTGATTTTCTACTTCACTTTGGAATTCCTTAAACTTCTCGAAAGTTTTGGATTTATGTTTCATGAAATAGATATACCCATATCTACTCAGATCATCCGTGAAGGTTAGAACATAACGATAACCACCGCGCGAGGCTACACTCATTGGTCCGCACACATCGGTATGTATGATTTCCAATAAGTCGATCTGTAGCTCGCTCCATTGTACCAGAGAATGGAGTCTTAGTCATTTTTCCCATTAGACATGCTTCACATCTATCAAGTGACTAAAAGTCAAGTGACTCAAGAAGTCCATCAGAATGGAGTTTCTTCATGCGCTTCACTCCAATATGACCAAGACGACAGTGCCACATATAAGTAGAATTATCATTCAATTTAATTCGTTTAGCATCAATATTATGAACATGTGTATCACTACTATCGAGATTTAACAAGAATAAACCATTCATCTCAGGCGCATGACCATAAAAAGATATTATTCATATAAATAGAACAATCATTATTCTCTGACTTAAATGAATAACCGTCTTGCATTAAACAAGATCCAGATATAATGTTCATGCTCAACGCAGGCACCAAATAACAATTATTAAGCTTTAAAACTAATCCCCAAGGTAGATGTAGAGGGAGCGTGCCGACGGCGATCACATCGACCTTGGATCACTACTAGGAATAAGCTTATAGCCGTATTTATTACCGCCGGCGAACTCGGGCCAAAGATGCCGGCGGTAAGGCCTTTTAGGCCTTCTTCACGTTACCGCCGGCGAGTTGAAATGGGGTCGCCGGAGGTACTGCAGTTACCGCCGGCGAAACGGAATATAAAATGCCGGCGGTAAGGTGGGCCGAGATCACCCGAACGGGCCTCCAATTACCGCCGACGATTGAACTCGGAAACGCCAGGGGTAGTATAATTACCGCCGGCGAAATAGAGTTGCAAGCGACGGCGGAAATTTGGGCTGTTGTGGGCCATTTTGGGCCAAAATTAAAGCCGGCGTCTACCCTTTCTTTTCGCCAGGGATAGATTGCCTATACCAACCCTTCTCCCCGTTCCGGTCAATCCTCCAGTTCCCCATCTGTCCTCTCCTCTCCTTTCCCTAGCTAGCGCGATCCCCTTTCTCCCTCCGTCCCCACGTCGGCGCCGCCTCCTCCCCGACGAACTCGCCGGCCACGACGTCGTAGTCCTCTACCACACCACCTTCGCTGCTCCCACAGACCCGTGCCGCCCCGTGCCTCCGCGAAACCCTAGAGGATCTAGTGGCTGCTAGTCCGGCGTCGAAGACCACCCGCCGAGTGTTGGCCCTCACCGGACGCCGCCGTCGGCCGGGGCAATGAGAGGCCTTCATCCCAATCGGCGGAGGCGCCAGCGCGGCCGCGGCGCAGGAACCCAATGACAGGAAGTTGGAGTCGGCGGAGCAGCTGGTGCTCGACCTCTGCGACCGCGACCTGCGCGAGAACGCCCTCCTCGAGCTATCTAAGGTCCGCCCTGCTCTTCTAGGGTTCTAGCCCTTCCTCTCGAGGAACGATTGTGTGGTTTTTTTTTCAATCTCTGAGAGGGATCGCAGCTTTGTTTTACATTAGCATGAACAGCGCAACTGCAGGACTGCGTGTTCAGTCAAGGAGAATCTAACTTAATGTACTGTACTCATTTCAGAAACGGGAAATATTTCAAGAGATCTCTGCAAGGAGCGCGGGGACTCCACCGACCAGCACACAGCGTCGGCCCGTCGCCCCGCCACCGACGAGCACGAGAAGGAGCTTGCCGCCGACGAGCGCGAGGCGGAGGCCTCCGTCTCCGGCACGGGGACTCCCCCGACGAGCACACGGCGCTGGCGGACACCGCGGAGGCCACCTCTCCATCGACAGCACTGACGAGGTCGACCCGGACCTCAACCTCGTGAAGGGCCGCGGTGGCTCGCTCCTCATCGAGGGCTCTGGAGGCCGCTTCGTCTTCATCATCGATGAATCCAAGCACGAGCGCCGACGCGGCAAGGGCAGTGACACGAAGCTCCGGCCGACGGAGTGGCAAGGGCGTGACACTTGATTGCTTTTTTATTTTCTTCTCAGGGTGTTCTCTATAAATTTACTTACTACTAATTGTAAATGTTGTGGACTGCATGTAGTCTGCAACCATGTGCAGAGATGCGGGCGGTGGACCAGTTTTTTTTTATTTCCAAAATAATGTAGCGCCGGCGAACGTAACTACATAACTTGATGCGATGGTGCTGTAGAGGATTACCCCCGGCGGTTACAAAAGCGCCAGCGGTAGGACTATACCACCGGCGAGGTTATCGCCGGCGAATCTGAAAATGCCAGCGGTAAGCCTTTTCAGGTCGCCGGTGGTAAGCCTTTTCCTAGTAGTAGATCCATTTCCAACGCGCATCGTCACCTCGTCCCTCGCTAGGCTTCGTTTATTCCGTAGCTCCTGTTTCGAGTTACAAATGTGAGCAACCGAACCAGTATCAAATACTCAGGCACTACTACGAGAACCAGTAAGATAGACATCAATAACATGTATATCAAATATACCTTTCTTCTTGACAAGGCCGCTCTTCAGATCAGCCATGTACTTGGGGCAATTACGCTTCCAGTGCCCCTTCTCCTTGCAGTAATAGCACACAGTATCAGGTTTAGGGCCAGCCTTAGGCTTCTCAGGAGGCGCATCAGCTTTCTTGCCGCCCTTCTTGAAGTTGCCCTTCTTAGGTTTGCTTTGCTTCTTGAAACTGGTGGTCTTGTTGACCATCAACACTTGGTGCTCTTTCTGTATCTCAATCTCAGCAGATTTCAGCATGGAGAAGAGTTCAGGTAACTCTTTGTTCATGTTCTGCATGTTGTAGTTCATTGCGAAGTTCTTGTAACTTGGTGGCAGTGATTGGAGGACACGATGAATACCCAGCTGGTTAGGGATCACTATCCCCAAGTCACTGAGCTTCTTCGCATGCCCGGACATAGCGAGCACGTGCTCACTAACGGAGCTGCCCTCTTCCATCATACAGCTAAAGAAGTGTTTCGAGACCTCATGGCTTTCCACGGCCGCATGAGTTTCAAAAATAGTTTTTAGCTCATGGACCAGCTCATAAGGATCGTGGTGCTCAAAACGCTTTTGGAGCTCCGCCTCTAGGCTGCACAGGATGGCACACTGAACTTGAGAGTACCGAGTCACCCGAGTCTCGTAAACATTCTTTTCGTCCTCGGATACTGCAGGTGGTGGTGGGGGACCTAGCGGTGCATCGAGCACATATTGCAGATTTCCGCCATTGAGGAAAATCCTCACATGACGGAACCAGTCGGTGAAGTTGCTACCATTGCTTTTAAGCTTTTCTTTCTCTAGGAACTGATTAAAATTGATGGAGGGGGACGCCATGATCTACAACATATTTGCAAAGAGTTTAGACAAAGTTTATGACAAATTGAGTTCAAATTTTAATTCTAAAAAAATTAAACTAGGTGAACTCCCACTCAAAACAATATCCCTCGCATTTTCTTAGTGATCACTGATGTCTACGGGTGCTTCTATTCTTGTAGACAGTGTTGGGCCTCCAAGAGCAGAGGTTTGTAGAACAGCAGCAAGTTTCCCTTAAGTGGATCACCCAAGGTTTATCGAACTCAGGGAGGAAGAGGTCAAAGATATCCCTCTCATGCAACCCCGCAACCACAAAGCAAGAAGTCTCTTGTGTCCCCAACACACCTAATAGGTGCACTAGTTCGGCGAAGAGATAGTGAAATACAAGTGGTATGAATGAATATGAGCAGTAGTAACGGCGCCGAAAAAGTGCTTGCCGGCGTGCGAGATGATGGTAGTAATATTGCAGGCAAGTATAAATGCAATAAAACAAGTAAACAAGCAGCGATAACGGTATTTAGGAACAAGGCCTAGGGATCATACTTTCACTAGTGGACACTCTCAACATTGATCACATAACAGAATAAATAGATAGATGCTAGACTCTACACCCTCTTGTTGGATGATGAACACCACTAACCGTGTAGGATTACACGAACCCTCAATGCCGGAGTTAACAAGCTCCACAATATTCAATGTTCATATTTAAATAACCTTAGAGTGCATGACAGATCAACATAACCAAACCAAGTACTAACATAGCATGCACACTCGTCACCTTCACACTACGAAAGGAGGAATAGATCACATCAATACTATCATAGCAATAGTTAACTTCATAATCTACAAGAGATCACAATCATAGCCTACGCCAAGTACTACACGATGCACACACTCGTCACCATTACACCGTGCGGGAGGAATAAACTACTTTAATAACATCACTAGAGTAGCACACGGATAAATTGTGATACAAAACACATTGCAATCATAAAGGGATATAAATAAGCACTTCACTATGCCATTCATAACGGTGAATAAGTATTCTGTGAAATATAGCCTAAGAGACCCACACGGTGCACACACTCGTCACCTTTACACACGTGGGACAAGGAGTCTCCGGAGATCACATAAGTAAAATCCACTTGACTAGCATAATGACATCTAGATTACAAGCATCATCATATGAATCTCAATCATGTAAGGCAGCTCATGAGATTATTGTATTGAAGCACATAGGAGAGAGATTAACCACATAGCTACCGGTACAGCCCCGAGCCTCGATGGAGAACTACTCCCTCCTCATGGGAGACAGCGAGCGGTGATGAAGATGGCGGTGGTGTCGATGGAGAAGCCTTCCGGGGGCACTTCCCCGTCCCGGCGGCGTGCCGGAACGGAGACTCCTGTCCCCCGGATCTTGGCTTCGCGATGGCGGCGGCTCGGAAGGTTTTCTGCGGTTTCGTCGAACGTCGTAGGGTTTTCGCGACGGAGACTTTAAGTAGGCGGAAGGGCAAGGTCGGTGGAGTCCCGGTGGGGCCACACACTAGGCCGGCGCGGCCGCGGCTTGGGCCGCGCCGCCCTACTGTGTCCCCACCTCGTGGCCCCACTTCGTTTCCCCTTCGGACTTCCGGAAGCTTCGTGGAAAAATAGGACCCCGGGCGTTGATTTCGTCCAATTCCGAGAATATTTCCTTACTAGGATTTCTGAAACCAAAAACAGCAGAAAACGAGAACCGGCCCTTCGGCATCTCGTCAATAGGTTAGTTCCGGAAAACGCATAATAATGACATAAAGTGTGAACAAAACATGTAGATATCATCAATAATGTGGCATGGAACATAAGAAATTATCGATACGTCGGAGACGTATCAGCATCCCCAAGCTTAGTTCTCGCTCGTCCCGAGCAGGTAAACGATAACAAAGATAATTTCTGGAGTGACATGCCATCATAACCTTGATCATACTATTGTAAGCATATGTAATGAATGCAGCGATCAAAACAATAGTAATGACATGAGTAAACAAATGAATCATAAAGCAAAGACTTTTCATGAATAGTACTTTCAAGACAAGCATCAATAAGTCTTGCATAAGAGTTAACTCATAAAGCAATAAATCAAAGTAAAGGTATTGAAGCAACACAAAGGAAGATTGAGTTTCAGCGGTTGCTTTCAACTTATAACATGTATATCTCATGGATATTGTCAATGTAAAGTAATATAACGAGTGCAATATGCAAGTATGTAGGAATCAATGCACAGTTCACACAAGTGTTTGCTTCTTGAGGTGGAGAGAAATAGGTGAACTGACTCAACATAAAAGTAAAAGAAAGGCCCTTCGCAGAGGGAAGCATTGATTGCTATATTTGTGCTAGAGCTTTGGTTTTGAAAACAAGAAACAATTTTGTCAACGGTAGTAATAAAGCATATGTATCATGTAAATTATATCTTACAAGTTGCAAGCCTCATGCATAGTATACTAATAGTGCCCGCACCTTGTCCTAATTAGCTTGGATTACCGGGATTGTCATCGCAATACACATGTTTTAACCAAGTGTCACAAAGGGGTACCTCTATGCCGCCTCGTACAAAGGTCTAAGGAGAAAGCTCGCATTGGATTTCTCGCTTTTGATTATTCTCAACTTAGACATCCATACCGGGACAACATAGACAACAGATAATGGACTCCTCTTTAATGCATAAGCATGTAGCAACAATTAATGTTCTCATATGAGATTGAGGATATATGTCCAAAACTGAAACTTCCACCATGGATCATGGCTTTAGTTAGCGGCCCAATGTTCTTCTCTAACATTATGCATGCTCTAACCATTAAATGGGTGGTAAATCTCCCTTACTTCAGACAAGACGGACATGCATAGCAACTCACATGATATTCAACAAAGAGTAGTTGATGGCGTCCCCAGGAACATGGTTATCGCACAACAAACAACTTAATAAGAGATAAAGTGCATAAGTACATATTCAATACCACAATAGTTTTTAAGCTATTTGTCCCATGAGCTATATATTGCAAAGGTAAAGGATAGAAATTTTAAAGGTAGCACTCAAGCAATTTACTTTGGAATGGCGGAGAAATACCATGTAGTAGGTAGGTATGGTGGACACAAATGGCATAGTGGTTGGCTCAAGGATTTTGGATGCATGAGAAGTATTCCCTCTCGATACAAGGTTTAGGCTAGCAAAGTTATTTGAAACAAACACAAGGATGAACCGGTGCAGCAAAACTTACATAAAAGACATATTGTAAACATTATAAGACTCTACACCGTCTTCCTTGTTGTTCAAAACTCAATACTAGAAATTATCTAGACTTTAGAGAGACCAATTATGCAAACCAAATTTTAGCAAGCTCTATGTATTTCTTCATTAATGGGTGCAAAGTATATGATGCAAGATCTTAAACATGAGCACAACAATTGCCAAGTATCAAATTATCCAAGACATTTTATCAATTACTACATGTAGCATTTCCCGTTTCCAACCATATAACAATTTAACGAAGAAGATTCAACCTTCACCATGAATACTATGAGTAAAGCCTAAGGACATATTTGTCCATATGCAACAGCGGAGCGTGTCTCTCTCCCACACAATGAATGCTAGGATCCATTTTATTCAAACAAAAACAAAAACAAAAACAAACAGACGCTCCAAGCAAAGTACATAAGATGTGACTGAATAAAAATATAGTTTCAGGGGAGGAACCTAATGATGTTGTCGATGAAGAAGGGGATGCCTTGGGCATCCCCAAGCTTAGATGCTTGAGTCTTCTTAAAATATGCAGGGGTGAACCACCGGGGGCATCCCCAAGCTTAGAGCTTTCACTCCTCTTGATCATAGTATATCATACTCCTCTCTTGATCCTTGAAAACTTCCTCCACACCAAACTCAAAACAACTCATTAGAGGGTTAGTGCACAATAAAAATTAACATGTTCAGAGGTGACATAATCATTCTTAACACTTCTGGACATTGCATAAAGCTACTGGACATTAATGGATCAAAGAAATTCATCCAACATAGCAAAAGAGGCAATGCGAAATAAAAGGCAGAATCTGTCAAAACAGAACAGTTCGTAAAGACGAATTTTAAAATGGCACCAGACTTGCTCAAATGAAAATGCTCAAATTTAATGAAAGTTGCGTACATATCTGAGGATCACGCACGTAAATTGGCATATTTTTCTGAGCTACCTACAGAGAGGCAGGTCGAAATTCGTGACAGCAAAGAAATCTGTAACTGCGCAGTAATCCAAATCTAGTATGAACCTTACTATCAAAGACTTTACTTGGCACAAAAACATGATAAGGAGAGGTTGCTACAGTAGTAGACAACTGCCAAGACTCAAATATAAAACAAAGTACTGTAGTAAAAACATGGGTTGTCTCCCATAAGCGCTTTTCTTTAACGCCTTTCAGCTAGGCGCGAAAAGTGTAAATCAAGTATTTTCAAGAGATGAAGCATCAACATTACCTTGGGTTTTACCTTTACCTTTCTTGTTCTTTTTCTTACTCTTTGGTTTAGGGAATACATGTCTACCCCTAGGTGTAGAGGTGAACTTTAGGGTGCCTTCTCCCATATCTATGACTGCTCCCAATAGTTTCAGCAGGGATCTTCCGAGTGTGATTTGTCCTGTTCTCGCACATTCAATAACAAGATAATCAATGGATATTGTTCTACCAAGAATGGTTGTATGCACACCCGCAGCTATTCCTTTAGGAATTATAACAGAGTTATCAATAAGAGTTATTCCTTCTCCCCCTTCAACGAATCCCCAAAGTTGCAAAGATTCATGAATACTCTTAGGCATTAGGCAAAATTCGGACATAATATCACAATTGGCATGAAGAGTTTGGTTACCGATATCAATTTTAATAGTAGGATCCCATAATGAAGGTTCGGAGTTTACTAAAACCTGATCAAGACGGTTACGAACATATCTATAATTTTCATTCAAGCGAGATGCACTTGTCTCAAGAGTGTTTAATCTATTATAAATGCTAATAAGGGCCGAATCAAAGTTATTAGCTGAATCATGTGATGCAACCAACTTCTTTATGGCGTTAAAAGCTTGATCCCCATTACAATGAAGGAAATCTCCCCCCACTACAGACATCCAAGGCATATCTATAGCGAATCATAAGACCAAAATAAAAATTACTAAGGAGCAAACTTAGAGTCATTTGAGGTTCAGCTTTACGATAAGAAGTAAAAATCCTGGACCAAGCACCTTTAAAACTTTCCTCATCCCCTTGTTTAAAAGTAAAAACTAATTCCTCAGGTGAAGAAGTAATAGGTACAGAGCTAGACATGATAACAAAAGTAAACTAAATGCAAGTAACTATTTTTTTGTGTGTTTTTGATATAGAAAGCAAGACAGTAAATAAAGTAAAGCTAGCAACTAATTTTTGTGTGTTTTGTTTAAGTGCAGCAAACAAAGTAGTAAATAAAATAAAGCAAGACAAAAACAAAGTAAAGAGATTGGATTGTGGAGACTCCCCTTGCAGCGTGTCTTGATCTCCCCGGCAACGGCGCCAGAAAATAGCTTGATGTCTACGGGTGCTTCTATTCTTGTAGACAGTATTGGGCCCCCAAGAGCAGAGGTTTGTAGAACAGCAGCAAGTTTCCCTGAAGTGGATCACCCAAGGTTTATCGAACTCAGGGGAGGAAGAGGTCAAAGATATCCCTCTCATGCAACCCTGCAACCACAAAGCAAGAAGTCTCTTGTGTCCCCAACACACCTAATAGGTGCACTAGTTCGGCGAAGAGATAGTGAAATACAAGTGGTATGAATGAATATGAGCAGTAGTAACGGCGCCAGAAAAGTGCTTGCCGGCGTGCAGTTGATGGTAGTAATATTGCGAGCAGTATAAATGCGATAGAAACAAGTAAACAAGCGAGCGATAGCGATATTTAGGAACAAGGCCTAGGGATCATACTTTCACTAGTGGACACTCTCAACATTGATCACATAACAGAATAAATAGATAGATGCTAGACTCTACACCCTCTTGTTGGATGATGAACACCACTAACTCGTGTAGGATTACACGAACCCTCAATGCCAGGAGTTAACAAGCTCCACAATATTCAATGTTCATATTTAAATAACCTTAGAGTGCATGACAGATCAACATAACCAAACCAAGTACTAACATAGCATGCACACTGTCACCTTCACACTACGAAAGGAGGAATAGATCACATCAATACTATCATAGCAATAGTTAACTTCATAATCTACAAGAGATCACAATCATAGCCTACGCCAAGTACTACACGATGCACACACCGTCACCATTACACCGTGCGGGAGGAATAAACTACTTTAATAACATCACTAGAGTAGCACACAGATAAATTGTGATACAAAACACATTGCAATCATAAAGGGATATAAATAAGCACTTCACTATGCCATTCATAACGGTGAATAAGTATTCGTGAAATATAGCCTAAGAGACCCACACGGTGCACACACTTGTCACCTTTACACACGTGGGACAAGGAGTCTCCGGAGATCACATAAGTAAAATCCACTTGACTAGCATAATGACATCTAGATTACAAGCATCATCATATGAATCTCAATCATGTAAGGCAGCTCATGAGATTATTGTATTGAAGCACATAGGAGAGAGATTAACCACATAGCTACCGGTACAGCCCCGAGCCTCGATGGAGAACTACTCCCTCCTCATGGGAGACGACAGCGGTGATGAAGATGGCGGTGGTGTCGATGGAGAAGCCTTCCGGGGGCACTTCCCCGTCCCGGCGGCGTGCCGGAACGGAGACTCCTGTCCCCCGAGATCTTGGCTTCGCGATGGCGGCGGCTCCGGAAGGTTTTCTCCGGTTTCGTCGAACGTCGTAGGGTTTTCGCGACGGAGACTTTAAGTAGGCGGAAGGGCAAGGTCGGTGGAGTCTCGGTGGGGCCACACACTAGGCCGGCGCGGCCGGGGCTTGGGCCGCGCCGCCCTACTGTGTCCCCACCTCGTGGCCCCACTTCGTTTCCCCTTCGGACTTCCGGAAGCTTCGTGGAAAAATAGGACCCCGGGCGTTGATTTCGTCCAATTCCGAGAATATTTCCTTACTAGGATTTCTGAAACCAAAAACAGCAGAAAACGAGAACCGGCCCTTCGGCATCTCGTCAATAGGTTAGTTCCGGAAAACGCATAATAATGACATAAAGTGTGAACAAAACATGTAGATATCATCAATAATGTGGCATGGAACATAAGAAATTATCGATACGTCGGAGACGTATCAGCATCCCCAAGCTTAGTTCTGCTCGTCCCGAGCAGGTAAACGATAACAAAGATAATTTCGGAGTGACATGCCATCATAACCTTGATCATACTATTGTAAGCATATGTAATGAATGCAGCGATCAAAACAATGGTAATGACATGAGTAAACAAATGAATCATAAAGCAAAGACTTTTCATGAATAGTACTTTCAAGACAAGCATCAATAAGTCTTGCATAAGAGTTAACTCATAAAGCAATAAATCAAAGTAAAGGTATTGAAGCAACACAAAGGAAGATTGAGTTTCAGCGGTTGCTTTCAACTTATAACATGTATATCTCATGGATATTGTCAATGTAAAGTAATATAACAAGTGCAATATGCAAGTATGTAGGAATCAATGCACAGTTCACACAAGTGTTTGCTTCTTGAGGTGGAGAGAAATAGGTGAACTGACTCAACATAAAAGTAAAAGAAAGGCCCTTCGCGAGAGGAAGCATTGATTGCTATATTTGTGCTAGAGCTTTGGTTTTGAAAACAAGAAACAATTTTGTCAACGGTAGTAATAAAGCATATGTATCATGTAAATTATATCTTACAAGTTGCAAGCCTCATGCATAGTATACTAATAGTGCCCGCACCTTGTCCTAATTAGCTTGGATTACCGGGATTGTCATCGCAATACACATGTTTTAACCAAGTGTCACAAAGGGGTACCTCTATGCCGCCTCGTACAAAGGTCTAAGGAGAAAGCTCGCATTGGATTTCTCGCTTTTGATTATTCTCAACTTAGACATCCATACCGGGACAACATAGACAACAGATAATGGACTCCTCTTTAATGCATAAGCATGTAGCAACAATTAATGTTCTCATATGAGATTGAGGATATATGTCCAAAACTGAAACTTCCACCATGGATCATGGCTTTAGTTAGCGGCCCAATGTTCTTCTCTAACATTATGCATGCTCTAACCATTAAATGGGTGGTAAATCTCCCTTACTTCAGACAAGACGGACATGCATAGCAACTCACATGATATTCAACAAAGAGTAGTTGATGGCGTCCCCAGGAACATGGTTATCGCACAACAAACAACTTAATAAGAGATAAAGTGCATAAGTACATATTCAATACCACAATAGTTTTTAAGCTATTTGTCCCATGAGCTATATATTGCAAAGGTAAAGGATAGAAATTTTAAAGGTAGCACTCAAGCAATTTACTTTGGAATGGCGGAGAAATACCATGTAGTAGGTAGGTATGGTGGACACAAATGGCATAGTGGTTGGCTCAAGGATTTTGGATGCATGAGAAGTATTCCCTCTCGATACAAGGTTTAGGCTAGCAAAGTTATTTGAAACAAACACAAGGATGAACCGGTGCAGCAAAACTTACATAAAAGACATATTGTAAACATTATAAGACTCTACACCGTCTTCCTTGTTGTTCAAAACTCAATACTAGAAATTATCTAGACTTTAGAGAGACCAATTATGCAAACCAAATTTTAGCAAGCTCTATGTATTTCTTCATTAATGGGTGCAAAGTATATGATGCAAGATCTTAAACATGAGCACAACAATTGCCAAGTATCAAATTATCCAAGACATTTTATCAATTACTACATGTAGCATTTCCCGTTTCCAACCATATAACAATTTAACGAAGAAGATTCAACCTTCACCATGAATACTATGAGTAAAGCCTAAGGACATATTTGTCCATATGCAACAGCGGAGCGTGTCTCTCTCCCACACAATGAATGCTAGGATCCATTTTATTCAAACAAAAACAAAAACAAACAGACGCTCCAAGCAAAGTACATAAGATGTGACTGAATAAAAATATAGTTTCAGGGGAGGAACCTAATGATGTTGTCGATGAAGAAGGGGATGCCTTGGGCATCCCCAAGCTTAGATGCTTGAGTCTTCTTAAAATATGCAGGGGTGAACCACGGGGGCATCCCCAAGCTTAGAGCTTTCACTCCTCTTGATCATAGTATATCATACTCCTCTCTTGATCCTTGAAAACTTCCTCCACACCAAACTCAAAACAACTCATTAGAGGGTTAGTGCACAATAAAAATTAACATGTTCAGAGGTGACATAATCATTCTTAACACTTCTGGACATTGCATAAAGCTACTCGGACATTAATGGATCAAAGAAATTCATCCAACATAGCAAAAGAGGCAATGCGAAATAAAAGGCAGAATCTGTCAAAACAGAACAGTTCGTAAAGACGAATTTTAAAATGGCACCAGACTTGCTCAAATGAAAATGCTCAAATTTAATGAAAGTTGCGTACATATCTGAGGATCACGCACGTAAATTGGCATATTTTTCTGAGCTACCTACAGAGAGGCAGGTCGAAATTCGTGACAGCAAAGAAATCTGTAACTGCGCGAGTAATCCAAATCTAGTATGAACCTTACTATCAAAGACTTTACTTGGCACAAAAACATGATAAGGAGAGGTTGCTACAGTAGTAGACAACTGCCAAGACTCAAATATAAAACAAAGTACTGTAGTAAAAACATGGGTTGTCTCCCATAAGCGCTTTTCTTTAACGCCTTTCAGCTAGGCGCAGAAAGTGTAAATCAAGTATTTTCAAGAGATGAAGCATCAACATTACCTTGGGTTTTACCTTTACCTTTCTTGTTCTTTTTCTTACTCTTTGGTTTAGGGAATACATGTCTACCCCCGGGTGTAGAGGTGAACTTTAGGGTGCCTTCTCCCATATCTATGACTTGCTCCCAATAGTTTCGACGAGGGATCTTCCGAGTGTGATTTGTCCTGTTCCTGCACATTCAATAACAAGATAATCAATGGATATTGTTCTACCAAGAATGGTTGTATGCACACCCGCAGCTATTCCTTTAGGAATTATAACAGAGTTATCAATAAGAGTTATTCCTTCTCCCCCTTCAACGAATCCCCAAAGTTGCAAAGATTCATGAATACTCTTAGGCATTAGGCAAAATTCAGACATAATATCACAATTGGCATGAAGAGTTTGGTTACCGATATCAATTTTAATAGTAGGATCCCATAATGAAGGTTCAGAGTTTACTAAAACCTGATCAAGACGGTTACGAACATATCTATAATTTTCATTCAAGCGAGATGCACTTGTCTCAAGAGTGTTTAATCTATTATAAATGCTAATAAGGGCCGAATCAAAGTTATTAGCTGAATCATGTGATGCAACCAACTTCTTTATGGCGTTAAAAGCTTGATCCCCATTACAATGAAGGAAATCTCCCCCCACTACAGCATCCAAGGCATATCTATAGCGAATCATAAGATCAAAATAAAAATTACTAAGGAGCAAACTTAGAGTCATTTGAGGTTCAGCTTTACGATAAGAAGTAAAAATCCTGGACCAAGCACCTTTAAAACTTTCCTCATCCCCTTGTTTAAAAGTAAAAACTAATTCCTCAGGTGAAGAAGTAATAGGTACAGAGCTAGACATGATAACAAAAGTAAACTAAATGCAAGTAACTATTTTTTTGTGTGTTTTTGATATAGAAAGCAAGACAGTAAATAAAGTAAAGCTAGCAACTAATTTTTGTGTGTTTTGTTTAAGTGCAGCAAACAAAGTAGTAAATAAAATAAAGCAAGACAAAAACAAAGTAAAGAGATTGGATTGTGGAGACTCCCCTTGCAGCGTGTCTTGATCTCCCCGGCAACGGCGCCGAGAAAATAGCTTGATGTCTACGGGTGCTTCTATTCTTGTAGACAGTGTTGGGCCTCCAAGAGCGAGAGGTTTGTAGAACAGCAACAAGTTTCCCTTAAGTGGATCACCCAAGGTTTATCGAACTCGGGGAGGAAGAGGTCAAAGATATCCCTCTCATGCAACCACCGCAACCACAAAGCAAGAAGTCTCTTGTGTCCCCAACACACCTAATAGGTGCACTAGTTCGGCGAAGAGATAGTGAAATACAAGTGGTATGAATGAATATGAGCAGTAGTAACGGCGCCAGAAAAGTGCTTGCTGGCGTGCAGATGATGGTAGTAATATTGCAGGCAGTATAAATGCAGTAAAACAGTAAACAAGCAGCGATAGCGATATTTAGGAACAAGGCCTAGGGATCATACTTTCACTAGTGGACACTCTCAACATTGATCACATAACGAGAATAAATAGATAGATGCTAGACTCTACACCCTCTTGTTGGATGATGAACACCACTAAGCGTGTAGGATTACACGAACCCTCAATGCCGGAGTTAACAAGCTCCACAATATTCAATGTTCATATTTAAATAACCTTAGAGTGCATGACGGATCAACATAACCAACCGGGGCTTGGGCCGCGCCGCCCTACTGTGTCCCCACCTCGTGGCCCCACTTCGTTTCCCCTTCGGACTTCGGAAGCTTCGTGGAAAAATAGGACCCCGGGCGTTGATTTCGTCCAATTCCGAGAATATTTCCTTACTAGGATTTCGAAACCAAAAACAGCGAGAAAACGGAACCGGCACTTCGGCATCTCGTCAATAGGTTAGTTCCGGAAAACGCATAATAATGACATAAAGTGTGAACAAAACATGTAGATATCATCAATAATGTGGCATGGAACATAAGAAATTATCGATACGTCGGAGACGTATCAATCACACGAACCAAATCCACTACACCAAGTCCGATCATCACGAGAGACAAGATGTAACTTCAAAGGCGAACACTCAAAGTGTTCATCATATCAATCATATGACTCATGCTCTACCTTTCGGTATCCCGTGTTCCGAGACCATGTCTGTACATGCTAGGCTCGTCAAGGCAACCTTAGTATCCGCGTGTGCAAAACCGGCTTGCACCCGTTGTATGCACATGTAGAATCTATCAAACCCGATCATCACGTGATGCTTCGAAACGACAAGTCTTAGCAACGGTGCATACTAAGGATGAACACTTTATTATCTTGATATTTAGTGAGAGGGATCATCTTATAATGCTACCGTCGCGATCTAAGCAATACAAGATGCATAAAAGGATTAACATCACATGCAATTCATATGTGATATGATATGGCCCTTTTGCCTTTGTGCCTTTGATCTTCATCTCCAAAGCACGAACATGATCTCCATCATCAACGAGCATGATCTCCATCACCGTCGGCGTAGCGTCAAAGTCAATGGTGTCGTCTTCATGGTTGTTCTCCCATGTAGCAACTATTACAACTACTTTGAAATAATACATCAACATGAAATTTAAAGACAACCATAAGGCTCCTGCCGGTTGCCACAATACAATAATGATCATCTCATACATATTCATCATCACATCATGGCCATATCACATCACCAAACCCTGCAAAAACAAGTTAGACGCCTCTAATTTGGTTTGCATATTTTACGTGGTTTAGGGTTTTCGAGTAAGATCCAATCTACCTACGAACATGAACCACAACGGTGATACTAGTGTTGTCAATAGAAAGAGTAAATTGAATCTTCACTATGGTGGGAGAGACAGACACCCACAAAACCACTTATGCAATACAAGTTGCATGTCGAGCGTGGAGCAAATCTCATGAACGCGGTCATGTAAAGTTAGCCCGAGCCGCTTCATCCCACCATCCCGCAAGATGCAAAGTACACGAACTAAAGACAACAAAGCATCAACGCCCACAAAACAATTGTGTTCTACTCGTGCAACCAATCTATGCATAGACACGGCTCTGATACCACTGATGGGATTCGTAGCATAGAAAACAAAAATATTCCTACCGCAAGAACGAATAACAAGCCAAGATGCAATCTAGAAGATGGTAGCAACGAGAAGATCATGAGACTAACCCTCGAAGATTACCAAAGCCTACGAGATTAGATCTCGTTGTTGCAGAAGATGATCACTTGCCGCTTTCAAAAGCGCGTAGAAGATCTTGACGGTGCCACAGTCGGGCAGCACCTCCGTACTCGGTCACACGTTCGGTGTTGATGACGACGTCCTTATCCCCGTTCCAGCGGGCAGCGGAAGTAGTAGATCCTCCTCGGAATCCCGACAGCACGACGGCGTGGTGGCGGTGGTGGTGGAGAACTCCGGCAGGGCTTCGCCTAAGCGATGTAGGAGAGGTGTGAGGAGGGGCGGCTAGGGTTTGGGAGAGGGGAGCTGGGGCGCCGGCCTAAGGTGGCTTGGGTGGTGCGGCCAAGTGTTGGGGGGATAACCCCCGGTATGCCAAAGGCATGCCAAACCGGATGGTTTGAGCCATCAAGATACCGGTTTAATGTTCTTACCGGAAGCAAGGTAGGAACTTAGGACAAGTGAAGCTAAGCCGGTATCCCCAAAGGGGTATGCCGGAGCCCGGTAAGAAGATACCGGAAGGGAGGGCCTGTCGGCGGGACTGGTCAAAGATTCTCTTCGAGCAAGAAGACAAGGATGAGCTAAGCAAAATGAATTTAATCGAGCCCCGGCGCCAAAGAGAGAGGTGACGCTGAAAGAAGCCGGAGGACGTCAGCACTTCTGATCAAAGAGGACTCCGGCGTCATCTATGATTAAAGTAGCTTTGTAAAGTAGCTTTGTAAAGTAGTTTGTCCAGTCAAAGATGCCATTAGGGTTTCTTGCCTTGTAAGCCACCCTCTCCCCTATATAAGGAGAGGGGGCAGCCCTCTATACGGGCGCGATCCAGAGAGCGAGACCACAGAGAGATCAGTGAATAAAACTTGTAACCATGTTGAGATCAATGAAGCTAGCGATCTAGTAAAAGAGTTCTTCCTCTTGTCTCTCTTCTTGTTTACCGACCTTTGGTTGTGTTCTTGAGGAAAGCATCCGGAAGTTCTTCCCATCTAATCGCAAACCCTCCCCCGAATCCTCTAGCGTCCATTCGGCCCCAATCTAAGCCATCCTATGGCATCTGTCTGTTCACCACGACGACAGTTGGCGCCCACCGTGGGGCATGAAGTGGCGCATGCTGGGATACATATTCGGGCGGGCATCCTCGAGTTCGCCGGCGAACGGACAGTGTCTGCGCTCGTCCAGAGTTTCTACTCCATCGACTTCATCAACGACAACGCGGGCTGCTTCGCCAACGGCGGCATCTTCCCCAAGAACGGCCGCATCATCGAGTTCGGCAGCCACCGCGTCTACTTCGGCACCGTCCCCGTGCGCCGGCGCCTCTCGCCGGTGCTGGTGGCACCGGACCCGCCAAGGTGGCTCGTGCAGGCCGCGCCGCCGGCAGCGTCGAGGTGATGATGGCCGGCGTAGCCGGCGCGGGCAAGGAGGCTGCGGACGAAGTTGCTGGTCGTACGGCTGCGACCCGTGCGGCCAAGCCACCGCTGGAACGCGACACCGGCGCGCCGGGAGCGTCTTCCGCACCACCGGCAACACCTCTCCAAGCGGCGATGAACGTGCTGGCAACCCCCATCGCGCAGAACATCGACCCGGCAACGGCTCAGGCGGAGCTGGAGGCGCAGCGCCAAAGATACTCGAGAGCGGCAAAGACGTCGTCGGGCGCGGCGCGAGCTGAACCTAACCGTACGTGAGTATAACGCTGCCCATGGCTTTGCTTCCGTTAGCGCTCATGCTGCTAGGATACCGGAAAACCGGCTTAAAGCTCGCAATCTAGATCGGGATCTGCGTAAGGAAGTTCTTACCGGCAAGAGTACCTCCGCATCCGCTAGCATTGTAGAGAAACCTAAGTACGAGTAGTCCGGATAAAACCATAAAAGCTGCTAAGGCTGCCGTAGATCCGTGTGACTCGCTTACCGGAGAGGCTCGGCAAAGCAACAAGAACGTGTCGAGAGCTGCTAGATACCGTAGAGCAGCAGAACGCCGAGCAGCCGGCTAAGCTGAACAAGGCAATAGCCTCGAAATCCGCGCGTTCAACAAAGAATGCCGGAAGCAAGTCCCATGGGCAGGCCTCGTCCCCCATCCGGACAGAAGAAGAGAAAAAGAAGTGAACGCACGACGGATGATCGTGTACGATCCGGTCCTTGCCGGTAAACAACAAGCCGGGCAACACGATGCCGGTAGAAAAAGCCAAGGGGCAGAGCGAGGCTACGCCAGGGAAGGCTATGCCGGAAACAATCATGCCGGTAGACATGAAACCGGGCAAAACTATCCGGCTGCAAGGGCAGCGTATGATGATGAGGAGATGCCTCCACCAAGGTACCGGCAGGCAAGGGCCGCGGCACCGGAACATTACGATGAAGCTGATTCAACAAGACTCACCGCTTACCGGAAACCTTTGGGAGAGCGGTTGGGAGAAAGAAACTTGCCGGAACGGGATGCGAGGCACCGTCCGGACAGAGTATACCCGTCGAGAGATGATTGAGGCGAGAGGGTCCTCCGGGTCCAAAGTGCTTTGGCCCAAGGATCATGAAAGAACCACCTCCGGTTCGCAACTTTCGGTTGCCCCGTGACACCAAAACATACGATGGCACCACTAAGCCGGAAGACCGGCTCGCGGATTACGTGACCGCGGTATACGTTGCTGGTGGCGGAGGAGTCATAGCTGGAGGAGGAAACCGGCGTTGGGCCGTGAGAATTGTGCCGACGTTCCTAGTAGGACCGGCAAGAATCTGGCTGAACAACTTGCCAGAAGGAAGCATAAATGGCTGGTTGGATTTTGAGGAAGCTTTTGTGAGTAACTTCAGCAGCACCTACAGAAGGCCAAACAGGCCTCAAGCAACTCGCTTTGTGCGTGCAGCGCCCGCAAGAAACAGATCGGGATTACCCGACCCGGTGGAACTCCACCGTAAACTCTTGTGAAGGGGTGATAGAGGCACAGGCCATCGCTTGGTTTAGCCAAGGATGCCGGCGAGGTTCGCCTTTGTGGCAAAGGCTGCAGAGGAACATGCCAACAACGTTGGCGGAGATGATGCGTGTGGCGGATAACTACGCGTTGGGAGACCCAATGCAATCGGCGATACAAGCTGAGCCGGAACAATCAAACCCGCCTCAACAGCAGTACCGGGACAACCGGAACAACAAAAGAAGGGAAGATTTCCCGGATCGAAGGTATGGCTCGCAGCAAGTTGCTGCTGTGCAGGAAAACTCTGATGCCAGCGGCAGCCAGAGGCAAAGAACCGGATCGCAGCCATGGGCTGGTCCTAAGAAACAGTGGGTCGAAAAGAAACCCTGGGGCCAGAAAAAGAACTGGCAAGAACCCGCGAAGTACACCATGGAAGCTGCCATGGATCAACCCTGCCGGTGGCACACGCCGAATCCGGCTCACCCGTCGAACCACTTGACAAAAGATTGTACCTGGACCAACTACTTGATGCAAAAGGGGGCGGTAAAAGACGCCCAAGGGCAAGGAGGCAATGCAATGATGCCACCACTGGACATGCCGCGTCAGCAGCAGCTACCACCACCACCACCGCTTACCGGGGCAAATGCCTTACCGGTACACCCTCAGCAAAACATGCAGCAATATCAGCAAGTCAATCAGGTGGGAGAAGGCTACGGCCAACCACCTCCACCGACACCCTTGGGCCGGAACGTTTATAAGGACCCCGATGTGTGCTCGTGTCGTGTTCGTAACCGAGCCGACGGACAAGCAAAGCCTCGCGCCGTCGTTCCATGGAGGTGAACGCGGTGATGCCGGCAGTGCCAAAATACATGCCGTGGTCGAGCAGGGAACTCTCATGGTCATACCGGGATCATCCTAAAATCATGCCGAACCCGGGTGGCTACGCTCTCGTGGTGGACCCAATCATGAAGGGGCCCACGACTCGCGTCAAGTTCAGCAAGGTGCTGATAGACAATGGGAGCAGCATAAACATAATGTACAAGCACACCATGCATACACTGGGCATAACAGAAAACATGCTTCAGCCAACGCACACGGCGTTCCATGGAATCGTTCCGGGTTTGTCCTGCGCACCGGTTGGAAAAGTCCGGGTGGATGTGTCGTTTGGAGGACGTGACAATTGCCGGGTTGAAAACCTTGAGTTTGAGGTGGTGGACTTAGATAGTCCATACCATGCATTGCTGGGAAGACCGGCACTGGCGGCCTTCATGGCCTCGACCCACACGGCGTATCTCAAGATGAAGATGCCGGCACCTCGTGGACCTCTGACTGTGGTGGGAAACTACAAGGTCTCACTGGAAACAGCATCTGCCGGGTCAAACCTAGCGGAATCGCTGGTGATCGCAGAGGAAAAAAGAAGAATGCAAACCGCAGTTGCGCTGGCTCAGTCCTCACAGTTGAGTTTAGCGGCAATGAGTGCAAGTCTGAGCGCTCCGGCGTTCAAACCGACAAAAGAAACAAAGGACATCGTGCTTGGACCCGGCTTTCCCCGAGCGTACCGTTCGTATCGGTGCCGGTCTCAGTGAGGCATAGGAAAGCGCGCTCGTCAGCTTCCTCCGTGAGAATCGGAATATCTTTGCCTGGTCTACTGATGACTTGGTAGGTGTTCCGAGGGAGCTGGCTGAGCACTCTCTAAACGTTCGGAAAGATGCCAAGCCGGTGCGACAACCATTGCGCCGGTTCGCTGAAGATAGGAGGAAAATTATTGGAGAAGAGGTGACGAAGATGCTGGTTGCCGGTTTCATCGTGGAGGTCACGCATACTGAGTGGCTGGCCAACCCGGTGATGGTCGAAAAGAAGAAGGACGAGAACCTGGAGGCAAAGGCTCCGAAGGTGTGGCGCATGTGCATCGACTACACCAACCTCAACAAGGCTTGCCCAAGAGATCCCTTTCCTTTACCGCGGATCGATCAAGTGATTGATTCCACTGCTGGGTGCGAGTTGTTGTCTTTCCTGGATGCGTACTCCGGTTTCCACCAAATCCCCTTGAAAAAGGAAGATCAAATAAAAACTGCGTTCATTACCCCGCACGGGGCTTACTGCTATATCACTATGCCTTTCGGTTTGCGCAACGCTGGTGCAACGTACCAGCGCTGCATGCAAAAATGCTTGTTTGATCAAATCGGAAAGAATGTGCAGGTGTATGTGGATGACATCGTGATAAAAACTAAGGTAAAAGATACCCTAATTGACGATATCCGGCAAACATTCGATAACCTAAGAAGGTTCCGGATGAAACTCAATCCGGCAAAGTGTACTTTCGGTGTCCCTGCCGGCAAGCTGCCGGGTTTCCTCGTCTCAAGCCGAGGCATTGAGGTCAATCCGGTAAAGATCCGGGCAATCGAGAGAATGACGGTACCGCAGGATCTGAAGGACATACAAAAGTTCACCGGAAGCTTAGCATCGCTAAGCCGGTTCATAAGCAGGTTAGGAGAAAAGGCCTTGCCGCTATATGCTCTAATGAGAAAATCCGATAAATTCGTCTGGACCCCTCAGGCGGATGCAGCGTTCGAGGAGCTGAAAACGATGCTAGCTACCGCGCCAATATTGGCTTCGCCGTTGGAAAGAGAACCGATGTTGTTATACATAGCAGCAACCAACCGGGTCGTGAGTGTTGTTGTGGTAGTAGAAAGAGAAGAGGAAGGAAAAACCGTCCAGAGGCCGGTATACTACCCGAGCGAGGTGCTCTCCCTCTCAAAGCAAAACTACCCGCACTTCCAGAAAATGACCTATGGCGTGTTTATGGCCGCCACCAAGCTCAAGCACTACTTCGAGGAACATCCTATGAAGGTGGTGAGTGAAGCACCCATCTCCGATATCATGTGCAACAAGGACGCTAGCGGCAGGATTGCTAAATGGGCAATACAGATATCACCGTATGTTCCGGTGTACGAAAGAAGAGACGCCATCAAATCGCAAGCTTTAGCTGATTTTTTGGTCGATTGGGCGGAAATGCAATACAAGCCCCGGATCAAAGACTCGGAATACTCGGAAGATGCACTTTGATGGATCCAAGCTCAAGGAGGGTCTAGGTGCCGGTGTGGTGCTAACCTCACCAAAGGGAGATCATCTCCGGTATGTTTTACAAGTGCATTTCAGGGCATCAAACAATGTCGCTGAATATGAGGCCTTGATCCATGGGCTTAAGGTCGCAAAAGAAATCGGTGCACACCGGATCATTTGCTACGGAGATTCAGACCTTGTAGTACAGCAGTGTTCCGGGGACTGGGACGCGAAAGATGCCAACATGGCCTCGTACCGGTTTCACGTGCAAAAGATTGCCGGCTTCTTCGAAGGCTGTGAATTTCACCATGTACCGCGCGCAGAAAATGAAGCTGCGGATGCTTTGTCCAAGATAGGCTCATCCCGACAAGAAATTCCTCCCGGGATAGCCTTGGCACACCTGAGAGTACCATCAATCAAGCCAAGTCCAGAGTCGGAATCAATTTTCGTACCGGAGTCACACATTGTACCAATGGATATCGACGAAGGAAACCCGGGGACTGTTCCGGTAAGCTCGGGGACTGTTCCGGTGAGATCGACCGCTGCCGCGCCGGTACCGGAAGAAACAATGCTGGTAGATAGCATGGACATAGACGTACCGGTATTCCTGGTTCGGGAGACTCCGTCCTGGGTTAAACCTATTAAGGAATTCCTGATCGACGGCACCTTGGCGGCTGACGAAAATGAATCGAGGAGAATCCAAAGAAGGTCCAAGGCATATACGTTCATCAATGGTGAAGTGTACAAGAGAAGCGTTACCGGTGTCCTTCAAAGATGTGTGGAACCGGAAGAAGGGAAAGAAATGCTTGAGGAAATTCACCAAGGAGAATGTGGGCATCATGCCTCATCAAGGGCGCTGGTAGCAAAAGTATTCCGGCATGGGTTTTACTGGCCCACTGCTTTGGAGAACGCTGAGGATTTGGTAAGAAAATGCAACGGATGCCAGAGGTACGCCAAGCAAAATCATACCCCAGCGTCCGGTTTAAAGACAATACCATTAACATGGCCGTTCGCCGTTTGGTGCCTTGACATGGTTGGCCCATTCAAGACCGCAAGAAGCAGCATGACCCACATCTTGGTTATGGTGGATAAATTCACCAAGTGGGTAGAAGTGAAACCTGTCGCAAAATGTGATGGGCACACAGCAGTGAAGTTCTTAAAAGATGTCATTTTGCGGTATGGATACCCGCACAGCATTATCACTGACAATGGAACCAACTTTGCTCAAGGTGAGTTCAAAAGGTTTTGTGAGGATAAGAACATCCGGTTGGATTTGTGCTCGGTGGCACACCCACAAGGCAACGGCCAAGTGGAAAGAATGAATGCTTTGGTACTCTCCGGTATCAAACCCAGACTCATTGACGCAGTGGAAAAATCACCGGGATGTTGGCTTGATGAGATACCATTAGTGCTGTTGAGTATAAGAACAACTCCAAACCGGTCTACCGGATACACTCCGTTTTTTATGGTTTATGGAGCAGAAGCAGTTATACCAACAGATATCATTCATGATTCACCAAGAGTACAGCTCTATACTGAGCAAGAGGTCAAAGAGGCCAGAGAAAATGATGTGGACTTGCTAGAGGAAGCAAGAGAGCTGGCTTTGGCAAGAACAGCCATTTACCAGCAAAACCTCAGACGCTATCATGACCGGAAAGTTAATCCAAGAGTTTTCCGAGAAGGAGATCTTGTGCTTCGCCTAGTGCAGCGCACTGAAGGCCGGCATAAGCTTTTGCCACCATGGGAAGGTCCCTTCATTGTAAGCAAGGTGCTTCACAATGATGCATACTACTTGATCGATGCACAGGAGTGGAAGAAAGGAAAGGCGGACAAGTCCGGAGAGGAGAGCAAGCGTCCATGGAACGTAGCTCTGTTGCGTCCTTTCTACACTTGAAGTTGTGGTGTAAGAAGTTCCTTTTTGTACCTTATATGCTATGAATAAAAGATGCCGGAACATTGAATGAATCTCGGGGACTACCCCAATAAGATTGCATGTAACTTGTCTATTTTTTTCAGTTTACCGGTTGCTTATTGAATGTTTTTCTTTCCGGTTTAGTAGTGTGCTAAACCCTACCGGAGTCTTCGACTCTGCTGCTGTCCGCAAACCGGCTTCATGGCAAGCAAGATAAGCCGGTAGGGGATAAGCACATGAACTGTGGGAAAGGAGAGCAGGAAAGAACAATCCGAAAATTTAACTAACCCCGGTTAAACCGGTTTTTTGCAAAAATTTCGAATTATTTCTAAGTTCAAAAAGATGCTTGTCTTGGTGAAAGAACCTTGTGCTCATACGCCAAAGAACGCCCAGAGAAGGCAGGCAGAGCCAAGGCAAAAGAACCAAGTATGCATCGAATTGGATGCGGAAACAATCTAGAAATCTTTGCAGTACAGGATAAAAGCAAAACCATGAGCAAATATGCTAAGGCAAACATAAGATAATTAACACCGGTATAACATACCGGCATAAACTGTTGTGCCACAACCAAAAGCAGATTTAGAGTTTTACATCATAAACCCCGGCATACCGGGGTGGAATTTAACAGAACATTGTTTTAAGGCACGCAGGGCCAAACAGCACGGCAAGGTAAATTGTAAGACAGGTAATCAGGCAGCAGGGGCTTCCGGAGGAGCGTCGCCAGTACCAGCATCATCTAGAGGCTCCTCCTCGGCTTCATCCTCCTCCTCATCAAGATAATCTTTGACGTCAGGAGGGGGAGGGATGAAGGTGCGCATTTCGGCGTACTCCGCGATACGGTACTCGCGATCCTGCCGCTTCGCGGTGAGAATCGGGTCCAGATCGGTTTCCGCGCCTTCGCGCACTCCGATGAGGGCATCCAAGTTGAGCTCTGGGTACCAGGAACAAGCGACGCGGAGGGCAGAATCTGCTCCAGCGCGGGCAGCAGAGCACTGCCACTCGCGGATCCTCCTGCCGGCGCCCTTGAGACGGTCGCTGATAAGGGAGAAAGTATCCGGCACCTCCTCGCCAGGCCAAAGGGTCCTGAAGAGCTGGGTAGCTACATCAGGAATATCAGACAGATTGCGGTCTATGGCGCGCATATGAGACACCCGCGCGTTAAGCGCGACCAGATGGTCATTGGGCGTCCATGGCACGGCAAGATTCGCTCGGCCCTGGGCAGTACGGCGCGCGTCAACCTTCTTGACAGCGTACGTCTGAGAGTCCGGAAAGAGGCCTGTGCAAGGAAAGAAAAAGGCTAAGGAAAAGAATCCGGGACAAAAAGAGACCGGAAGGAAAAGAATCCGGAAGAAAAAGAGACAGGAAGGAAAGATAACAAAAAGAAAATAGGGTTGGAGGAAAAAAGGCTCGTATGCAGTAGTCAAAATATGTAAAGGAAAAGGACTCACGGTAGGCAAGAGCGTCAGTTTGCAGGATCAGCTGGTTGCACTCCTTGTGCTCTTCCTCCAGCCGCGCGGCTTTCTCCTCGGCACCTTTCCGGGCCTTGGCCAGCTCCTCCAGCTCAGCTCGCAACACCACGATGGCATTGCCGGCGTCCTCCAGAGCCTCGTCCATCTTGGCCGCTGCATCAGCTTCAGCGGCTTTGAGGGCCTTGGCATGGTCAAGCCCCAGCTGAATGAGCTGGGACTTGAGCTCCTGGTGGCTGGTCTTGTAGGCGCTCAGCTCCTCCTTATGCTGCCGGATGAGCTGGTCCTTCTCCACTGCAACCCGGAAAAGAAGATGTTAACAAGATTATGCTAGTAAACATGAGAAGAAAATCAAGTTAACAGGAGAAAGGGGAAAAGTTATACGTTGAGCGGTGGCGAGCTGCTCCTTGAGAGCGTTAATGGAAGCTTCCGGGATCACTGTTAAGCAGAAATTGCGAATGTTAGGAGGAAAAAAGGTTTCCGGTAAGAAAGATGCCGGTAGAACAAGAACTTACCTTGGCACTTATCGTGTGCCTCAGCGAGCTCCCGATGCTCCCATAAGAGCTCCTCAAAGAGGGCCTTCCGAGCGTCAGCCGTGAGCTGTTCAAGAAAAAAGAGGTTAGTTAAGTTTTGCGCTAAGAACAAAGTTCTTAACCCGAAACTCGGGGACTGGCAGTGCCGGTTTCGCGCGTTTCTGAGATGAAGTTTTGCGCTAAGAACAAGGTTCTTAACCCGAAACTCGGGGACTGGCAGTGCCGGTTTTGCGCTAAGTTTTTAAGTTAAGTTTTGCGCTAAGAACAAAGTTCTTAACCCGAAACTCGGGATCGGCAGTGCCGGTTTTGCTCTAAGTTTTTAAGTTAAGTTTTGCGCTAAGAACAAAGTTCTTAACCCGAAACTCGGGATCGCGAGTGCCGGTTTTGCGCTAAGTTTTTAAGTTAAGTTTTGCGCTAAGAACAAAGTTCTTAACCCGAAACTCGGGATCGGCGATGCCGGTTTTGCGCTAAGTTTTTAAGTTAAGTTTTGCGCTAAGAACAAGGTTCTTAACCCGAAACTCGGGGACTGGCAGTGCCGGTTTTGCGCTAAGTTTTTAAGTTAAGTTTTGCGCTAAGAACAAGGTTCTTAACCCAAAACTCGGGGACTGGGAAGATAGACAAGAGAGGAACCGGCATGAAACTAAAGAAAAGATAGAACAAATCCGGAAGCAAGGAAACCGGTAGCAATTGAGAAAAGTTAGAAAAACGTACCATCAAGTTGTTCGTGGCATCATACCACGCGCTGTCGAGCTCTTTCACGGCGCTGCGGAGCCGCATGAAGTGCTCCTCGGACGACCGGTCCCCAACTGGATCAGGTGCCGGTAGCCTGTCCTTGCCCAAGCCGCGGGTCGCCGGAGTCATGTCCGCGGCGTTCCACTTCTGGGCGTAGGGCAGGAGATGCCCCAGGTCCCGGCCTTGGCGTTGAAACTCGATAATACGGCCAAGAAGACCGGTGGCCTTCGTGGCGGTATCCCCGGCGGCCTTGGAGACATGCAGCACCGAGAGGCCGCCGGCCGGCGAGAGGGCGCCGGAGGCCGTCGCCTTCCCCTTGATAAGCTTGGAGGTCTTGGGCGGCGGCGCGGTAGGAGCGGCCCCGAGAGGCTTGGCCCGAGGAGCACCCGGCGGCGGCATGAGAATGGTTCGTGGAGAAGGGGGAGCGCTGGGCGCGTCACCCGGTTTGGAGCTTTCCGGCGCGGAAGGTTCCGGCGCGGAAGTTGTCATCTTTTCAAGGACGGGAGGAGCCGGAGGCTCCGCCCGCCCGGCAGCTTCTTCTTCTCCGGCGCCGATGTTGCTGGCGCCGGTATCCTGGTTCTCTGGGGGAAAGGAAAGATCCTCCTCCGTGCGGTGATCTGATGATGAAGGGGCCGCACGCCCCGAATTTGTTGTGCCCCCCGAAAGGGAGGCAGAGGTGTTGCCGGCACCAGATGGTGCCGGGCTTGAGCGAGGAGGAGGGGTTGAAGTCCTTGCGGAACCTTCGAGCCCGATGGCCTTGGGCCAAGCTTGAGCGCAGGGCTGAGAAAAAGAAAGAAAGATAGTTGGAAAAAAGCAACCGGAAAAAGAACTTGGCAAAAAGAGGCAAGCCGGAAAATGAATAACTTACCCGGAAGCAGTTGGCATCGCCTTGCGCCCGTAGCGGCGCACGCCCACTTGCTTCTCCCCCAAGGGCTCAGTCCGGAAGCGCTTGGAGGGAGGGGCTTGGCTGCCACCGACATCAGATGCCGGCTGTTTGTTCTTTTGGCCCTGGGCCATGAGTTTGTCCACAAACTCAGAGCCCGCCTCGGCACGCAGGGGCGGCACGCGCTCATGGATCTATGAAGTCAATGTGGCTAAGAAGCAATTCGCAGAAAGGCAATAATGGAAAAGTAAAAGAAACCGGAAAAGAAAATACCTCAAGCATGGTCAGGTCATCTGAGGACCCGGTTGGCTTTGGCGGAGACCGGCCAAGACGCGCAGCCGGAGTCTTGCCCATCTTCAAATCCTTCCAAAAGATGTAGGGATCTGGGTCGAAGGAGTCAAGGGCGCGCTTCCGGCAAGCTCCTCGCCGCTCTGCTTCAATGAGGGGGAAGCGGTCCTTGGCCTGAAACATGAAAAAAGAGGGTTAACAAGAGCAGAAACTTACCGGCAAAAGACAACCCTAATTGCATAATCCCTTACTTCTTGGGTCGGAGGGTTAGTAGTGCTGAAGGGAAGGAGGCCCCATTCCCAGTTAAATGGCATAGCAGTTTGGCAAATCTGCTTAGCCTTGAGGACAACGTCTTTCTTGCTAAGGGGATGGCCTGTGATCTTGGTAGGATCGCCAGGGCCATACATCTCGCTCATCCTATGCGCACGGCGCTTCAAAGGAAGCACCCGACGAGAGATGAAGGTGCGGACGATATCGTCAGAGCAGATGTTGGTGTCCTTCATCCGCTGCTTCATGAAGCGTATAATCCGGTTGGTCTCGTTGTGAGACTCCTTCGGATTGTAGCCCCAATTGACCCTTGTGGGCGGCGCCGGATCAAAAGGAGGCAGATCAATAAGATCCGCGGCGCCGTTGTTCTTCACGTAGAAGAAAGTCCCTTGCCACAACCGGCAAGATTCGAGACCGGAAAACTTAAAAAAGGGGCTCCCTTGCCGGGAGCCGATTATGCAAGACCCGCACTGCACGGGAGGTTTAGGTTTGGGGATATCTAAGCCCTGAACGGAATTAATCCGAAGAGCAAAGAAGCGGGCAAAAGTCTCACGAGTGGGACGAATGCCGATATAGGCCTCCATGAAGGTGGCATAGCAAGAAAGGTAGAAGATGGCGTTGCCAGGAAGATGGTGAGGTTGGAGTTTGTAGAAATCTAAAAACTCCCGGAAAAAAGGGGAGGCAGGAAGGCCGAAGCCACGCTCAAAGTGAGCAAGAAAAACAACATATTCGTCGGGCTCGGGGTCCGGTTCAATTTCGTCATCAGGAATCCGGCAAGTGACTCCTGCCGGAATCCTGCGGGACCGGTACAACCAATCGATCTCATATTCAGTGACATTGGAGCCCATCCAGGCTCCGCGAGTGATTGGGGAAGGCTCTGCGTCGGAAGATTGACTAGAACTACTGGAGGCTTGGCCAGAGCCACTCGCTTCTTGGCTACCGGAAGCTTGGCTAAAGCTACCGGATTCTAGATGGCCACCGGATTCTTGATGGCTACCGGATCCCTGCTGGTTGCCGGAATCGGTCTCCATCGGATCTGGAGCGGTGGATTCACCGGGAGATTGATTACGGTGTCTAACGAGAAGGGAAGAAGAAGACGCGGAGGAAGATTCCTCGTCAGACATTGGATGGGAAGGCGAAAAAACAGAAATCCCACACTTGGACCCCGCGTGAAGATCTACGAGTAAGAAGAAAACCAAAGAAAAAGAGGAAATAAGAACACCGTAGGCCCAAGATCTGAAAAGCAAGCAAATAGCGAGCAAAGCAAGATTGGTACCAACCTCGAGCGGCGCAGTCGCTGAGGAAGGTGTTCGCCGATGGTGGAGCGGACCTGCGGTCGCCGACGAGCACCGCCGACGGCGAGGCGGAGAAGCTCGCGAAGGAGCGAGAATGCAGCGGGCGCGGTGGAGCTGCTGCTAGAAATTCCCGCACAGCGAGGTCCGGCGGAAGCGCGGCGTGAGTTCGCCGGGCGCCGGAGCTGGAGCAAGCGACGGCGGACGGAGAGCGGCGGAAGCACAAAGGCGAGGAGCACTGTGCGCGAAGGATGAGGAATGCGAAGAAGAGGAAGAAGAAGGAGCAGTTGTGCTTATAAAGGAGAGAGAGGATGGGCTGAAAACCGCTGGGCCGCGGCGGTTCGCCTCGCGGGCCGCGACGGTTCGCGCCACGGGCCGCCACGTGGCAAAGAGGTACACGCAAAGAAAGAGGAGGCCACACGGAGGCGCACACGGGATCCAAAGCGGCTAGTGGGATCCGCAGTGGTGCATTAAATGGGCGCGCGGGAGTCGAAGCGAAGTGACAACTGACACTGCCACGACAGTCACAGTGCGCATGTCACTGACAGGCGCGGGGCCCAAAATATTCTTGACTTCGCCGAGGAAGAAATAAATGCGAATGGTACCGGAGAAAAAAGGTGCCGGAACGTGCCTTGTGAAGAGAGGAAAATAAAGAAGAGTAAAAGGTGCCGGAACCAAGCTTAAGCATAAGGGATTAAACCGGTATCCTAAAAAACTCGGAAACCTGGCATAGTCTGTGGGATAGAATCCTCCAGACTGTACCAGCTTCGGGGACTAATGTTGGGGGATACCCCCGGTATGCCAAAGGCATGCCAAACCGGATGGTTTGAGCCATCAAGATACCGGTTTAATGTTCTTACCGGAAGCAAGGTAGGAACTTAGGACAAGTGAAGCTAAGCCGGTATCCCCAAAGGGGTATGCCGGAGCCCGGTAAGAAGATACCGGAAGGGAGGGCCTGTCGGCAGGACTGGTCAAAGATTCTCTTCAGAGCAAGAAGACAAGGATGAGCTAAGCAAAATGACTTTAATCAGAGCCCTGGCGCCAAAGAGAGAGGTGACGCTGAAAGAAGCCGGAGGACGTCAGCACTTCTGATCAAACAGGACTCCGGCGTCATCTATGATTAAAGTAGCTTTGTAAAGTAGCTTTGTAAAGTAGTTTGTCCAGTCAAAGATGCCATTAGGGTTTCTTGCCTTGTAAGCCACCCTCTCCCCTATATAAGGAGAGGGGGCAGCCCTCTATACGGCGCGATCCGAGAGCGAGACCACGGAGAGATCGGTGAACAAAACTTGTAACCATGTTGAGATCAATGAAGCTAGCGATCTAGTAAAGAGTTCTTCCTCTTGTCTCTCTTCTTGTTTACCGACCTTTGGTTGTGTTCTTGAGGAAAGCATCCGGAAGTTCTTCCCATCTAATCGCAAACCCTCCCCCGAATCCTCTAGCGTCCATTCGGCCCCAATCTAAGCCATCCTATGGCATCTGTCTGTTCACCACGACGATACCAAGGGTGTGGCCGGCCCCCTCCCTCTCCTCATCTATATATAGGTGGAACACATCTAGGGTTGCCCAAAGAACGAGTAAGAGTCCAACTCAAAAACCTTCCTTATGAGCGAATCCTACTCAGGGTGGGACTCCTCCCTTTCCCTTGATGGGGTGGCCGGCCCCCTTAGATGGAGTCCACCTGGGACTCCTCCTCCCTTTGGCTGGCCGGCCAAGCTTTGTGGAGTCCCTCCTTCCATGGTGATTTCTTCCGGACTTTTCTAGAACCTTCTAGAACCTTTCATAAATACACCGGGTCATTTTCAAACTTAGAAAATGACTTCCTATATATGAATCTTATTCTCCGGACCATTCCGGACCTCCTCTTGATGTCCTGGATCCCATCCGAGACTCCGAACAAACATTCGAACTCAATTCCATATTCCACATCTACTTAAAACGACATCAAACCTTAAGTGTGTCACCCTACGGTTCGTGAACTATGCAGACATGGTTGAGACTTCTCTCCGACCAATAACCAATAGCGGGATCTGGAGATCCATAATGGTTCCCACATATTCAACGATAACCTAGTGATTGATTGAACCATTTACATACGATACCGATTCCCTTTGTCTCGCGATATTTTACTTGTCCGAGGTTTGATCATCGGTATCTCCATACCTTGTTCAACCTCGTCTCCGACAAGTACTCTTTACTCGTACCGTGGTATGTCATCTCTTATGAACCATTCATATGCTTGCAAGCTAATCCGACGACATTCCACCGAGAGGGCCCAGAGTATATCTATCCGTCATCGGGATGGACAATATCCCACTCTTGATCCATATGCCTCAACTCACACTTTCCGAATACTTAATCCCACCTTTATAACCACCCATTTACGCAATGGCGTTTGATGTAATCAAAGTACCCTTCCGGTATAAGTGATTTACATGATCTCATGGTCGAAGGACTAGGTAACTATGTATCGGAAGCTTATAGCAAATTGAACTTAATGACGTGATCTTATGCTACGCTTATTTGGTTGTGTGTCCATTATATCATTCATCTAATGACATAACCTTGTTATTAATAACATCCAATGTTCATGATCACGAAACCATGATCATCTATTAATCAACAAGCTAGTTATACAAGAGGCTTACTAGAGACTCCTTGTTGTTTACATAACACACATGTATCAATGTTTTGGTTAATACAATTATAGTATGGTATGCAAACATTTATCATAAACACAAAGATATATAATAACCACTTTATTATTGCCTCTTGGGCATATGTCCAACAAATATCCCTTTGGGTATTTCAAGAAAAGAGAGCATGAACGTAGGCAGACTAGTAAGAACCGAATTAATAAGGAGTAGACGATCCCCATATGACAGAATCCCTCATATCCAGCTGCCTAGTTTTTTCTCGAACATAAACTACAACATATGTGACATTATATGACGCAATCTGTGACGATGCAATAAATAAAGTCAGAAAATCACCGTTTTTTCATAAAAGGTGATGTTTTATTAGTGAATCATCACAAAATGAGCGTCATATAATATCACATTTGTTGTAGTGAGGCCCTCTACCAGTTTTCATTCTCAATTTTTAAGCCTGCTAAAATGGATTGGGATTCTCACGTATCTAAAAGGAAGCCCCCCAATTTCACAAGCGAAGAGATCTCTTTATTGGTGTTGCACCTCTTTGGCCGTACCAAAATAGAAGATCTCACTCTTATGAAATCTGATTTTTAAATACAAAAGCTGCTAAAAATGCATACGATTAATTTCATATTTAGAGCTTTCTCTATGTCATATTCCATGAAAATAATTGTATCATCCACGTATTGTAAAATGGAAACCTCACCATCTACTAAATGAGCAATGAGTCCATTTACCTGACCATCTTCTTTAGCCGTTGCAAGTAAGATAGAAAGGTTATCAGCTACAATGTTAAACAATATAGGTGAGAGTGGGCATCCCTGATGAGACCTTTTCGAGTTTCAAAATAATGGCCAATGGCATTGTTAACCTTAATACCAACACTACCTTTCTTTATAAACTAATTATCCAGTCGCACCATTTAGGATCAAATCCCTTCATACGCAAATCTTGCTGAAGGAAAGACCATCTAAGTTTGTCATATTGGCTCAAAATTCATTTTGAGAAGAACATCATCTAGTTCATTTCTATGCAACTCATGTATAGTTTCATGAAGAATAACTACCCCCTCCAAAATATGACGTCCAAGCATGAAGGAGGTTTATGTCAGACGAATGACCTTATGCGCGATACTAGTTACACGGTCCGTGCCTACTTTAGTGAATATCTGAATACTCACATTAAGAATGCATATTGAAGGGTATTGATGAACCTGAATAACATTTTATTTCTTGGGAAAAAGAATAATCGTACCAAACTTCGGATGAAAGAGAGGTACCTCCCACTTATGGAACACAACACACATATTGATCAAGTCCCTTGTAATGAAAGACCAACATGTTTGATAAAACTCCGCTTGAAACCCGTCAGGGGCATTATTTTTTTTCCATCTGCATGATTGTTTCAGGACCTCTTTCTATGTGAATTCGGATGGAAAAATTATGTTTTCTTCATGCGATCTTTGAGGGATAGCATTAATCTCCGATTCTATCATGGAGATAAAATTATGAGTCGGCGGCCTGAACAATTTTTCATAGTATTCTGTGATTTAATTTTTTAGATCTCTCCCACTATAGTACCTTCATCTTGTTTAAGCTGGAAAATCTTTTTTTTTCTCCTATGCTTGTCATTTGCAATGAGACGGAAATACTTTGTATTATTTTCGCCCCCTTGAATATATTTTACCTTAGCGCTGTGAGCTCACTTTGACTCCTCGTCATAGCGCACATCTTGAGCACTTTTTCATTAAATCCCCTCATAGTTTCTCTCTCTAATACACTAAGAGGGATCGTTTCTGCTTTGCGATCTAACATATCTATTATGTGAAGCAACCTCTATTTTCCCTTTCTATAAACGCTACAATGATTGCACACACATTCCCTCAGAAAATTATGGAGGTGGTGGATCTTGTTATGCCATATCTCCATCGAGGTAGATCCCTCTAAAACAGACTACTAGTCCTTAGCTATACCAAACCTTCTTGTCTGAGGTTCCACTTCAGCCTCCTCCATAGATCGGTTCCCCCTTCTCCGGTCTGCTTCGCCGGTGTCGGGAGGAGCGGGGAACCCGATCTATGCGTGGAGTTTTTAATAAAAGTAGTCTTTTCATTAGTCTATGTTAGGGTTTTGGTCGCTGTTTTCTTGTTGGTTTCCTCGCAATGGAGATGGCATCGTCTGCAATAAGTGATCTTCGGCCTTTCGTTCGACGACGAGATCTTCTTCCCGACGTCAATGGTGGTGTTGAAAGATTACAATTATCTAGGTATGGGTGTTCAGATCTTGCTTCGCCAGATCGATCTTGGATCTTTTCTCATGGTTGCCGCGAGGAGGATTATCCTCGCAGTTTTTGTCCCGATTGCTACGTCTTCGACAATGGTGATTCGTACTCTCGGCTCTCCATCAACGTCGACAAGGCAGATCGGTTTTTATTCCCTGACATACTGGTGTTGGTACTCTTGCCGATGTTGATTGACTACTTTAATGGTTGCGCGCGTGCACGCAGCCTTGGCATTGCGGCTCAAATTAAAATTATGGGAGAACCTTCGTTGGTATTTACAGGTCTATGGTTTGTTATCTATCTTTGGCTGCCTTCAGAAAAGTACAAGATTATGTCTTGGAAGAAGAAAGAGTTTGAAGACCTCGAAGATTTGCTAGTATCTTTTAGATTTTATTTTGTAATTGCTGGAGACAGCTCGTGTATCTCTACCATGTACTATTTGTTATTATGAATATATGTGGTATTGATTGTCAAAAAAAAAAAACCTTCTTGTCTGAGCCATGATAACTCGAATGAAAATTTTGCCTTGTTCCCCAGGTGAGCTTGCACACCGGCCCGAGTCCAAAAGTCCAAAAGCAAAGCCGTGTGATCAGAGCCACGGACCTGCTCCTACATGCATGGACTACTATTGGTGCGGACTCTACCGTATATGGAAGACGCCACCGGCCCATCGAAGATAAATATGACCTACGGCTCTCGGAAGGACCAAGCATTTTAGAATACATATAGTAGCACCACACCGTTGTCATCGTCATCTTCATCCAAATGGTAGATTGATCTAAGGCACTACGTCCATTTTCGAGCACCACAAACCCTCTCTTCAAGTTCATGATCTGATCTCTTTGTATTCTCCACTGTATTCCACTTCCATGCATGTAATAAGAACAAAAGGTAGGAGTACGAATTCTAGCTGTGCAAGGGTTTGGGCAAATCGAGTCGCCCGTATCATATGTTGACCTGAGTGCTCCCACGACCAATACATGCTCTCGTAGGTGGGTACCGGGTGAAAATAATAAGGGGATTGTGGTCGTTGCATGAAGCTCGAAATGGGCTATTAAAAATACTTAAGGTACTCAAATTATTCAAACCCCTGATATGAAATAATGTTCCCAATTCCCAACCCATTCAGGTTTAATTTGATTTGGAAACGGTTGACTAGATTCTAGCCAAATTCCAATGTAATAACAAAACCTCCTAATTTAGTAAAATCCTCCTGAAATGATTATCAAAGAATTTTCAAAACATCACAGAGTTTGTCAGATCCGAAACTTTCTAGTATCGAAGTTCGAAACCCTGTTCGTAAGCAGAAGAATGTACTGAATCATCAGCATGTCAATTAAGTTGGCCATGCAATGTAACATGCAAATCCCTTAACTCTGCCCAGCTATATATACCCTGGGCATGCATGAATGAATGAATCGAGCTTAACTAGAGCTAGCTTCTAGTCCTCGATTGATCCAGGCTTTCGTCGGCAAAAATAATTGCAAAGGTGGTGCAGTAGCCGTAGCTGGCCTGGTCCTTGTGATTGATTACTCCATGGTGCTAGTCTGCGAGTAGATGGCAGTATGGTTTGAGGTGCAGTGTGTTTGCGTTAAATGGTGCTGCTTAATGCATTCAGTCGACGCCTGCAACAAACTAACTCGGTACTGTGCACGGTCCTTGGTAGGTAAACTTATTAGCAATGGAATGATGGAACAAGGCTGAATTAAAAGAAATGCGCCACGACCAGTAATTCCACGAAGTTTTTCTCACACAAAAGATTACTATGTCCATTGCTGGGAAGATATAGCTTGCACTCTGAGCCTCATTTTGGTTGGTCCACTAGTGGTAAGTTGAATTGTGCAATAATGGAGTTATAGAGGTGATGATATACTGCATTTTATTTTTAAGGTAAAAGCGGTCGATATCCACCGCTCGGTTAGATAGAAAAGAGTAGTTGTTCGGTAGCTATTTGGTTTTACGGAACATCTAGACGTGTATGTAAAAACGGTCGATATCCGCGTTCGGTAGTTGCTCCGGTCGATATCCTCCGTCCACACAACACAGCTACCGAACACCACAAACATACACCTCTAGCTCCGAGGCCGCCGCCCCAACTTGCACAGCACGGCTCCCAAGCCGCACACCAGCCATACGCCACACGATCCAGCCATCATGTAGCCCTCGCTACCCATCCGCTCGTAGACCTCGAACGTCATGCAAAATCCGGAGCCGCTGCCCCAACCTAGCAGCCATGACGACCTTCGCATAGCCCGAAGACGTACCAGTCGGGTCGAGGACCTTGCCCCCCATGCAGCACCAGAACGCCACTCAAAGCGAAGAAGAGCCACGACCCTTCCCCGTAGGACCGTTGCTGCAATGGAGACCGAGGCATCCACCTCGAAAAGTCACCACCGTCCGGAGCCACTGCCCCCGCATCCCCTTCCCCGACTACATAACCATATGGCCCACCGCTTAGAACCTGTCGCACCGCAAAGGATAAGAGCTCCAAGGCGACATCTCCGACAAGGCAATGATGCGTCTGTCACCGGGCCTGCTCCTATGAGCTTAGTTTTCACCCGGAGAACTTGAAACCACTCACGTCCGTCAGGATCGAAACTCCACAACGACGCCAACATGAAGGGAAACGACGCCCAGAGGCGTGCCGCTATCAGCACTAAACCTAGCCGGTGCGGCATCTATACCCGGAATCCGATTCAACCGTCAAGCTCATGGATCCGCAAGAAGGCAGTTGACAAGGTATCAACTTGTCAATGCCTACGTATTGTAGACCAGGGTTTCGTTGGACGTAGAGGGCAAGTAGATCTCGAAGGTTTCAGCCGAAAAGTACTCGACGATTATGAAACTAGGGTTGTGTTGACAATAGATTCGATCCTCTCTTCGTCCATTGTGGTGACTTTGCATACCACTGCATGTTGTAGTATGCCAGTCGTTGATATAACATTCACGAAGTACCAATCCGCAAATATTACATCCCTCAGAGTAGTACAACAGAACATAGCAGGTCCATAACTCATTCACTTATTATTACAAGCAACATGTACATATCATCTCGAAGCTCCTCTTGGGTCCTAAGAGGGATACTCCTGGGTTCGAGGCGAACCCAACTTAACTTACAATATAGAAATCTTACTAGGTTATACATTTTATTCTCCTCGAGCAGTTAAGTACTAAGAGTTCGTACTGCTCGGATACTACTACTCGGTAGGTCTAAGCTTGCTCTCCTCCGGAACCCTCCCCGGTTCCGTAGACTATGAGGTAGTCTACTCCTTCGATACCTCCTGAGAGGTCTGGTTCTTCATAGCCGATGACTTCAGCTCCTTCAGGGTCGTCATTGTCCTCCTCCAGTCGATTCAGACAGTCTAAGCAGGGGATTTAAGAGTGGTATGAGTACGAGCGTACTCAACAAGTTCATTATAGGAAAGAGGTGTTTAATGCACTAGCTACGGTATTAGACCAGAAAGTCTAATACCAATGCAGGTTTTCATAATCATTTCTTCAAAAGGTTGCTTTTATTCAGAAGAACTATGTCCGTCAGCCTTCACCGGTTTACTAGAACTTCATGGAGTTCCTTTCCGGCAGCGTTCGCAGTTCCAAATCCCGGAACAAGGAGTGACTGGTCACGATTCATTACACTCTGCAGAGGTGTGTTGCTTTACCCATAAGAGATCTTAACCTTGGTGCCAACCGGGCAGCTTTCCCGTCCACACTTCCTTCGGTGTGAGGCCCGGTATAAGGTCATAGACAATCATATTCCTCCGCTACCTCGCACACCCACCCTTTGTTGCATACCCCGACCCTGGGTCCTCGTCGGTCCGCTTATACCAATTAAGGATGGACCCCGACCACGACGACAGTCTGGGACTCGTTAACCAAACTCCTTCGCCGGTAGCTGCAACCCATCATAGACCACATTACCGTGGGGAATTAGAAGGGGATCCCCACCCTCCAGCTTGTTCCGCAAGCAACGAACCGCTACGGTAAGCAATTGCAATACCGTGGGGAATTAGAAGGGGCTCCCCACCCTCCAATTGCTCCGCAAGATACAACCGCTACAGTAAGCGCATCCGTTGATGTACAAGAGGTGGAAATACGATTGACTGTTCCGTCCCACTCCAGATCTTATGGTTAACACGGTTATTACGGCACAAGAATCACTGGACGATATTTGTTGTTTAATCCTAGATGGATATAAACCCTTGCAATGGAACCTCCACCATATCAACACAATCCATGGTTCCATTGCCCACCATTTAGTCATATTCATAGTTATGAAAATAGTGGTTTTGCTTTTTTATGCAATAGTGATAAACATAGTACTTTGCAAATAATTTGATAAAAATACTCAAATGACATGAGCAAGCGACGAACTTGCCTGAACACTGCAAAGTGTTGCAGTTGAATGGTGTGGACTGACCCTTGTCCTCTGTTGCTGAAAAATAGCATCATTGTCCGATAAGGGCAATGGTTAAAAAAGCAATTATGCATGATTCAGCTTTTAGGGTTGTTCCCCCCCTTTCCGATGTCTTATCATTTCATGTGAGAGGTTAATACTAAGAATAATTTGAGGATACTCTGTTTATGGTAAAATACAACCTTGAAATGTTGTCAAGGTGTTTTTAAAGTCCAAAAGAATTTATGGACTTATTTGCATTATTGAAAATATAGGGTATGATTTAAATGATTATTTAAATCATCAAATTTGAACTTATTCTTGTTTATCTTCAAAAATTCTATTTCATATTTTATTATGATAGAGATTTTTATACCGAGTGGTTTTCATATTTTTAATTATTTTTTTAGAGCTATTAAATATTTAGTATGAATTTTCAAAGTTTCAGTATTTTCTGGAATTGTGAAATGTCACAATTGCCCCTGGGCCCGCATGTCAGTGTGGCCCAGTGGTTAACCTTAACCTGAGCCACACTTGGGCTCAGTCGGACGCACCGTCCCCTTCCCTTCTCTTCCTCGCGAACCCTAACCTCCACGATCTCGCGACTCCCGCGTCGCCGCCGACTTCGCCGAATTGTTCCGGCCAACTCCGGCCGTCGCCGCCGGTGAGATGGAGCGCATCTGAACTGCCGTTCGACGGCGCTTCGGATCCTCCGCTTCGATTTGAGTTTCGCCGCCTCCTCGACTCGTCCTCTCCGCCTCTGGTCGCCTGGCGTGGAGTGCCGTGGCGATCTCGTCGCCGCCGATGCTCCAGATGCCGTGGCGTCGCCGTGCCTTGCCGTGATGGTGCCGGGCACTGTGGTGCCGCCGTGGCCTGGCCTGGCCTGGCGCTACCGCGCCCTCGGCGTGTGCCGCCGTGGCCGCCATGGCCGCGCTCACCGCCTCACGCCACCTGTAAGTGCTCCGTCGCCTCCTTCTCTCCCTCTCTGCTCTACTCCCTTCTCTCCTCCTCCTCTGCGTCTTGCTCTGTCACTGGCTTGCATCTCCATGTTGAGATGCTTGCCGTGACGATGCGCTGCTGCTGCGCCTTGCTAGCTTGCGAATGTGCTGTCGTGTCTGTTTGTTGTGCTGCTCATCGCGCTCCACCGGCCTTGCTACCGCCATGGTTACTACTGCCGTGCTCGCTTTCTGCCATGCTATACATGATTCTGTGCAAGATTCCTAGGCTATGTGCTTGCTTATGCTTGCATTTCTTGCCTAAATCTCTCCCTGTGACTTTGTCTTTGATGATACTACTGCTAGATCATCAAGTGTATTCATTTATTTACCCTGGCTTGATTACTGTGTGTATTCCTTGCAAAATTTGCAAGTGCCAATGCACTGGTGTGCTATATCTTGTGTTTAAATTTCATGATCATGCTCAGTTGAGCATTGTTGTTGTCTTAACAGCACTATCCAGTGATGAGTGTTGTGTGCTTTGCTTGTGTATCTTGATCCAGTGGTACATCATGCCTTTGATGTGCTTCTGGATACAATTATAAAATCATTAATTCAGTATCTGTTTATTCAGTTATGGCTTGGTTGTAATTCTTCAGTAGCTGGCTCATTACTGATGCTATGCTTGGCTATAGCAACCCGTAACAAGTGCTAGCAAGCTCTGATGATCATATGATCATCAGTTGCTTGATGATTATTTGCTATGCTTCTGCCTGTACCTCACTGGTGCTCACTCTGTGCTGTGTGTGCTTCACACAGGCTTGGCCTGTGTGTAATGGTGCTGGCTCAAGCATCAGTTGATGCTTGCAATGATCCATTGGATCATCTGCAAGGCTCTGGTGCATCAATTGCTTGTATAATTCATTTATCTATTTATCTTGCTTTATTAAATGGATGAATGATGTGAACTGTGATTCAGTGATGATCATTTCAATGAAGTTGTTAGGGCTAGCTGGATGCCAACCACTGGTTGGTACCCTAGCCCACTACTGAACCCTACTGGGTGATAATGTGGTGGTTTCAAGTGTTGGCTGTGGGTTGAGGTGGCCCTGGCAGCTCTGTGATGCTGTCATGGGTAGCCCCCCCTTCTCTGTGGCTTGTTGTGGTTGGTGTTTGCTTGCTGTAATTGGATGATTGCTCACTGGTTGATCCAAGACTGGACTTCCAGTGGCTTTTTGATGCTGAGAAATTATATAGACAAAGATTTGTCTATTGTCTGATGGTATAGCTAGCTCTAGGTGCTAAGTGTATTGGGCTAGGCTAGCTGTGAATTCATTCTTTGCTGGATTTCCTTAGTTGTGCCACTAATTTGACATAACTATTGTTCCCCTTGGATGATTTCCTATTTGCCTCTCCCATTTGCTTGCATCAACTGACTATGTAGCCAGATGATGACACAAACAGGGTTCTACCCTTCTGTGCTCCTGTGATGCAGAGTATGCTTATTTATGAGAAAAACATGATCTTGCTCAGGATGACCTTGTTTATACCTCACTCCAGCTCCTAGATTATTTGTTGGTGTAGAGGATTGCTTCAGTGATTGCTTGATTTGCTGGCCCTGCTCCTCCTTGCAAGCTTGTGGTGCTTGATTAAGTGATGTGGTTGTTTGAGCAGGTTGAACAGCAGTGGCTGTTCCTCCTGTTCTTGTGTTCTTGGTGACTTATCCAGTGAAGTTCTGTCGATGAATGACTAGGTTTTGGATGGAAAAAGGTTTTATATCATCCTCTCTTTGCTCTCCTGGTCGACAGCTGAGCCTGGCAATACTTGGTGATTCTCCCTGTGTGTGTGTTGCTGTTGAGCATGCACACTAGCTGTGTGAGCAGCTAGGGTGTGTGTGTGTCCTGTTGCTTGGGACTTGTGCTGAGAGAGGATCAGCTCGGCAGAGCTTGGTATTATCCATCATTTCACTGTTTTTTTCTAATCTGTCAAGTGGCTTTGCCACTTGGCATAACACTTGTTTTGCTTTGTTTGTGTGCAGGGACTTGGAGATGATCAAGATGAATTGCAAGATCATATTGGTCAGGGATTGCATGAACATTAACTTGTAGTTTAGGGTAGTTTATTTCCTTGTAATTTGCTTTCTTTTTCTTTTTCAATTTTGTCAATTCTTGTAATGTGTTGTAATTTCTTTAATTTCAATTCTGAATATTGTAAAGACAATGTATCTTGTGTTATTATCAATAAAGCTCCAATTTTCTCTTATGAGCTTTCCTTTATATTTGTATTGTTTATATTGTTTATTATTTATTATTTGTTTAATGAATTACCTCACATTTAATTATGAGATATTCATTTGATGTTTGAATTTGAAATCCAAATGCAACTTAGGTATGAATTCAATCATGCAACTTAAGTTGTAATGCAATGCCTCTCCTCTCTTCTCAGAACCTTAACCTAGTTGAATGAGAAGCAAGTCTGTCGCACTCTCGAAACCCTAACCCTGTAAGGTGTCGAGAGAGAAACTTGTCCCTCTTCAATGCAGTTTTGTCTCAAAAGCGCGAAATTTCCCCAGAATTTACGATGCAATGCACATCCCTTTCTAAAATCTACCCCTCGATCGTCTCTAAACCTGGGACATTACAGCCTTTCCCCTTAAAGAAAACTTCGTCCCGAAGTTGTGGTTGTAATACCTGAACAGTTCTGGGTAAGACTTTCTCAGGTCTTCTTCCTTCTCCCAAGTGGCTTCCCTCTCAGGATGATGCTTCCACTAAACTTTGCAGTACTTAATGGCTCTATTTCTGAGTTGCTTCCAATTTTCCTCGAGAATCTTGGCTGGTTTCTCGATGTAGGTCAAATCTGGTTGTAACTCTAGCTCATCATGTGATACTGGCTCGTCTGGGGTCTTTAAACATTTCCTGAGTTGAGACACATGGAACACATTGTGTACTTGAGCTAACCTTCCCGGTAAATCCAATTCAAAGGCTAACCCTCGGTTCTGACTCAGAATCTTGAAAGGTCCGATGTATCTAGGGCTCAGCTTTCCCTTTACTCCAAATCTTTGAAGACCTTTCATCGGGCTTACGTTTAGGTACACCATGTCTCCAACTTGTGGCTCCCATGTCCTTCTCTTTTGGTCCGCATAGCTCTTCTGTCGACTTTGATCTATCTTCAGTCTATCTCTTATAATGTCAATGATTTGTTGTTTTTCCTTGACATAATCAGGGTTAAACTCCTTGCTTGATCCTGCTTCATACCAACATATCGGTGATCTACACTTCCTTCCATACAGAGCTTCGAATGGTGCCATCTTGATGCTGCTTTGGTAGCTATTGTTGTAAGAAAACTCTGCTAGTGGTAAATGCTCCTCCCATGATCCTCCGAAGTCTAGGGCACATGCCCTAAACTTCTTCCAATATCTGGTTTGTTCTCTCTGTTTGTCCACTTGTCTGAGGATGATAGGCGGTACTATAGTCTAACTTAGATCCTAAAGCTTCATGTAGTTGCTTCCAAAATGCTGATGTGAACACGGATCCTCGATCTGACATGATCTTCTTGGGCACTCCATGTTTACTCACGATCTCTTTGATGTAGAGATCGATGAGCTTTTCTCCTTTATCCTGCTGGTTTACTGCTAAGAAGTGTGCACTCTTCGTCAACCGGTCCACGATTACCCATATCATGTCCTTCTTTTTATTAGTCATGGGTAGTCCGGTGATGAAATCCGTTCCTATCTCCTCCCATTTCCATTCTGGGATTGGTAAAGGTTGCAACTTTCCTGCTGGACTTTGATGTTCAGCCTTCACCCTTTGACATGTATGGCATTCCGCCACGTATTGTGCTATCTCTCTTTTCATGTTATTCCACCAGAATAACTCCTTGAGATCCATGTACATTTTTGTACTTCCTGGATGTATAGAGTATGGTGTTTGATGTGCTTCCCGGAGTATAACTTCTTTGATCTCATCAATATCCGGAACGCAGATCCTTTTCTGGAACCATAATGATCCCATCTCTCCTCGGTGAAATTCTGATGGTCTTCCCTCATCAATCCTTCTCATCTCTTCCACGATGAATGGATCGTCCAATTGACCCATGATTATCTCATTCTTTAAGTTCACACTAAGTTCATCGGCTACTTGTAATGCCGACAGTCCTTCATGAGCTTCTTTCTCCCAAAGTTGTATTTGGGCTTGGCTTATTTCCTTCCTCAACTCTGGTGCTATTTCTTGTTCAACTCCTCCAGTGCTCTTCCTACTCAAGGCGTCTGCTACAACATTAGCCTTTCCTGGAGTATAATTGATGGTCAAATCATAATCCTTGATTAGTTCAAGCCATCTTTTCTGCCTCATATTGAGTTCCTTCTGAGTGAAGAAGTATTTGAGACTCTTATGATCCGTATAGAGCTCACACTTGGCTCCATAAAGAAAATGTCTCCAAGTTTTAAGTGCAAATACTACTGCTGCTAACTCTAAATCATGTGTTGGATAGTTCACTTCATGAGGTCTGAGTTGCCTCGATCCATAAGATATTACTTTCCGATCTTGCATGAGTACGCAACCCAATCCATGTTTGGATGCGTCACAGTACACGGTATAATTCTTGCCAACTTCCGGAACTGCTAACACCGGTGCTGTGGTGAGTTTCTCCTTCAGAGTCTGAAAACTTTTCTCACACTCATCAGACCACACGAATGGTGTGTTCTTCCTTAACAGCTTGGTCATCGGTCCTGCTATCTTAGAGAATCCTTCAATGAATCTCCGATAGTATCCTGCCATTCCTAAGAATCCTCGGATTTCTTTGACAGTCTTTGGTACTTCCCAGTCTAAAACTGCTGCTACTTTACTTGGGTTAACAGCTATTCCATCCTTGCTAATAACATGACCAAGAAATTCTACTTGATCTAGCCGAAATTCACACTTGCTGAATTTGGCATAGAGTTGATGTTCTCTTAGTGTTTGCAATACTATCCTCAAATGTTCAGCATGTTCAGCTTTATCTTTGGAATAAATCAAGATATCATCGATGAATACGATGACAAACTTGTCTAGACATGGCATGAAGATCTTATTCATAAGATTCATGAATATTGCTGGGGCATTGGTTAATCCAAAAGGTACTACCAAGTATTCATGATGTCCGTACCTCGAGACAAAGGCTGTTTTCGGAACGTCTTCCTTCTTGATCTTTATCTGATGATAACCGGACCTTAGATCAATCTTGGAAAAGACTCCCGCGCCTCTAACTTGATCAAATAGATCTTGTATTCTAGGAAGTGGGTACTTGTTCTTGATGGTAACATCTATTATATACTAAAAGCAAAATACGGATGTCTAAAATAAAGACACCACGTTAATCCACATCATCATAATTATTTTAGTGGTTAGATCTAATTTTAATGGTTAAGATTTAAAGATTTTACGTAACACGGTGGAGGCGATATGTCATATTTAACACGTATGTTCCACCTTCCGTAGAAAGATAAAATAAAAAATAAAATGAGTCCGAAGGCTTACCTGGTATAGAAAACACACCCGCAAGCAAGAAACCCCGTGGTAGAAGCGAACGAAATAGTCCGGCCAGTCGGTTGCCGGTCATGCATTGGTTGGACCCTAGGAAGAAGTCCATATTCTGTACGGCACTTAGGCCACCTCTATTTCTAGGTTTTCTTTTGTTTTGAGTCATTATCTTCTTGGTGGCTTCAAGATTTTTTAGCAGGTGTCTCCTACAGTCCTACTAGCATGACATAATAGGAATCCATGCTCCGATTGAGCAAGGTAAAACGGCCAGCAGCTGGATGGATGCATGATTGCACTTGCTCGAGCGAGGGAAAGAAGCTAGCTTAGCTAGATGTGCAGCGTAAAAAAAAATCAATCGTTGAGACTCTTGATAAATAACCTATGTAGAACATGGTCAGGTACGTATTGATTATGAGTGCATAAAGTAGAGCGCTACACCAAGCAATTTAAGTATTATCAACGAGCATGATATTTTTCAATTTTGTATGTACATTTACATATATACTAATTACTCGCATAAATCACAACCATTTTAGATCCACATGAAGTCGTGCTATTTTAATCCTACAAGAATATATTTAAATTTCTGAATTTAGAAATAACAAAAGGATCGTGTGAAGCAATCATTTGCTATTTGGATGAGGAAAATATTTGGAAATAGAAAAAAGAACGGCGGACATGGATTTGGCTCAAAATATGCTTGAGTGTTATCAGAACATAATTTATTTCTATAATAAATTTTCCTATGCACAAGTGGTATCATTATAAATAATTTGAAAGACAAAGTTTGGTAGGCGAAGCCGATATCTAAATGATGAGCATGTGAGAACTTGAGAGAGTACCTACTTTAGAGCAAATAAAATTATTTATCAGAAAAATTACACGTGTTTGAAGATACATTTTGCTCCTAAAAAAATTAAAGATACATTCCAATTTGATCCTGAGAAAATATACATGTATGATTTTCGAGTATCCATTATGAAGTATTTTTAAGTAAATATTGGTAGTCCCAGCTTTTGCTCATGTTCCGAACAACATCTTCATTATGAAACAAAGATAGTAGTTTGATAACAAAAAAAACCTTTGGGTTTCAAAAATTAAAGATGGTTATACATGTTTTCTAGCATAAGCGACACTATATTTTCTCAGAGCAAAAAAATGATAAAAATGAAATGATCGATTAATTCCACATAATGGTGATACATATATCAGCTAAGTTTTAAATTTGTGCATATATCTGCATAGTATTTCTTCAAGTTTAATTTCGCTTCGAAATACTATTAAAATGAAGAGGCTGCCCTCGCATTTGCGAGGGCCATGCTGCTAGTTATTCAAATTCCTGTAGTCTCCGCACATCCTTCGGCCTCCATCTCTCTTATCCACGAATATCACAGGTGATCCCCATGGTGATATACTCTCTTGAATAAATCCTTTCTGTTTCAGGTCATCCAACTGTTCCTTGAGTTCTTTCAACTCCTTAGGCCCCATTTTGTATGGTGCCTTTGCAATCGGAGCTGTTCCTGGAATTAGGTCGATAGTAAACTCTATCTCCCTATCTGGTGGCATTCCAGGTAATTCCTTAGGAAAAACATCTTGGAATTCATTGACAATTGGAATGTCCTCGAGTTTCACCTCCTTCATACTGTTTAATTTTAACTCCACTTCAATCTGGGTATGCTTATCTCCTTGATAGATTATTCTTCCTCCATCTGGGCTTTTCAGAGACACTGTCTTATTGGCACAATCTATCAGTGCTCCATTCTCCTCTAACCAGTTCATACCAAGAATGGCATCTATGTCCTTCATAGGTAGAACAAATAGGTTTGCGTTGAACTCACATCTACGAATCATAATGATCTGCTCTTCCTTAACGTGGGTAACTAAGATCGTTCCCCCCGCAGATAATATGGTGATAGGTGTTTCTAACTTAGTGCAACTAATCCCATGCTTGATGATGAATTGGTGGGAAATGAATGATGTAGTTGCACCAGTATCAAAAAGTACTTTGCCAGGATGAGTAAGTATCTGAAGCGTACCTATCACTGCCTGATCGGAGTTCACCACCTCCTCCAAGCTGGTGCAGTTCAACTTGCCGAAGGGTTTCTTGTTCTTCCAGTTCCCTCCGGTGTTCCCGCCTCGGTTTCCTCCTCCTCCTGACTGACCTCCTTCATTCTTCTTCTTAGGGCAATCCTTCAACATGTGTCCTTCCTGCCGACACCCAAAACATATTATCTTGGGTTTCTTGCAATCTTGTGAGAGATGCCCTCTAAATCCACAAATGCGGCAAACGATCTGGTTTGCGGTCTGGAATCCTTGATTCCTCCTGTTGTTGTTGTTGTTGTTGTTGTACCTTAGCTTGAAACTCAAGCCAGTGCTAGGCTTATTGCTGACATATCTCTTAGGCTCAAATTTAGCCTTCTTCCTCTTCTCTTCTTGCAGCTGCTTGAAATCATCTTCAAGAGTGATGGCTGCATCCACCAACTCCTGGAACTCGGTCGCTCTCATCATTCTGAGCTGTACCTTGAATTGGGGACTTAATCCCCGCAAGAACCTCTTCTTTTTCTTGTCCTCGGTGTTGACCTCCTCAACGGCATACCGAGACAGTTTGGAAAATTCCCTGACATAAGTCAGGATGGCTTTATCTTTCTGCTCGAGACTCTCGAATTCTCGACGCTTCAACTCCACTATGCTTTCAGGAACGTTGGATTCTCTGAACTTCCTCTTAAACTCTTCCCATGTAAACACCTTTTCAGCCAGATAAACGTCTACTATGTTGTCCCACCAAGATGCGGCGGGTCCACACAACAAGTGTGTTGCATATCTGACCTTCTCCAGGTCATTGCATCCAACAGTATTGAGCTTTCGCTCAGTGTCCATCAACCAATCCTCCGCGTCCATTGGTTCAGGCGCGTATGCAAAGGATATTGGCTTAGTATTCTGGAAGTCTGACAAGGTGACTCCCTGGTTTTCTAGCCTCTCCACCCTGTTCTGCTGAAGCAGCTCCTGGAAGAACTTGTTTTGCTGCTCCATCGTCATACGTTGTCTTTCCTCCAACATTTGCATGTATTGGAGGAAATTCTGCTGCGTCATGGGTGGTGGTGGTGGAAACTGGTTTCTGGCTGCTTCATCAGCCTCCTCCTTCTGTTTAGCCTCGCGCTCGAGGCGCTGTGCTTCGCTCTCCTCACCCGGCGCTCCTGACATACCCCCCTAGTTCTACAACACAAAGTGGTACTCATAGTTACTCCATGCGCAAGCTTTCCGAGCTCAACTTTGTGCACAGAACTAGTCACGCAATGGAAATCAAGAAGCAAATCCAAATCATACAAAACATATACCATGTATATACATACTTAAGTGGTTTTATTACAATACTCAGTAGCGATGTGAGTATGCAAACTCACTTATTGAAGTATATGTACAAATTTTCTACAAATATTACATACTACAATACATGTGGTACAACTGTATTGTAGTCTCGCCTCCCATGGTAGTCTCTAGTCGTGCTTCACTCCCGGTACATCCCAGGCTTCCATCCGGTCGAACGAGTAGTCCTCTCGACGGAATACGGAATATAGGGTCTTCCCGTCGGTCGGTAGTCGGAATCGGAGGATGATCCCGGGAGAAATCTGTGTTCATGAACTGGTCATTCAGTGCATCATAATCCACCCATCGGGTGTACTCCCCTGTGACTCCACCATAGGTATTTCCAACATCCGTATCCGACTCGATCCGTATCGGATACCCCTCATCGTCTTCCCCATTATACTGATGGTTCTGGTTCTGGGTTGTGGCGTCCTCATTCATCTCAGGATTATATCTAACTGAATCACGATGGGTTCCAGTATCTGATCCCCAACGCCAACCTGTGGAGTTTTCTATAAGAGTCTCGGAACGCTGATTGTTTCCGGATTCCTCTCCACCCTCATATCCTCCATGGGAACTACTAGGAAAGTACCTAGGTGTAATGGGTGTGGTTTGTTGTTCGGGATGGTCAATACTAATGTAATCACCAGCTGAATAAACTGGTGTGTGAACCTCATTCTCCATTGGTTCCTTCCCCTTAGTCTCCTCCTTGGGCTCAGTGAACTCTTCCAACATTGTATCAATCGCTCCCGACAGATGTCGGTTCAACTGAAAGAACAATGATAGTAGGTTGCGGCTGTTATCCATGTACTTGGTGGCTTCTGCTGGTTTGCGTTTTGCATACTTGAAGTGGTTAAGCATAGGATCATCTTCCTCCTCCATATGAGGAATGTGTGAGAATTCGGAACCAATAAGCTCTTTAGTCTTATGTTCCCGAATATCAGTGATTGCTCTCATGATGGCTATGTGGTAGGCTGTTTGGATAGTTCTAGCCTCACCTGTTGGCATCACTACACTCATTCCTAGGGATTCTGGAAGTCTTAATCCTACCCTACACTTCGCCAATACTGGACCGTCGTAGTACCAGTATTTCATTACTTGGATTTGGGGATCGCACCCAAATTCAAGTAACATAGCACGAAGAATGTCTGCAAGTCCTCCGTCGTATTCACTCAAGTTTGACGGCTTCACTTTCACGTTACATCCCGGGCGTGAACTTGCCATAGTTGGCTGTAGAATAGAAAGAATATTATATTAGTAATGATGCATCATAATAGAGATAATAAAGAATTATCGCACTAAAAGATATGATGGTTTTATTCTCAAGTGAATAGATACCATATTTTTAGAGAATTCTTTACTAATCCTATTTGACTCCTAACGTTTTCGTCCCATTTACTAGGTTCCAACCTAAGGTCAAAGCTTTTGCTCTGATACCAACTGTGGTGACCTTGCATACCACTGCATGTTTTAGTATGCCAGTCGTTGATATAAGATTCACGAAGTACCAATCCGCAAATATTACATCCCTCATAATAGTACAACAGAACATAGCAGGTCCATAACTCATTCACTTATTATTACAAGCAACATGTACATATCATCTCGGAGCTCCTCTTGGGTCCTAAGAGGGATACTCCTGGGTGATACGTCCCAAACGTATCTATAATTTCTTATGTTCCATGCTACTTTTATGATGATACTCACATGTTTTATACACATTATATGTCATTATTATGCATTTTCCGGCACTAACCTATTGACGAGATGCCGAAGAGCCAGATTGTCTGTTTTCTGCTGTTTTTGGTTTCAGAAATCCTAGTAAGAAAATATTCTCGGAATTGGACGAAATCAACGCCCAGGGGCCTATTTTTCCACGAAGCTTCCAGAAGTCCGAAGAGGAAACGAAGTGGGGCCACGAGGTGGCGACACACTAGGGCGGCGCGGCCTGGGCCCCGGCCGCGCGGCCCTGTTGTGTGGGCCCTCGTGACGCCCCTGACCTGCCCTTCCGCCTACATATAGTCTTCATCGCGAAACCCCCGATACGAGAGCCACGATACGGAAAACCTTCCGGAGACGCAGCCGCCGCCAATCCCATCTCGGGGGATTCGGGAGATCGCCTCCGGCACCCTGCCGGAGAGGGGAATCATCTCCCGGAGGACTCTTCATCGCCATGATCGCCTCCGGATCGATGTGTGAGTAGTTCACCCCTGGACTATGGGTCCATAGCGGTAGCTAGATGGTTGTCTTCTCCTCATTGTGCTATCATGTTAGATCTTGTGAGCTGCCTATCATGATCAAGATCGTCTATTTGTAATGCTACATGTTGTGTTTGTTGGGATCCGATGAATATTGAATACTATGTCAAGTTTATTATCAATCTATCATATATGAGTTGTTTATGTTCTTGCATGCTCTCCATTGCTAGTAGAGGCTCTGGCCAAGGTGATACTTGTGACTCCAAGAGGGAGTATTTATGCTCGATAGTGGGTTCATGCCTCCATTAAATGCGGGACGATGTGACGAAAGTTCTAAGGTTGTGGATGTGCTGTTGCCACTAGGGATAAAACATCGATGCTTTGTCTAAGGATATTTGTGTTGATTACATTACGCACCATACTTAATGCAATTGTCCGTTGCTTGCAACTTAATACCGGAAGGGGTTCGGATGATAACCTCGAAAGTGGACTTTTTAGGCATAGATGCATGTTTGGATGGCGGTCTATGTACTTTGTCGTAATGCCCTGATTAAATCTCATAGTACTCATCATGATATTTGTATGTGCATTGTTATGCCTTCTTTATTTGTCAATTGCCCAACTGTAATTTGTTCACCCAACATGCTATTTATCTTATGGGAGAGACACCGCTAGTGAACTGTGGACCCCGGTCCTATTCTTTACATCTGAAATACAATCTACTGCAATACTCGTTCTTTACTGTTCTTCGCAAACAATCATCTTCCACACAATACGGTTAACCCTTGTTCACAGCAAGCCGGTGAGATTGACAACCTCACTGTTACGTTGGGGCAAAGTACTTTGGTTGTGTTGTGCAGGTTCCACGTTGGCGCCGGAATCCCTGGTGTTGCGCCGCACTACACTTCGCCGCCATCAACCTTCAACGTGCTTCTTGGCTCCTCCTGGTTCGATAAACCTTGGTTTCTTTATGAGGGAAAACTTGCTCGTTGCGCATCACACCTTCCTCTTGGGGTTCCCAACGGACGTGTGTTAATTGCACGCATCAAGCTCTTTTCTCGGCGCCGTTGCCGGGAGATCAAGACACGCTGCAAGGGGAGTCTCCACTTCCAATCTCTTTACTTTGTTTTTGTCTTGCTTTATTTTATTTACTACTTTGTTTGCTGCACTAAAACAAAACACAAAAAAATTAGTTGCTAGTTTTACTTTATCTACTGTCTTGTTCTCTATATCAAAAACACAAAAAAATTAGTTACTTGCATTTACTTTGTTTTGTTATCATGTCTAGCTCTGCACCTGTTACTTCCTCACCTGAGGAATTAGTTTTTACTTTCAAACAAGGGGATGAGGAGAGTTTTAAAGATGCTTGGTCTAGAATTTTTGATTCTTATCGTAAAGCTGAACCTCAAATGACTCTAAGTTTGCTGCTTAGTAACTTTTATTTTGGGCTTATGATTCGCTATAGATATGCCTTAGATGCTGTAGTGGGAGGAGATTTCCTTCATTGCAATGGGGATCAAGCTTTTAATGCCATAAAGAAATTGGTTGCATCACATAGTTCAGCTAATAACTTTGATTCAGCTCTTATTAGCATTTATAATAGATTAAACACTCTTGAGACGAGTGCATCTTACTTGAAAGAAAATTATAGTTATGTTCGTAACCGTCTTGATCAAGTTTTAGTGAACTCTGAACCTTCAAAATGAGACCCTACTATTAAAGTTGTTATTGGTGGTGAAACTTTTCATGCCCGTTGTGATATTATGTCTGAATTTTGCCTTATGCCTAAGAGTATTTATGAATCTTTGACACTTTGGGGACTCGTTGAAGGGGGAGAAGGAGTAACTCTTATTGATAACTCTGTTATAATTCCTAAGGGAATAGCCGAGTGTGTGCACACAACCATTCTTGGAAGAACGGTATCCACTGATTATCTTGTTATTGAATGTGTAGGAACAGGAGAAATCACACTTGGGAGATCCCTGCTGAAACTATTAGGAGCAATCATAGATGTGGGAGAAGGCACCCTAAAATTCACCTCTACACCCGGAGGTAGACATGTATTCCCTAGACCAAAGAGTAAGAAAAAGAATAAGAAGGGTATGCATAAAGCCCAAGGTAATGTTGATGCTTCATCTCTTGATAACACTTGATTCACACTTTCTGCGCCTAGCTGAAAGGCGTTAAAGAAAAGCGCTTATGGGAGACAACCCATGATTTTACTACAGTACTTTTGTTTTATATTTGAGTCTTGGAAGTTGTTACTACTGTAGAAACCTCTCCTTATCTTTATTTTATTGCATTGTTGTGCCAAGTAAAGTCTTTGATAGTAAAGTCAATACTAGATTTGGATTACTGCGCAGAAACAGATTTCTTGCTGTCACGAATCTGGGCAGAATTCTCTGTAGGTAACTCAGAAAAATCTGCAAATTTACGTGCGTGATCCTCAGATATGTACGCAACTTTCATTCAATTTGAGCATTTTCATCTGAGCAAGTTAAGTGCCCCTGGAAAATTCATCTTTACGGACTGTTCTGTTTTGACAGATTCTGCCTTTTATTTTGCATTGCCTGTTTTGCTATGTTTGATGGATTTCTTTGTTCCATTAACTTTCAGTAGCTTTGTGCAATGTCCAGAAGTGTTAAAAATGATTATGTCACCTCTGAATATATGAATTTTCAATTATGCACTAACCCTCTAATGAGTTTGTTTCGAGTTTGGTGTGGAGGAAGTTTTCAAGGGTCGAGAGAGGAGGATGATACAATATGATCAAGAAGAGTGAAGAGTTTAAGCTTGGGGATGCCCCGTGGTTCATCCCTGCATATTTCAAGAAGACTCAAGCGTCTAAGCTTGGGGATGCCCAAGGCATCCCCTTCTTCATCGACAACATTATCAGGTTCCTCTAGTGAAACTATATTTTTATTCGATCACATCTTATGTGCTTTACTTGGAGCGTCTGTTTGTTTATTTTTGTTTTTGTTTGAATAAAGTCGGATCCTAGCATTCTTTGTGTGGGAGAGAGACACGCTCCGCTGTTGCATATGAACACATGTGTTCTTAGCTTTATTCTTAATGTTCATTGCGAAGGTTGAACTACCTCGTTCATTGTTATATGGTTGGAAACAGAAAATGCCGCATGTGGTAAATGGTATAATGTCTTGAATAATGTGATACTTGGCAATTGTTGTGCTCATATAGATCATGTTTAAGCTCTTGCATCATGTACCTTGCACCTATTAATGAAGAACTACATAGAGCGTGTTAAAATTTGGTTTGCATGATTGGTCTCTCTAAGTCTAGATATTTTCTGGTTGAGGTGTTTGAACAACAAGGAGACGATGTAAAGTCTTATAATACTTACAATATGTTTATATGTGAGTCTTGCTGCACCATTTCATACTTGAGTTTGCTTCAAACAACCTTGCTAGCCTAGCCTTGTATTGAGAGGAATTCTTCTCGTGCATCCAAATACTTGAGCCAAAATCCATGCCATTTGTGTCCACCATATCTACCTACCACATGGTATTTCTCCGCCATTCCAAAGTACATTACTTGAGTGCTACCTTTAAAACTTCCATTCTTTACCTTTACAATATATAGCTCATGGGACAAATAGCCTTAAAAACTATTGTGGTGAAGAATATGTACTTATGTGTCTTATTTCTTAATAAGTTGCTTGTTGAGCGGTAACCATGTTTCTGGGGACGCCATCAACTTTTACCTTTGTTGAATATCATGTGAGTTGCTATGCATGTTCGTCTTGTCTGAAGTAAGGGAGATTTTCATGATCAAATGGTTTGAGTATGCATACTGTTAGAGAAGAACATTGGGCCGCTAACTAAAGCCATGAATCATGGTGGAAGTTTCAGTTTGGACATAAAACCTCAATCTCTTATGAGAATATTAATTTTTGTTGAATGCTTAAGCATTAAAAGAGGAGTCCATTATCTGTTGTCTAAGTTGTCCCGGTATGGGTGTCTAAGTTGAGAATGATCAAAAGCGAGAAATCCAATGCGAACCTTCTCCTTAGACCCTTGTACAGGCGGCATAGAGGTACCCGTTTGTGACACTTGGTTGAAACATATGCTATGCAATGATAATCCGTGTTAATCCAAGCTAATTAGGACAAGGTGCGAGCACTATTAGTATACTATGCATGAGGCTTGCAACTTATAAGATATCTTATACATAACTCATATGATTTATTACTACCGTTGACAAAATTGTTTCTTGTTTTCAAAATGAAAAGCTCTAGCACAAAAATAGTAATCCATGCTTCCCTCTGCGAAGGGCCTTTCTTCTACTTTATTGTTGAGTCAGTTTACCTATTCTTTCTATCTTAGAAGCAAACACTTGTGTAAACTGTGTGCATTGATTCTTACATGTTTACCTATTGCACTTGTTATATTACTTTGTGTTGATAATTATCCATGAGATAAATATGTTGAAGTTGAAAGCAACCGCTGAAACTTATATCTTCCTTTGTGTTGCTTCAATGCCTTTACTTTGAATTTATTGCTTATGAGTTAACTGTTATGCAAGACTTATTGATGCTTGTCTTGAAAGTACTATTCATGAAAAGTCTTTGCTATATGATTCATTTGTTTACTCATTATTTTCATCATTGCTTCGAATCGCTGCATTCATCTCATGTGCTTTACAATAGTATTGATCAAGATTATGATAGCATGTCACTTCAGAAATTATCCTTGTTATCGTTTACCTACTCGAGGGCGAGTAGGAACTAAGCTTGGGGATGCTTGATACGTCCCAAACGTATCTATAATTTCTTATGTTCCATGCTACTTTTATGATGATACTCACATGTTTTATACACATTATATGTCATTATTATGCATTTTCCGGCACTAACCTATTGACGAGATGCCGAAGAGCCGCTTGCTATTTTCTGCTGTTTTTGGTTTCAGAAATCCTAGTAAGGAAATATTCTCGGAATTGGACGAAATCAACGCCCAGGGGCCTATTTTTCCACGAAGCTTCTAGAAGTCCGAAGAGGAAATGAAGTGGGGCCACGAGGTGGCGACACACTAGGGCGGCGCGGCCTGGGCCCTGGCCGCGCGGCCCTGTTGTGTGGGCCCCTCGTGACGCCCCCTGACCTGCCCTTCCGCCTACATATAGTCTTCGTCGCGAAACCCCCACACCGAGAGCCACGATACGGAAAACCTTCCGGAGACGCAGCCGCCGCCAATCCCATCTCGGGGATTCGGGAGATCGCCTCCGGCACCCCGCCGGAGAGGGGAATCATCTCCCGGAGGACTCTTCATCGCCATGATCGCCTCCGGATCGATGTGTGAGTAGTTCACCCCTGGACTATGGGTCCATAGCAGTTGCTAGATGGTTGTCTTCTCCTCATTGTGCTATCATGTTAGATCTTGTGAGCTGCCTATCATGATCAAGATCGTCTATTTGTAATGCTACATGTTGTGTTTGTTGGGATCCGATGAATATTGAATACTATGTCAAGTTGATTATCAATCTATCATATATGAGTTGTTTATGTTCTTGCATGCTCTCCGTTGCTAGTAGAGGCTCGGCCAAGTTGATACTTGTGACTCCAAGAGGGAGTATTTATGCTCGATAGTGGGTTCATGCCTCCATTAAATCTGGGACAGTGATGGAAAGTTCTAAGGTTGTGGATGTGCTGTTGCCACTAGGGATAAAACATCGATGCTTTGTCTAAGGATATTTGTGTTGATTACATTACGCACCATACTTAATGCAATTGTCTATTGCTTGCAACTTAATACCGGAAGGGGTTCGGATGATAACCTGAAAGTGGACTTTTTAGGCATAGATGCATACTGGATGGCGGTCTATGTACTTTGTCGTAATGCCCTGATTAAATCTCATAGTACTCATCATGATATTTGTATGTGCATTGTTATGCCTTCTTTATTTGTCAATTGCCCAACTGTAATTTGTTCACCCAACATGCTATTTATCTTATGGGAGAGACACCGCTAGTGAACTGTGGACCCCGGTCCTATTCTTTACATCTGAAATACAATCTCATCGCAATACTCGTTCTTTACTGTTCTTCGCAAACAATCATCTTCCACACAATACGGTTAACCCTTGTTCACAGCAAGCCGGTGAGATTGACAACCTCACTGTTACGTTGGGGCAAAGTACTTTGTGTTGTGCAGGTTCCACGTTGGCGCCGGAATCCCTGGTGTTGCGCCGCACTACACTTCGCCGCCATCAACCTTCAACGTGCTTCTTGGCTCCTCCTGGTTCGATAAACCTTGGTTTCTTTCTGAGGGAAAACTTGCTACTGTCTGCATCACACCTTCCTCTTGGGGTTCCCAACGGACGTGTGTTAATTGCACGCATCACTGGGTTCGAGGCGAACCCAACTTAACTTACAACATAGAAGTCTTACTAGGTTATACATTTTATTCTCCTCGAGCAGTTAAGTACTAAGAGTTCGTACTGCTCGGATACTACTACTCGGTAGGTCTAAGCTTGCTCTCCTCCGGAACCCTCCCCGGTTCCGTAGACTATGAGGTAGTCTACTCCTTCGATACCTCCTGAGAGGTCCGGTTCTTCATAGCCGATGACTTCAGCTCCTTCAGTGGTCGTCATTGTCCTCCTCCAGTCGATTCGAACGGTCTAAGCGGGGATTTAAGAGTGGTATGAGTACGAGCGTACTCAACAAGTTCATTATAGGAAAGAGGTGTTTAATGCACTAGCTACGGTATTAGACCAGAAAGTCTAATACCAATGCAGGTTTTCATAATCATTTCTTCAAAAGGTTGCTTTTATTCAGAAGAACTATGTCCGTCAGCCTTCACCGGTTTACTAGAACTTCATGGAGTTCCTTTCCGGTAGCGTTCGTAGTTCCAAATCCCGAAACAAGGAGTGACTGGTCACGATTCATTACACTCTGCAGAGGTGTGTTGCTTTACCCATAAGAGATCTTAACCTTGGTGCCAACCGGGCAGCTTTCCCGTCCACACTTCCTTCGGTGTGAGGCCCGGTATAAGGTCATAGACAATCATATTCCTCCGCTACCTCGCACACCCACCCTTTGTTCCATACCCCGACCCTGGGTCCTCGTCGGTCCGCTTATACCAATTAAGGATGGACCCCGACCACGACGACAGTCTGGGACTCGTTAACCAAACTCCTTCGCCGGTAGCTGCAACCCATCATAGACCACATTACCGTGGGGAATTAGAAGGGGATCCCCACCCTCCAGTTGTTCCGCAAGCAGCAACCGCTACGGTAAGCAATTGCAATACCGTGGGGAATTAGAAGGGGCTCCCCACCCTCCAATTGCTCCGCAAGATACAACCGCTACGGTAAGCGCATCCGTTGATGTACAAGAGGTGGAAATACGATTGACTGTTCCGTCCCACTCCAGCATCTTATGGTTAACACGGTTATTACGGCACAAGAATCATCGGACGACATTTGTTGTTTAATCCTAGATGGATATAAACCCTTGCAATGGAACCTCCACCATATCAACACAATCCATGGTTCCATTGCCCACCATTTAGTCATATTCATAGTTATGAAAATAGTGGTTTTGCTTTTTTATGCAATAGTGATAAACATAGTACTTTGCAAGTAATTTGATAAAAATACTCAAATGACATGAGCAAGCGATGAACTTGCCTGAACACTGCAAAGTTTTGCAGTTGAATGGTGTGGACTGACCCTTGTCCTCTGTTGCTGAAAAATAGCATCATTGTCCGATAAGGGCAATGGTTAAAGAAGCAATTATGCATGATTCAGCTTTTAGGGTTGTTCCCCCCCTTTCCGATGTCTTATCATTTCATGTGAGAGGTTAATACTAAGAATAATTTGAGGATACTCTGTTTAGGGTAAAATACAACCTTGAAATGTTGTCAAGGTGTTTTTAAAGTCCAAAAGAATTTATGGACTTATTTTCATTATTGAAAATATAGGGTGTGATTTAAATGATTATTTAAATCATCAAATTTGAACTTATTCTTGTTTATCTTCAAAAATTCTATTTCATATTTTATTATGATAGAGATTTTTATACCGAGTGGTTTTCATATTTTTAATTATTTTTTAGAGCTATTAAATATTTAGTATGAATTTTCAAAGTTTCAGTATTTTCTGGAATTGTGAAATGTCACAATTGCCCCTAGGCCCGCATGTCAGTGTGGCCCAGTGGTTAACCTTAACCCGAGCCACACTTGGGCTCGGTCGGACGCACCGTCCCCTTCCCTTCTCTTCCTCGCGAACCCTAACCTCCACGCTCTCGCGACTCCCGCGTCGCCGCCGACTTCGCCGAATTGTTCCGGCCAACTCCGGCCGTCGCCGCCGGTGAGATGGAGCGCATCTGAACCGCCGTTCGACGGCGCTTCGGATCCTCCGCTTCGATTTGAGTTTCGCTGCCTCCTCGACTCGTCCTCTCCGCCTCTGGTCGCCTGGCGTGGAGTGCCGTGGCGATCTCGTCGCCGCCGACGCTCCAGATGCCGTGGCGTCGCCGTGCCTTGTCGTGATGGTGCCGGGCACTGTGGTGCCGCCGTGGCCTGGCCTGGCGCTGCCGCGCCCTCGGCGTGTGCCACCGTGGCTGCCATGGCCGCGCTCACCGCCTCACGCCACCTGTAAGTCCTCTGTCGCCTCCTTCTCTCCCTCTCTGCTCTACTCCCTTCTCTCCTCCTCCTCTGCGTCTTGCTCTGTCACTGTCCTGCATCTCCATGTTGAGATGCTTGCCATGACGATGCGCTGCTGCTGCGCCTTGCTAGCTTGCGAATGTGCTGCTGTGCTGTTTGTTGTGCTGCTACTGCGCTCCACTGGCCTTGCTACTGCCATGGTTACTACTGTTGTGCTGCTCTACCATGCTATACATGATTCTGTGCAAGATTCCTAGGCTATGTGCTTGCTTATGCTTGCATTTCTTGCCTAAATCTCTCCCTGTGACTTTGTCTTTGATGCTACTACTGCTAGATCATCAAGTCTATTCATTTATTTGCCCTGGCTTGATTACTGTGTGTATTCCTTGCAAAATTTGCAAGTGCCAATGCACTGGTGTGCTATATCTTGTGTTTAAATTTCATGATCATGCTCAGTTGAGCATTGTTGTTGTCTTAACAGCACTATCCAGTGATGAGTGATGTGTGCTTTGCTTGTGTATCTTGATCCAGTGGTACATCATGCCTTTGATGTGCTTCTGGATACAATTATAAAGTCATTAATTCAGTATCTGTTTATTCAGTTATGGCTTGATTGTAATTCTTCAGTAGCTGGCTCATTACTGATGCTATGCTTGGCTATAGCAACCCGTAACAAGTGCTTGCAAGCTCTGATGATCATATGATCATCAGTTGCTTGATGATTATTTGCTATGCTTCTGCCTGTACCTCACTGGTGCTCACTCTGTGTTGTGTGTGCTTCACACAGGCTTGGCCTGTTTGTAATGGTGCTGGCTCAAGCATCAGTTGATGCTTGCAATGATCCATTGGATCATCTGCAAGGCTCTGGTGCATCAATTGCTTGTATAATTCATTTATCTATTTATCTTGCTTTATTAAATGGATGAATGATGTGAACTGTGATTCAGTGATGATCATTTCAATGAAGTTGTTAGGGCTAGTTGGATGCCAACCACTGGTTGGTACCCTAGCCCACTACTGAACCCTACTGGGTGATGATGTGGTGGTTTCAAGTGTTGGCTGTGGGTTGAGGTGGCCCCGGCAGCTCTGTGATCGATGTTGTTATGGGTAGCTCCCCCTTCTCCGTGGCTTGCTGTGGTTGGTGTTTGCTTGCTATAATTGGATGATTGCTCACTGGTTGATCCAAGACTGGACTTCCAGTGGCTTTTTGATGCTGAGAAATTATATAGACAAAGATTTGTCTATTGTCTGATGGTATAGCTAGCTCTAGGTGCTAAGTGTATTGGGCTAGGCTAGCTGTGAATTCATTCTTTGCTGGATTTCCTTAGTTGTGCCACTAATTTGACATAACTATTGTTCCCCTTGGATGATTTCCTATTTGCCTCTCCCATTTGCTTGCATCAACTGACAGTTCTGTGCTCCTGTGATGCAGAGTATGCTTATTTATGAGCAAAACATGATCTTGCTCAGGATGACCTTGTTTATACCTCACTCCAGCTCCTAGATTATTTGTTGGTGTAGAGGATTGCTTCAGTGATTGCTTGATTTGCTGGCCCTGCTCCTCCTTGCAAGCTTGTGGTGCTTGATTAAGTGCTGTGGTTGTTTGAGCAGGTTGAACAGCAGTGGCTGTTCCTCCTGTTCTTGTGTTCTTGTGTTCTTGGTGACTTACCCAGTGAAGTTCTGTCGATGAATGACTAGGTTTTGGATGGAAAAAGGTTTTATATCATCCTCTCTTTGCTCTCCTGGTCGACAGCTGAGCCTGGCAATACTTGGCGACTCTCCCTGTGTGTGTGTGTTGCTGTTGAGCATGCACACTAGCTGTGTGAGCAGCTAGGGTGTGTGTGTGTCCTGTTGCTTGGGACTTGTGCTGAGAGAGGATCAGCTCGGCAGAGCTTGGTATTATCCATCATTTCACTGTTTTTTTCTAATCTGCCAAGTGGCTTTGCCACTTGGCATAACACTTGTTTTGCTTTGTTTGTGTGCAGGGACTTGGAGATGATCAAGATGAATTGCAAGATCATATTGGTCAGGGATTGCATGAACATTAACTTGTAGTTTAGGGTAGTTTATTTCCTTGTAATTTGCTTTCTTTTTCTTTTTCAATTTTGTCAATTCTTGTAATGTGTTGTAATTTCTTTAATTTCAATTCTGAATATTGTAAAGACAATGTATCTTGTGTTATTATCAATAAAGCTCCAATTATCTCTTATGAGCTTTCCTTTATATTTGTATTGTTTATATTGTTTATTATTTATTATTTGTTTAATGAATTACCTCACATTTAATTATGAGATATTCATTTGATGTTTGAATTTGAAATCCAAATGCAACTTAGGTATGAATTCAATCATGCAACTTAAGTTGTAATGCAATGCCTCTCCTCTCTTCTCAAAACCTTAACCTAGTTGAATGAGAAGCAAGTCTGTCGCACTCTCGAAACCCTAACCCTGTAAGGTGTCGAGAGAGAAACTTGTCCCTCTTCAATGCAGTTTTGTCTCAAAAGCGCGAAATTTCCCCAGAATTTACGATGCAATGCACATCCCTTTCTAAAATCTACCCCACGATCGTCTCTAAACCTGGGACATTACATCCCTCGACTCCCCCTTATATAGGAGGTGGAGCCGAGGGTTTCGTAATACACAAGTTACAGAGTCCGGGAGGGTTTCTAACCCGTCCCGCAAGATTACAAGTTATACTTCCTAATACAACTCTAGCTTTCCTTACTAGCATCTTGGGCTTCCGAATCTTCTTATTCTTCGAGTCATGGGCCTTCAGTAAACCCTGGGTACCATCTTCGGCAGGCCCATTGGGGATGCCTATGTCAGCAGTCAAACCATGTTGTCGACCACCGACCTTCACCGTTGCACCTCATGCCACAGCCAATGTCATGCCAATCCACGGCCAATGTCATGCCAAGCCGCGCCCGAGCCACGGCTACCACTCCGGGGCTGCCACCCCGCGACATCCTCGCACGCATCCGAAGCACTCCGGGTAGAGGAGGAGGTCCTCCCCGACACTAGTAGCCCCCTCACCAAAGATCCTCCACCGTACACCACACACCATGGCCGCCCTTGGAACAATGCCACACAGGGCCTCCACAGGCCGGTGGCAGCAAACCTCCACCGCGCATGCAGCACCGCATCCCAAGATGGCCCCGCCTCACGCAGATCCGAACCTAGTCACGAGCAACACACCATGCCACCGCACCCGTCCGCCACAGCCCTGATCAGGCCCCGAACGGCCCGTGCAGCCGACTGTCCCCTGCTGCAGCGCCACACCCACACACCGTCGCTGCCACAACAGACCATGTTCCAGGGCCGCTGCTCAGGCCTCCTATTCCCTTCTGGCGATGCTCCACACGGGTCAGCCTCCCCCAACTGAACGAGCACGGGACCCCCCCCCCCTCCCCACCCCCACTCACCCACGTCCTTCGGAGATGAGGCACGCCGCTACCACGCCAGGGGGCGACGCAGAGCGGCCGCTGGCAATGGAGCTATGGTTCGCTCCCGGTGTCTTATGGGGGGAGCCTTCGTGGGGTCCTGTGGAGCATTGCATATAAATTGAACATTCATTTAGACCAACTAAACACAGACATTCATTAGTCTCCATAAGCTGGGCTTCAATGCTGTTAATTTAAACCATGCACTAGAAACTGTAGGTCTAATTGTCAGAGAAAAATGCAGTTTGTTTATGAGGATGGGGGAAAGTTAATGCAGAGATCCTTACAAATCATTGTTGATCAAGACCCTGATGTTAGAAGCAGGCAGCAGTCCTGACTCCTGAATCGCAATAAGTAGTCCTGCAATAGATGTTTCAGTTTAGTCCAATAGTGAATTATTAGTTACGTTGATTTCAGAAATATATGATGTTTAAGGAAACATGCAGTTTATGTTCAATGACTTTGGCTATAAAATACAGAAAATTATGTAGAATATAATGGACAGGTAAAATTTTAGTAGACCATTACTTGATTTTCATACAAAATTACTTTATCTTTAGTAAGAAGTTTGAGTTTTGTTTACTAACAACATTTGTGTAAAATGACAGCACTCTTGCATTTACCCATAAAAACCCTTTTTCCTATGTTCCTTGCTATGTAAATCAAGATACCGAGTGCATTTCCAAGCTTGTAAATCATCTCTTGCCGTTACAACTAGCTTGAAATTACAGCAAAATTAATGATGAAGAGTTGCATTTTCCCGGACCCTCTCTACATTTGTCCATGCTCCACCACTTGCCACTTATGTAACAAATCATGGGCTACCATGCTTACCATACCGAACGACCCCTAGCGCATTCATACCTACAACCGTGGGTACTAAATCCGAGTTGATCTTCATAAATTAAACCGATCGCTATGGTTGTCTTTAATGCTTCACATTGATACATAAATAAGATATTTTTCGATAATGAACGCTTTATTACTCTCCCTTCATCGTCCCAAACATTCATCCTATTATTAAAAAAATTGTATCCTATAATATCATAACACTTAAATTTGATTTCGAGTAAGTCGGTTCATATTATGTGCTACATGTCAGTGCTATTTTCAACAAGCGATTTGACAAAAAAAATATTCGCAACCGAACCATATTTGCCCCTTATTTGGTCAGTATTTGTAACTGACGTGCTCCAATTTCGTATTCGTATTCGCACATTATCCACTCGAACTCCGAATCAGAAAAAAAATGGTTACTAACATAGTTTCTTTACTATTCGGCCCTATTTGCTCAGTTTTCACCCCTAGATTGTGTATGAGGTGATGTTAAGTGGATCTTAAATGACACTAGGTTTGGCATATTCAGTTAAATTAGTTTAGGTATAGACCGCTGAAAAATATATAACTAATATCAAGGTATTTATTTTTATGAGATTCTCTACCATCATATCTCTTATTTGTTTTCTTGTAGTACTAAACAAAGTAGAATGGCGTAACATGTACTCTGTTAGGTGTGTCATGCATTAAACAGAACCTGCTACTCCACCTTTCCTCCTTTATAAAAGAAAGAAAATGTGAAGGACTCATACAAATGATTGTGTGTGGATGGTGTCAAGGACCTAGAGCTGAGTTTTAAGCTTCATATTCCGATGTTGGGAAAACATAATGGCTAAAAAAATTACTAGGTGTGAGAGCCATTGGAAATATAGTGATCATGGGACTCATACACATTTTGTGCGAGAATTCTCAATGTCGTTGTGTATGCACTAAAAGTATGTACACGTAGCATTTCAATGGCACACAGTTGGTGCATGTGACTGTTGAGTTCATATTCGATGGAGTCCTCGCCTCCTTTCTGCACATGAGCACTCTGTCTCATTCTTGTAGCTCGCTCCCAGTCTTGTGTGTGAATAGCTAGAGCCATCTACGGCCTAAATGGACGGTCCTGTGATGTTGTTAACTTTTTTGTGCAACACTTTTTAAATGAGAAAAAACTCTGCCTTATTTATTATACACTAAGAGTGAGAGATTTGACGGTACATTGTACTTATATATTTGAAGTGTAAAATTAAAGCAGATCTAATGGTTAATGTAGTTTGAGCCGTAGGTTGGCCCATGGATTACTTTTTTTGATTTCATATATAAGAGTTTGGCACAACTTTTTCATCCTGCACAAAAAATAACATCAATATGTAGTCCTAACCACTCTTGGATATGCCCAATCAAAGATAAATAAATACTACCTCCATCCCAAGGCTTAAGGCCTATATTTTTTTCAGAAAGTCAAACGAAGTAAAGTTTGACTAAACTTTTAGAAGAATTTATGAACAAATATGTTGTAGGTACCATATGAAAATATATTTTATTATCTATCTAATGATATTGATTTTGTACTTTTCATGTTAATAATTTTTAATAAAAACTTAGTAAAACTTAACATAGTTTAACTTTTTGAAAAAAATATAGGCCTTAAGCCTTGGGATGGAGGTAGTATATGTCATGCCTGCATGGTGCGGATGATGGTCCACCGCCGATAAGCCTACACTCAATTGCGTATATTACCATCCGAGGAGTTTTTGGGCCAAACATTACTAGAGAAATTCTTTCTCGTCCTACCGGAGATGAAAACGTTGCGGCAACCGTAGCCATGTGAGTGTTAATCATCATCGTGCTTAGCGCCATTGTCGTGGTTAGCGCCATCCACGCGAGCGAGACACAAAGTTGACTAGAAATGTTCCCAATTCCTAATCCATTCAGGTTTAATTTGATTTGGAGACAGTTGACTAGATTGAAACCAAATTCAAATTTAATAAAAAAATGCATCAAAATTCAACATAATTCACTGGAACTGATTCTAAAAAAAAAATTGAAACATCACAGATTTTGTCAGATCTGAAATTTTCTTGTATCGAAGATTGGAACCATGTTCGTAAGCAGGAGTAGTATGTACTTAATCATAAGCAGGTCAATTAAGTTGGCCAAGCAAATGCAAATATGCAATGATGTATCCATGTAACATGCAATGCCTTAGCTAGCTCTGCCCAGCTATACCCTGGGCATGCATGCTGCCCGGCTGGCCGGTCGATGGAGGAATGAAGATGAATGAATCGAGCTTAACTGGAGCTAGCTACTCGTCCTCGATCGGTCCAAGCCCTCGTCGCCAAAACATAATTCCTCGATCGATCCAGGCCTGGTCCTTGCGATTTGATTACTCCATTGTGCTAGCTACTAGCACTGTGTTCGCGTTGATGGCGCTGCTTGATGCATTCAGTCGAGGCGTCCCTGCGGACCCTGCCTGCAACGAACTAACTCGGTACTGTGCACGGTCGTCGGCAGGTAAACTAATTAGCAATGGAATGATGGAACAAGGCTGAATTAAAAGAAATGCGGAGGAGCAATTCCACGAAGTTTTTCTCACACAAAAGATTATTATGTCCATGAAGATATAGCTTGCACTCTGAGCCTCATTTTGGAACCGGGACTAAAGGCTTGTAAAATAAATCGGGACTAAACGTGTTGCCACGTGGGCTGCTGGTGCGCGTCGAGAAAAATATAACCGGGACTAAAGACTATTTTGTTATTTTTTTACCTATTTTTTTTCTAATTATTTTTTGCTCCCTCTTTTTTTCTATTTTTTCAGAATTTCTAGTATTTCAATTATTTGACTAGTTTAGTCTCTAACTACACTTTATCTCTAGTCAAATTACTTACCATGGTCAAACTTCCCGCTCGGTCACCCATCCTCCCACTGCTCCAAAGACTAGCACGCTTAACTTTCAAGTTCCTTCCGTCCCGCTTCCAAGTGCTTCACGCGCATGCTGTTGATAGTACTATCATATCAATCATATTAACATGTTGGTCGATGTCACACTTTTTTATTGTTTGAATTCCAAATAATTCTTTTAATAAACAAAACTAATGATATAATAATTTTTAATTCCTTTAAATTTTACCTTTTTGTTTCAATTTTTTAATAACTTTTTAAATTTCGAATTTTTTAATTTTTTTTGCCAAACCTAAAAATTTGAAAATATTAAAATTGGCTAACTTTATGGTTAAGTAATAGTAATATTTATGCAGGATACAATTATTTAATCTAAAATTTTAAAATATAAAATACTAAATTTCTGGCAAAAACTAAAATCTTCCTGCTTTTATATTTTTATTTGAAATTTTGAGAATCTAAAAATTAGCTAACCAGGTAAACTGTGGTGAATTCGGATGTAACTTTTTCCCATGATAATTTTGATATATTATACGTTTTTTCGACATCGTATGCAAAAGTTAATGCCGTTTTACCTTTTTCTGAACTTTTCTTGCAAAAAAATTCGAATTCAAATTTGTTAATTTTTCCTAATAGTAGGTTGTGTAGCATACATGATCTCAAAAGATTTTATTTTTTAAATTTTCTATCATTTTGTTTTATACTGTACAATGCTAAAAGGCAATCCAGGGGGGCGGGGGGTGAAGGTGCGTGGGGAGCCAAAAAAAACTAAAAATCCTTTAGTCCCGGTTGGTAAAACGAACCGGGACTAAAGGGTAGATCTTTAGTCCCGGATGGTCATACGAACCGGGACTAAAGGTTTTCGCCCCGAAAGCAGCCTACCGCCACTCTTTTAGTCCCGGATCGTAATACCAACCGGAACTAAAGGTTTCAAACGATCGGGACTAAAGACTTTCGAGGATGAACCGGAAATAATGCCCTCCATTAGTCCCGGTTCGTTTTTAAACCAGAACTATAGCTCCCGGAGGTGCTGGACAAAAGGCTTGTTTTCTACTAGTGAGCAATGCAGTGGTAAATTAGCAAGGCGTGGCCCATCTCCATCAATAAAAACTATGCACGTGCATGCCCATATTTTGAGAAGAAAAAAAGAAACCGTTGAAGTGGCAAAACCCTCCTCTGGTTGCGCCCAAGATTATTCTAACATGTGCATCTACATAACTCAATTACTATCACAAAAATTCCTATGAACAAAAATTTCAGTACACGCATGAAGAAAATTTACATTGCTAAAAAAAAAAAAAGGTGGATGAACAACACATTTTTATTATTTAATTGCTCGCATCTGTGGGCCCACCGGCCCAAGAGGCCCTCTCGATGCCGGCCCAGGTTGGCGATAGCATGGACCAGAAAACATAAACTGAGCTGTACATCTTCGCATACTGGACTGGACGGCAGCGTTCGCCTCTATTCTGCAACGGTCGGTCCCCGGCAGCCGTCGTCGCGTCGAGAATCGGACCACGCAGGCCCAGAGAATGTTTAGACCGGTGGCGAGTACCGTATCCCGTTTCCTGTAAGCTGCGCTGCGGGTTTCCTCACGCCGTTCCCTACATAGTACAGAGCTGTCAACTAGTGTACATTGTGCAGGTTAATTGAAAGTTGAAACTACAAAAGATTAGGAAAATTTCGCTGCAGCTTTGCGACTCAGTTTCTCGACATAAGATCCAGAGAGCCTCGGCCTCTACCAATGCTGGTCATCCCAGAAATCCAGGTTGGTACTACCTCTGTTCTAATTTAATCGACGCCAAATGCCCTCTACTATTCTACATCCATTAAATCGGAAGGGAGAGAGTACTTGGCAGCGGTGCCAGATGTATCTTGCTAGCTCTCATGTATCTGTTGATAGGTATTGCTGCATTCAGGGGCGGAGGACCCAGTAGGGCGAGGTAGGGTGGCCGCCCTACCTTGATTATTTCGTTTCTACCCTATATACCTAGTACATATGACCAGAATTTGCAGCCGCCATGAAAATCTTCCTCTGTATTTTGTCGTGGTGCTGGAGAAGAACAAACCAAGAGGAAGAAGACTAGATGGGTGAAGCGTTATGGGCTTGTGGTCGTGGGCCGAAAGGGAAATGGGCGAGGGCGACAGAGTCTATTTGGGAGCCGTACCCTGCTATCCTTAAGTCCCCTGAGCAGATTTCTGCGTTTCCCTAAAAAATAGCAGATTTCTGCATTTTCTTTTCCAACTACATGCAAAAAAAAAAATTGGAAGGAAGATGCTATTATACAGGTATGTTCTACTGCAAAAACTGTACCAGGTCCTTGGCTGCTTCTATATACTCTTTCATTTGTACTTTCCTTCTCACTCTCATTTCACAGTACATATTTAAGCATCCAAATGAGTCATTCAAGGAGGAAAGTAGCTCCGGGATATAAATTTTCTAGTAGCACAGCGGGGTCAATTTCTAATGAGGGCATCTCCAGCGGCGCGACGCAAACGGACGCTAAAAACGTCCATATTTTGACCGTTTGCGTCGTGTCCGCTCGTACTAAAAAAATAAACCCTCCGTTTGCGTCGGAGTGCCTCCAGCGGTGTTTCTTTTGCGTCGGCTAGAAGTAGCATTGGTGGAATAGTTCATCGCTGGAAGACGCAAGTAGTACTACGAAGCAGACATACAGTTCAATGGCGCGGCTTCAAGGCGCTGGCCCTGGAATCGTTGCGGGCCTCCTTGACTTCCTCATCCTTGGCGGCAGGTCGCGCTCCGCGCATGCGACTACGGCAGGCGTCGGCGACGCCAGGAAGCTGGTCTCGGTCAGCTCGTGCAGGTGCTCCTCGAGTACGGCCCTGACGCCGACAAGCTCAGACGCGCCGGGACTCCCCTTGAGATAGCAGCTGCTTCTAGCGTGGAGCTCCTCGTCGCCAACGGCACCACACCTGCCGGCTCCGACGCGCTCCTTGTCGAAGCCACCTAGGCAAGAATCCTCTGCGGCTGGCAGCGGAAGGCAGACGACGCGACGCGGTGAAGATGCTCCTTGCTGCGGGCGCGAGGGCCGACGCGCGGTGCGGCACGGACTGTGGCGCAGCGCTCCATGCCACGGCGAGACGGGGCGACGAGGCCGTCACGCGGCTCATCCTGGCGCACGGCATGGCCTCGGTGCGTGACGCCAAGGGGAAACCGCCTGCGAGGCCACCGCCAAAGCGCGTCACCGGGTACCGTCGCCGGAGCTCGCCGCCGTGGAAGGTCGACGAAGCCGCCGCGCTCCGCGTCCAGCTCGTCCGGCCGGTCGACGAGGACCTGTACCATGTACCGCCGTCGGAGCTCGCCTACCGCCGCCGCCGCCGGAGCTCGCCTACCGCCGCCGCCCCAGGAGGAGGAGCGTGTGGGTGTGTCGTCGCTTGGATGCTGCGAGTGTGGATGAATCTCGTCAGAGGATTTGGGGAGAGACGGGAGAAGAAGAGAGAGAGAGGAGAGAGGAAAGTGAGTTGGATGGGGAAATAAGTGACTGACGTATGGGCCAGTTTTAGCACAGAGCCAGACGCATGAGGACGATAAACGGTCACGCGGTCAGTTCGTCCAGACGCAAACCTGACGCATATTTGGGTAGTAAATGTGTCTCTGCGGACGCAACGGACAAAAAAAAACGGAATGCGTCTCCCCACTGGAGAAGGTTGCAGACGCAAACGGACGCAAAAGGGCGAAAAACCAGAAATGCGTCGCGCCGGTGGAGATGCCCTGAGGCTCCAATTTGATGAAGGTTCATAATCTTAAATGTTGAATAGTAAATAATTCCCCTAATTTTTTTATTAGAAATACATATAAGAACATCCAGAAGTTTAAATTCAACCGTAAAGACGTCTTATATTTACAAGCCGATCTGACAAGTTGTTTGTGAAACATGAGATATTATTTTGTTGAACATGTTTTGAATTCTATCAGATATTGATGATTTTGGTTAAATGATGGACTATTCATGAAAAATATTTAGAGTTAATTCAATTTGATTGTATAGTTATTCTCGATAAAAACTGTTAATAGTTGTGCACCATAAAATTGTATTGTATGATAAAATTTTCGCCCTACCTCAATATTTTTTCGTCCACCGCCACTGGCTGCATTCCACCTTGTCACCGGGATATAAAGACTTCGTCGAAGCCCGGCCTCTACGGAATCCTATTACGGGTAAGCAACTAAGCATGCTTGTGGATCAGTCTGCTACCTTTCCACCTTGTCACTGGGTTCCGACTGCCTTGTCAAGAATGTGGCGGCACAGTCGCTGGAGGCCTGGAAGCTCATCTACCTCTACCTTCTCTCCACTACGCCGAGAGTTGGAACCGTTTACTAGGAAATCCCAATACTGTTTAAGTGTTCAGCTTCAAGATCCCTTACTATCAAAGTAGTGTGAAGAACACTTTTAGCATGGCATACTATTGTGGTGATTCGACGTTTTCGTAGAAGGAAGAGAATTATTCATGCCACTATTTATGCTACGGGTGAATCGTAACCTAAGGGCTCCTTTGATTTAAAGGATAGGAAAAAACATAGAAATAGGAAAGGTATAGGATTGGAATGACATGTCCACTTGAATCCTATAGGAAGATGAAGTTTGTTTGATTGTAGCAAAGGAATTTTTCCATGAGGTATGAGCTAATGCTTTTTTCCTATAGGAATTACACTACAAGATTCCTATAGGAATTTTTCCTATAGGATATGATCCTATGAATCAAACAACATGTATAGGAAATTTTCCCATAGGAACAAAATCCTACACAATTCCTATGCAAATCCTTTGAATCAAAGGGGCCCTAAGTAATATAGTTATTAACCATTACGTAGCACAACTGCAAAACTATGGAAGCATCACTGTACATATCTACATACCTGAGAGGAAGAGATGTTTTGTCTTATCGAAAAGCTTTGAAAATAAATGAAAAAACAAGACGACCTCTAAGTCACTCACCCGGTCCAAATTTTCGAGGCCATTGGGGCGCACGGGTCGACCTTGAACACTTTTTGGGCTAACAGAGCAGGCTTTGACAGATCTGCTGCGTCGACGGGGTCAACCCATCGGCTTCATCTCGACATCTTCTAGAGTAGCTAGAAAGGTCAGGTGATCGGTGCCCTAGTCACCTCCCCCGTCCGTGCCCATCTCTGCCACGGCGGCGCTGCATCCCGCATACCGTCCCGCTCCTAGAGTGTCTCCCGGTCGTCGTCTGGATCGTCTTCATCCATCTCGCCGTCGTCCCAGTCGCTGCCCAGCTCCTTGCCGTCTGGGACACCTCTCACCTCATGATCATTCTTGGTTAGTGATATAGCTAGTGCATATATTTGTAGGTTAGTGGTTAGTCCAACTTTTTTAGTTGATTAATTAGCCACTATTCGAAATAAGGATGCTTGATCAGCGTATAAAGAGGAAGCTTAAAATGTTGATTTCCTTGTTGCATCTTACAGATTAGTTATTTTCAGTCAAATGTTGCATCAATTGGTAGTCTCCAAAGAGGCAAAGACGGCGGACAAGGCATATATTGGTCGTGGCCAACCATGCAAACAAGGGTGTACTTTAAATCAGCTGGATTTATTTAGTGAAGTAATAGTTCACTTTCATGTTTCCTTTCTATTGTAACTGAGTCAGGTTGCAAGAGAAAACTCAACGATGTCTAAAGATAATTGTACTTGCTTTCTTCAGAATGGTTATCTGTCAATAAACTACAGATGTACACATAGGTATGCACTTCATGAGACTGTGCAACAGCTTTCACTGAATATTTTTCTATAGGTGATATTCTCTCTGTTGGCCCATCTATGTAATTTACGTATGCAACTGAATCAGGTGACATAACATGGGATGTTTCAATCGTGGACAAAAATATCAGAGTTAAATAGTTGAAGGGCCAAAATTATCATATACATATCCATCTCCTACAGCTAAGTTTGCATTCTGTGCAAGTCATGTTTCAGTGATGATGTTGCAATCTGAGAAGTAAGTAATGTATTGGGTACAATCGCCTATGTCCTGCTACTTCAGAACTTTTGAAGTTGTTCTCTGTGTAACAAAGCTGAAACAAAAAAAAAAGTCGGTATCCTAGCTGAATTTTGGGTCGGCCATGGGTACCCAATGGGGCAATGATGCCATAGAAATTTTCTCAGAATGGGTTGACCCCCAACACATGAAATTGTAACGAGAATGTCTGACGTACTTCTAGAAACCGTGGAGGCACGTAGATGCATGTAGTACATGTGTTGCTCATCCGATGACGGCACGTTGATTCCCCTGATCAAAATGACGTGACTTGGCCCAAAGGCCAAAGCCCAGTTTGACGAACGGCTGAGGAAACTCGACATCGCCGTTCATTGGCGGAAGCTCGCTGGCACGACCAGCTCTCAATCATGCCGTAAACGCCGCTCTCAACCCGCTTCTGTGTCGTACTGGTCGCCGCGCTCACCCTTTTGTGTTGTCGCTGCCCGGGCGCACATTGGCCACATCCTCCAAGAGGAGGAGCTGGAGGCCGATCAGGTCGTCACGATCGGCACTCTACGATGTCGGTTCCCTGGCACATTGCGGGCACATCCTCCAAGCGGAGAAGCAAGAGCGGTGTCGTCCTGGTTGTCGTGCTCATCCTCTATTGTCGTGGAATGAGCAAGGAACGGACCACATACAACGACATCCTCAGTGATTCTTATCACTACATCGGTGGATCTCATTCCCTGAAATTGGCCATGAGGCCACGGGGCCAGATTCATGGCCATGTCCGGTAAGCAGATTTCCATCTTGACTATGACAAAGGTGGTTTACGGGTACATGACTATTGGTCTTTCAATTTTTTGTTACTGATCATTAGCGGATAGAATTTCAAGTTAGTGGTGCTATCAACCATCCAGGATAAATTATGGAAATGATGTCCATAGATCTTGTTACAAACTTACAATCAACGGTCCTCGCCTATTTATACTAAACATTACTACTCAAATACAACTCATTTAGTCACAAATAGTATCAATTAATTATCACTAAGACAACTTTTGACATTATAACTTTGTCAAACTATACTTTTAAATTGTTGTTAGCAGAGTTAAAGAAAAAAATGTATGATGATCTTTACACCATTCTATATTTTTCATTGTTAATACATGATTAATTCATAACCAAAACTCCTTGGAAAAACTCACATAAAAATGCATAACTAAATCAACTTTAATTAGGTTTATAAGTTTAATTTTCGTAGCGTAGGTAGAGCCGTTTGTCGACATGTTATGTTGAGCTGAATTACTTCTAAATCACCAGATAAAAAAAGAAGACACCATTTGTTCATGAACATATATTCCCGCTACTCTTGTGCATAGTATTACAGTTGGTTTATATGGCATCATATATTTTCTAGTATTTATATAATTTCTTAGTGAAGTGCGTGCAAGAACAGCAGGTACAAATAATTATCTTGATGTATGTTTCTAGATTGTAGGATTGTTGCGTGTTATTTGATCATTGCTTTAATTCATGTCTCGAGGTTCAACAATTCACGAGTACACTGGGATCTCGTCTCTCATGGGTGGAGAGTTCCACGCGAGAGGGTTTTTACGGTACCCTATACTGCTGGTAACAATATACAACATCTTCCCTGAGGGTATGATAGACATTTCCAATGACGATTGAAAATAGACATAAGGGAGTGGCCGATGGGCCTCTCAGCCCATTTGCAACTAAGGGTCTGAGGTTGTCACCAACCCTTTTCCTCACGCGATTGTTGTGTCTTGTGCGCATCTCGCCGCTACATCCCAGTCCTGTTCCGGCCATCACCGTTTGTCGATGTATCTATACATACGGAGATTTGTTGAAATTTGGATGTATCTAGAAATTAAAGAGTGTCAAGATATATCTAAATTTAGACAAACTTTCAACATCCTTTTATGGATAGAGGTAATACATGTTTTGAGATTGAGCAAGTTCACTCTTAGACTATATCAGCAAGCTGCCTAGTTAAGATTAGAAAGTTCGCTGTCTATTTAATTGCAAATTCAACCCGCAGCAATTCCCTATGCAGATTCCATTGCAAGTCTCACCACCATTACCAGATGAAAACATAACAAATAATCTTAAAACCAGAAAGAAAAAGGCAAAAAAACATAAAAGGTTTTCCTGTGTTGCAACCAGTACTGCAACACATCAACACGTGATCAGACTAGGATCTGAAGACAACCTGGTAACCACAATTTTTGAACTGACGATTAGAGAGATGGACATCTACTACAGACCATAAACGGCGAAGACTGAGAGCAGCAGTCTCCCAGGAATTGTCCGGGGGAAGGAACGCCAACAACATATGTTCACAGCTTCAGGAAACCACTGAATTGTTCCTCCTTTTCATCATTCAGTCCACAGCGACATCTTCACCTTATCACTCTCAACTCTTGTGATCCTTAATGTTCGCCTTCTGGCCAACTCGGGCATCCTGTAATCTGTCAACTCCCTGAACCACATTGCTTCTGGTTACTCCATCCTACAAACCTGCCCAATAACAAAGGAAGACACACATGTAACAGATCAATTCAACAGGAGATGATATGAACTTCCCTTGAAAGAAAGCTCAATTTCAAGTTTTCCATAAAGCCAAGCAAACCCCTGTAATAATATTTTTTTTCGTGTTGCCTAGAAGCTGATAGTAGAGCTATAAACTGAATGTACAGGTTGTTTGAATCCCTGTGCAGATCCATTATGAGTTTGACCCATGGCATACCCTGTGAATATTTTTTTCCCTTGCATTTAGATGCTCATAGCAGAATTAGAAACTGAATGTATATGGTGATTATAATGTGATGGCAGTATGCAACTAGTTCTGAAAGGTTAGAGTCATTGTTCAATTGAGTATGGGTGTTGCCTGCCAAAACCCACCGGCGAGCAGCGACGAGCAACACGAAGAGCCGGGAGGCTCCCAGGACTGCTGGTGGGCCCTGGTCCCTCGGGCAACGGCCCGCAATGCTCCGGCACACGTCCTGACGGTCGCAAGGGCGTGCCACCTGACCTATACCTGGTCAGGAAGGTGATGGATTGTTCGATTAGCTTCCTGCATGGTAGACACGTAAACATTAAATACGAGCCCGATCGGCTCTCAGGTTGCCCTGTGAATCGGCTCAAAGAGCCGATTGCCCCATGGTTCACGTTGGATTTACGATGACATGGGGATCCTGCTTGATCAGTACAAAGTTGAATCAATCTACGACAGTTTAGGGTTTTCACCGCATAACCGGAACATCCTACACGTAGTTGAGCCTAGCAGATACGAAAGATGATGGAAAACTAGTCCTAAAAGAGGCCTAAAAACCAACATGAAGTCAATTCCCGGAACAATCCCTTCTAGGACTAGCAAACCACGCCTCACGCACTACCGGATCGTTCAACCCGTTTGCAAGGCCTAACCATACGGATATCAAACTAATCCTTGGAGAACAAGGAACAACTATAACGAGATCGGATCTACTAAATAAAGAACAAGCAAGATGCTGCCCTTACACCTAAGATAGATGTAAAGGCAGCTAGATATCGAGGGGTAGCATAGCCAAGCAAACATATTCAGAAAAGCATCGATGCAAGCCCCAAAACATCTACGATAAGGGTGTTACTCGCCATCAACAAGGCTTCAGTACGAGTAACACCACATAACGAATAAACCGATACTGCCTAGATCGCAAGATGCGATCTAGGCAGCATGATGCTTACCCGGAAGAAACCCTCGAAACAAGGGGTGGCGATGCGCCTAGATTGTGTTTGTTGTGAACGTGGTCGTCCTCCTTTCTCAATAACCCTAGGTACATATTTATAGTCCGTGGACTTTCTAATTCGGGAATAAACCTAACCGTGTACGAGCTAAACTCTATCTCTTAATTCTAAACTAAATCTACCATAATATACAGATACACGGGCAATCTAGCCCAAACTCTCGTACAAGGCCGCTTCAGAGACACTTTATACACAAGTCCTCTAAGCCCATCTCGATCACGGCCCATCTCCTGCTCTGGCTGAATTCTGGTGATAACACATGCCCCCCTGGGTTTGGCAATAATAATTCCAAAACCACTCTGTTTTTTTCTTCATCGGGTCACGCGTTGCAGAGCAGAACCGCTTCAGTATCTTTCCATCATGATGCCCTGTCTTCTCAACTTCTGCACGATTGACAGTTTTGGCACCGCATCCTCGAAAACTGCTCAAGCATTAAATCTCCACTATATCCCCTTTATTTAACCGCGTCGAGCAGTTCGCTTCTTCATCCCCTGCTCCGTACTAGCCATCGGAAAGCCCTCCTCTACGCCATGGACTCCTCCTCCTCCTCCTCTGCCTCCTCAGGTCTTTCCTCCCTATCCTCTCCCTCTCGTGAGCCGACGCCGGAGTGGGACTCGATGGCGGCGTACGACATCCTCGCCCCAACGAAGTGGGACGAGGAGGATCATGACTCCTCCGTCTGGTCCGAGGATGACAAGTCCTTGACCGACGGAGAAGACAACTTCCAGTTCCTCGTCGATGGGGAGCTGGAGGCGGAGAGCGAGGACGACTTCTTCTCCTGGGACGACTTCACCTCCTCCGACGAGGAGGGGGAAGAGGAGGATGACACCTCCTCCGACGAGTATCCGCCGGCAAAGCGCTTCCGCGCCGGGTCGGATGACGACGACGACGACGACGATGACGAGGAGGAAGAAACCCCTGCCGAGGGCTACGGCAGCAGCGACGAGGAGCTCGCCAGCAGCAGCGCCGACGACAGCTACGACGGCGACGACGAGGGCAGCGACGGCCCTTAGATTAGGGACTACTAGCATAGGACTAGTAGCAGTAATCGGCTCTTCTTTTGTTCTTCCCTTCCTGAGCAATCGGCTCTTCTCTGTACAAACCCTCTTTATTAATGAAGAAAATGTTTCTATGTCGATTTTGCTTTCATATCAATTTTGCCGATTGTCAAAACAAGTCAACGCGCAAAGAGCCGATGGCAGCGCATCGGCCTTTACCATAAAACGCGAGTAAGGCCAAATCAGTTGCCTATTTCAAACGGTAACCTGCAACCCTTGTCTGAAAGAGTAAACTTAGATCCCCAAATCGCCGCTCGAACAGATCCAACTTACGGCCACGCGAATCTCAGATCTCAATCGCGCAGATTCAACTCCACAGCGAATCCAATGGCGGAATCATCCAACGCCAACACTACGGTCTCTGGCCTGAAGGTAATCCTCAACCGCTCCTCGCTATCCGAGCATAGTGTTAGAATTAACAGCAAACATCTGAATTAATATCTCATTCCGTCATTAATTTTTAGGTATCAGACATTCTGCTGCAGCATCCTTCTCTTCCAAATTCTCTCTGTCTTGGCCCTCATTCTACCGAGAGTCCTGCCCATTTGATTTCATGCGAGGCCAATAGAATTCCCTTCGTGAACCAGAATTTAGATCTAACTTCTTGGGCCGACTGCTTACGAGCCTGGCCTAATCCTCCTGAAGATTGGGTTTCATGGTACAATAGAATATCCAAAAATCACCAAGCCACCTGGGAAACCACAGGAATAGCCGATGCTTTAGCTTTATCCCTGTCTCCCCTTGAGAAACATGAAAACCTTCTGAAAACCATCGGCTACTTTTGGTCTGATGCTTTGAATTGCTTCATGTTTGGCCATGGCCCCATGACACCAACCCTACTAGACGTGGCCATGATCAACTGGTCTAGACATTGCATCCCCAAGCCCCTCTCGCTTTTATGCTCGCCAAAGGTCCCTTTCACACTCTCTTCCAAAACAGAGTGCACAAGCCGGGGTGCTTATCTTCGACGGCACATGAAAAACAAAGGCCACCGTAACGAGAGAAAGAACACACGGCCTTCCTGAATTTCTGGTTGGAACACTTCATATTCTGCGGCCCTTCACTTGCTCCAACCAAGAATTACCTTTCCTTGGCCTATGAACTTGCCGGAGGCACCCGACTTGGCATTGGCAAGCTGTTCCTTGGAGAGGTCTATCGATATCTCCAACTAATGTCTGTCAAACTGTTTTCCCAAAAGACAGTCAAAACAGGAGGTCCCTGGTGGTTTATTCAACTGTGGGCTCAGTTGTATTTTCAGAACCATGTCCCAAACTTTCCACCTTTGGCCACTTGCACCTTTCCAGATACTAACGGGAAGCCAATCCGGTGCACTAGCTACGGCCAAGCTCTATATAGCCTCCCAGGTAGCAAACTGACCCTCAAGGAAGCATTGGAGTGGTTCAGAGTTTTCTACAAGGCCTGGACAATCCTCTCTTCTTTCCTTATACGGAGTGTGAAAATTTTGAAAATCCAGTTTCCTTCAGGCTAGACAGCTTTGCCGATGACGCCAGCACCCGGCAATTGTATTCCATCATGATCCGTCTCTGCTTCCTTCCATCATGATCCGTCCCTGCTTCCATCATGATACTAACGGGAAGCCAATCCGGTGCACTAGCTACGGCCAAGCTCTATATAGCCTCCCAGGTAGCAAACTGACCCTCAAGGAAGCATTGGAGTGGTTCAGAGTTTTCTACCAAGGCCTGGACAATCCTCTCTTCTTTCCCTATACGGAGTGTGAAAATTTTGAAAATCCAGTTTCCTTCAGGCTAGACAGCTTTGCCGATGACGCCAGCACCCGGCAATTGTATTCCATCATGATCCGTCCCTGCTTCCTTCCAGTTGGCATGAGCACCTCAAACAGGATCATCAAACCTGGTTATGAGTCTTATCAGCCGGTCGTAGCAGCCCGACAGCTTGGTCTTGGGCAGGTATCTCCCCATTTCTTCCTCCACCACTTAACAGAGAGTAGAGCTGAGCTGCCCGATGTCCTCACCGGTCAGAGGTGTTACTCTTTCTTTGATGCTCTAGCCATCCCAATTCCTCACAACCTCTCTTTTACCTCATCAACCGATGGTTTTAAGACCTGGTGGTCAATGTGGAAGACTCATGCCTTCAGGAGAGCTCTGGGACCCCTGCTGAAACAACTTGATGCTGAATATGATATCCCTGCAGAACAGGTACCACTACTCACGAATTATCTTGAAGTGGCTTACAATGATTTCCTTCCTTTCATAACCCTGCTCTGTCTTCTTGTAGCAACAAGACGGTCCAGAACCCGTACATGATGACAGCTCCCCCTTCGATTCCTCCCACCGGCCTCCGGTGGTCCTCTTCTGCAAAAACTCACCACCCTTGAAAAAGGTTGTGATGCAGAGCCGACCGATTTCACCAAAATCGGCTTCCAAGAGCAGAGTATCTTCTAGGCCAGCTGCCCCCCGAGCCTCAGCTAAGGCGAGAACAGCGATGAGGAAAGTAGCTGCCAGGAAGACCTTGAAGCGCCAAAACCCTACTCCAGCCCAAGAAAGTTTGCACGTAAGTTGATTGATACGTCTCCGACGTATCGATAATTTCTTATGTTCTATGCCATATTATTGATGATACCTACATGTTTTATGCACACTTTATGTCATATTCGTGCATTTTACTGGAACTAACCTATTAACAAGATGCCGAAGTGCCGGTTGTTGTTTTCTGCTGTTTTTGGTTTCGAAATCCTAGTAACGAAATATTCTCGGAATTGGACGAAACGAAGACCCGGGGGCCTATTTCGCCACGAACCTTCCGGAAGACCGAAGAGCATACGAAGTGGGGCCACGAGGTGGCCAAACCACAAGGCGGCGCGGCCAAGGGGGCCCGCGCCGCCCGTGGTGTGGGCCCCTCGTCAGCCCCCGACTCTGCCCTTCCGCCTACTTAAAGCCTCCATCGCGAAACCCACGAGGCGAAAAACCACGATACGGAAAACCTTCCGGAGACGCCGCCGCCGCCGATCCCATCTCGGGGGATTCTCGGAGATCTCCTCCGGCACCACTGCCGGAGAGGGGATTCATCTCCCGGAGGACTCTACACCGCCATGGTCGCCTCCGGAGTGATGAGTGAGTAGTTCACCCCTGGACTATGGGTCCATAGCAGTAGCTAGATGGTTGTCTTCTCCTCATTGTGCTTCATTGTTGGATCTTGTGAGCTGCCTAACATGATCAAGATCATCTATCTGTAATACTCTATGTTGTGTTTGTCGGGATCCGATGGATAGAGAATACCATGTTATGTTAATTATCAAGTTATTACATATGTGTTGTTTATGATCTTGCATGCTCTCCGTTACTAGTAGAGGCTCTGGCCAAGTTTTTGCTTTTAACTCCAAGAGGGAGTATTTATGCTCGATAGTGGGTTCATGCCTGCATTGACACTGGGACGAGTGACGAAAGTTCTAAGGTTGTGTTGTCGTTGTTGCCACTAGGGATAAAACATTGGCGCTATGTTCGAGGATGTAGTTGTTGATTACACTACGCACCATACTTAATGCAATTGTCCGTTGCTTTGCAACTTAATACTGGAAGGGGTTCGGACGATAACCTGAAGGTGGACTTTTTAGGCATAGATGCAGTTGGATGGCGGTCTATGTACTTTGTCGTAATGCCCAATTAAATCTCACTATACTTATCATGCCATGTATGTGCATTGTTATGCCCTCTCTATTTGTCAATTGCCCGACTGTAATTTGTTCACCCAACATGCTTTTATCTTATGGGAGAGACACCTCTAGTGAACTGTGGACCCCGGTCCATTCTTTTATACTGAAATACAAATCTGCTGCAATACTTGTTTTACTCGTTTTCTCTGCAAACAATCATCTTCCACACAATACGGTTAACCCTTTGTTACAGCAAGCCGGTGAGATTGACAACCTCACTCGTTTCGTTGGGGCAAAGTACTTTGGTTGTGTTGTGCGGGTTCCACGTTAGCGCCGGAATCTCCGGTGTTGCGCCGCACTACATCCCGCCGCCATCAACCTTCAACGTGCTTCTTGACTCCTACTTGGTTCGATTAAACCTTGGTTTCTAACTGAGGGAAACTTGCCGCTGTGCGCATCACACCTTCCTCTTGGGGTTCCCAACGGACGTGTCAATTACACGCATCAAGCAAATTTCCGGCGCCGTTGCCGGGAGATCAAGACACGCTGCAAGGGGAGTCTCCACTTCCCAATCTCTTTACTTTGTTTTTGTCTTGCTTTATTTTATTTACTACTTTGTTTGCTGCATTATATTAAAACACAAAAAAATTAGTTGCTAGCTTTACTTTATTTACTTGTCTTGCACTCTATATCAAAAACACAAAAAAATTAGTATACTTGCATTTACTTTATCTAGTTTGCTTTATTTACTACTCGCTAAAATGAGTAATCCTGAAGTTGAAGTTCGTTCATTTAAGCAACAAGGAGGAGAATGTTTAAAAGATGCTTGGTATAGAATTAGTGATGCCCATAATAGGTGCACTAAGAAACACTCCACCACTATCCTACTCGGGAATTTTTATGTTGGTATCTCTAGCTGGAATAGATATGTTCTTGATTGTCTCGCGGGGGGTAACTTCCTAGGTGCTCCCGCTTTAGAGGCTAGTTGTATTATTGAGAGTTTATTTGGGACACCACCTGTTAATGAAATTAAAATTGAAACCACCCTTGAGGATGTTATGAAAAAATTGGAAACCATAGAGAAAATTTTTAGTGTTGAAACTAAGTTGGAGATGTTACTTGTTAAAACTGATAAACTTGATAAATCCTTAGGAGGAATTGATGAAAGAATTAGTGTCCTAGGAACTTGTGTTGACCATGATAATCAAATTAATAGGATTGGCGAACTTGAAAAAGCTATGGGAACTTTGGGTTCAACCTTTTCATCTTTACTGACTTAGAGAGAAAGCTTATGTGGGAAAGGAGCAAAAGTTTATGTATGCCTCTAAAGTGCCTAAACCAAAGAAATATTATTATAGGCCTAAAATTGACAAAGCCCCTAGTACCACTGCAAATGGGGGAGCTTATGATATCAATGCACCACCCTTTGATAACACTTGAGTTACACTTTACGCGCCTAGCCGAAAGGCGTTAAAGAAAAGCGCTTATGGGAGACAACCCATGTTTTTACTCCAGTATTTTTGTTTTATATTTGTGTCTTGGAAGTTGTTTACTACTGTAGCAACCTCTCCTTATCTTAGTTTTATGTTTTGTTGTGCCAAGTAAAGTCTTTGATAGAAAAGTAAGTACTAGATTTGGATTACTGCGCAGTTCCAGCATTTCTTTGTCTGTCACGAATCTGGGTCTACCTCCCTGTAGGTAGCTCAGAAAATTAAGCCAATTTACGTGCATGATCCTCAGATATGTACGCAACTTTCATTCAATTTGAGCATTTTCATTTGAGCAAGTATGGTGGCCTAATAAAATCCATCTTTACGGACTATTCTGTTTTGACAGATTCTGCCTTTTATTTTGCATTGCCTCTTTTGCTATGTTGGATGAATTTCTTTGATCCATTAATGTCCAGTAGCTTTATGCAATGTCCAGAAGTGTTAAGAATGATTGTGTCACCTCTGAACATGTTAATTTTTATTATGCACTAACCCTCTAATGAGTTGTTTCGAGTTTGGTGTGGAGGAAGTTTTCAAGGATCAAGAGAGGAGTATGATGCAATATGATCAAGGAGAGTGAAAGCTCTAAGCTTGGGGATGCCCCGGTGGTTCACCCCTGCATATTCTAAGAAGACTCAAGCGTCTAAGCTTGGGGATGCCCAAGGCATCCCCTTCTTCATCGACAACATTATCGAGTTCCTCCCCCGAAACTATATTTTTATTCCGTCACATCTTATGCACTTTGCTTGGAGCGTCGGTTTGTTTTTGTTTTTGTTTTGTTTGAATAAAATGGATCCTAGCATTCACTTTATGGGAGAGAGACACGCTCCGCTGTAGCATATGGACAAGTATGTCCTTAGGCTCTACTCATAGTATTCATGGCGAAGTTTCATCTTCGTTAAATTGTTATATGATTGGAATTGGAAAATGCTACATGTAGTAATTCTAAAATGTCTTGGATAATTTGATACTTGGCAATTGTTGTGCTCATGTTTAAGCTCTTGCATCATATACTTTGCACCCATTAATGAAGAAATACTTAGAGCTTGCTAATTTGGTTTGCATATTTGGTTTCTCTAGAGTCTAGATAACATCTAGTATTGAGTTTTGAACAACAAGGAAGACGGTATGGAGTCTTATAATGTTTACCATATGTCTTTTATGTGAGTTTTGCTGTACCGTTCATCCTTGTGTTTGTTTCAAACAACCTTGCTAGCCTAAACCTTGTATCGAGAGGGAATACTTCTCATGCATCCCAAATACTTGAGCCAACCACTATGCCATTTGTGTCCACCATACCTACCTACTACATGGTATTTATCCGCCATTCCAAAGTAAATTGCTTGAGTGCTACCTTTAAAATTCCATCATTCACCTTTGCAATATATAGCTCATGGGACAAATAGCTTAAAAACTATTGTGGTATTGAATATGTACTTATGCACTTTATCTCTTATTAAGTTGCTTGTTGTGCGATAACCATGTTTCGGGGACGCCATCAACTATTCTTTGTTGAATATCATGTGAGTTGCTATGCATGTCCGTCTTGTCTGAAGTAAGAGAGATCTACCACCTTAATGGTTGGAGCATGCATATTGTTAGAGAAGAACATTGGGCCGCTAACTAAAGCCATGATTCATGGTGGAAGTTTCAGTTTTGGACATATATTCTCAATCTCATATGAGAACACTAATTGTTGCTACATGCTTATGCATTAAAGAGGAGTCCATTATCTGTTGTCCATGTTGTCCCGGTATGGATGTCTAAGTTGAGAATAATCAAAAGCGAGAAATCCAAAATGCGAGCTTTCTCCTTAGACCTTTGTACAGGCGGCATGGAGGTACCCCATTGTGACACTTGGTTAAAACATGTGTATTGCGATGATCCGGTAGTCCAAGCTAATTAGGACAAGGTGCGGGCACTATTAGTATACTATGCATGAGACTTGCAACTTGTAAGATATAATTTACATAACTCATATGCTTTATTACTACCGTTGACAAAATTGTTTCATGTTTTCAAAATAAAAGCTCTAGCACAAATATAGCAATCGATGCTTTCCTCTTTGAAGGACCATTCTCTTTACTTTTATGTTGAGTCAGTTCACCTATCTCTCTCCACCTCAAGAAGCAAACACTTGTGTGAACTGTGCATTGATTCCTACATACTTGCATATTGTACTTGTTATATTACTCTATGTTGACTATTATCCATGAGATATACATGTTACAAGTTGAAAGCAACCGCTGAAACTTAATCTTCCTTTGTGTTGCTTCAATACCTTTACTTTGATTTATTGCTTTATGAGTTAACTCTTATGCAAGACTTATTGATGCTTGTCTTGAAGTACTATTCATGAAAAGTCTTTGCTTTATGATTCACTTGTTTACTCATGTCATTACCATTGTTTTGATCGCTGCATTCACTACATATGTTTACAAATAGTATGATCAAGGTTATGATGGCATGTCACTTCAGAAATTATCTTTGTTATCGTTTTACCCGCTCGGGACGAGCGTAACTAAGCTTGGGGATGCTGATACGTCTCCGACGTATCGATAATTTCTTATGTTCTATGCCATATTATTGATGATACCTACATGTTTTATGCACACTTTATGTCATATTCGTGCATTTTCTCGGAACTAACCTATTAACAAGATGCCGAAGTGCCGATTCTTTGTTTTCTGCTGTTTTTGGTTTCAGAAATCCTAGTAACGAAATATTCTCGGAATTGGACGAAACGAAGACCCAGGGGCCTATTTCGCCACGAACCTTCCAGAAGACCGCAGAGCATACGAAGTGGGGCCACGAGGTGGCCAAACCACAAGGCGGCGCGGCCAAGGGGGCCCGCGCCGCCCTGTGGTGTGGGCCCCTCGTCGCCCCCCGACTCGCCCTTCCGCCTACTTAAAGCCTCCGTCGCGAAACCCCCGAGGCGAAAAACCACGATACGGAAAACCTTCCGGAGACGCCGCCGCCGCCGATCCCATCTCGGGGGATTCGGAGATCTCCTCCGGCACCCCGCCGGAGAGGGGATTCATCTCCCGGAGGACTCTACACCGCCATGGTCGCCTCCGGAGTGATGAGTGAGTAGTTCACCCCTGGACTATGGGTCCATAGCAGTAGCTAGATGGTTGTCTTCTCCTCATTGTGCTTCATTGTTGGATCTTGTGAGCTGCCTAACATGATCAAGATCATCTATCCGTAATACTCTATGTTGTGTTTGTCGGGATCCGATGGATAGAGAATACCATGTTATGTTAATTATCAAGTTATTACATATGTGTTGTTTATGATCTTGCATGCTCTCCGTTACTAGTAGAGGCTCTGGCCAAGTTTTTGCTTTTAACTCCAAGAGGGAGTATTTATGCTCGATAGTGGGTTCATGCCCGCATTGACACCGGGACGATGACGAAAAGTTTTAAGGTTGTGTTGTGTCTGTTGCCACTAGGGATAAAACATTGGCGCTATGTCCGAGGATGTAGTTGTTGATTACATTACGCACCATACTTAATGCAATTGTCCGTTGCTTTGCAACTTAATACTGGAAGGGGTTCGGACGATAACCCGAAGGTGGACTTTTTAGGCATAGATGCGGTTGGATGGCGGTCTATGTACTTTGTCGTAATGCCCAATTAAATCTCACTATACTTATCATGCCATGTATGTGCATTGTTATGCCCTCTCTATTTGTCAATTGCCCGACTGTAATTTGTTCACCCAACATGCTTTTATCTTATGGGAGAGACACCTCTAGTGAACTCGTGGACCCCGGTCCATTCTTTTATACTCGAAATACAAATCTGTCGCAATACTTGTTTTACTCGTTTTCTCTGCAAACAATCATCTTCCACACAATACGGTTAACCCTTTGTTACGAGCAAGCCGGTGAGATTGACAACCTCACTCGTTTCGTTGGGGCAAAGTACTTTGGTTGTGTTGTGCGGGTTCCACGTTGGCGCCGGAATCTCGGTGTTGCGCCGCACTACATCCCGCCGCCATCAACCTTCAACGTGCTTCTTGACTCCTACTGGTTCGATTAAACCTTGGTTTCTAACTGAGGGAAACTTGCCGCTGTGCGCATCACACCTTCCTCTTGGGGTTCCCAACGGACGTGTCAATTACACGCATCACTGATCCATGCCTTGGCTGGTTTCATCTATCCTTCTAGGCTTCTGCAACATGCTTGTATTTCTTTTACAGACCTCTACTGAAGAAAACTCCAGCGAGGAGACACAGTCCAGTCGAAGGGACTCGAGCTCGGGCAACTGCGGGAAAACCACCACGCGAGCCAGCCAGACTTGCCACCGTCGGCTTCCAAGAAAAGGTCAGCTCCTGAACCTGCTGCTTCCCAAGCTCCAATCAAAGCAGGGCAGGGCGGATTACGCACAAAGAGCCGATGCATCAAGAGAGCTCGCAAGGAACCGCAAACCTCTTCATTGAACCAGGAGATTTCGAATGTAATTACCCTCCATACTCTCCTTGGCTCATATTTCATGCTAACCTATTGCTGTTCTCATCGGCTAACCACTTCCTTTGCAGACTGATGACACCTCTAGTGGGGAAGTCGAGGAAGTACTGATGCCATCCGCCACCCTGGACCTAGCAACTCCTAAAAGTGTACCTGACAAGGTTGCCAACTTGGCCAAGCCCACAGCAGAAACACAAGAGCCGATCACCTCTTCATCGGCTGTTCCTCTGGTCTTAGGAGAGGTACACTCCCTTTCCTTAGCTCTACCTTTCTCTTTCGCTGTATACCGACGTTGTTCTTGTTGTTTGTCGAGTTATGACCTCTCAAGCTTGCTAACGTTCGACCCCGAATCCATCGAACCAGACTACGTCTAAAGCAAGTGAAGAGTCAGGACCCAGCGCTACACATGGTCAACTCCAGCATCTCAAGGCCCTGCTCTCCTCCTCAATTGAGACATTGGTTGAAGACCCCGAAGAAGTGAAGAGCATTCTTGAAGACATCCAGCCTCATCTTCCGGTGACGTTGCAGGTGAAACTCGGCCGGTTGTGACTCTGTCCGCCTACAGGTCAAGGGTGAAATTGGCTCGTCAGAGAATCGGCCTACGCCACGCCCAGCTTCCGTTGAAAGCCGATATTGCAGACAAATGTCAGCGGCTTAATGAGAAGAAGGCAGCTTTGGACGCCAAAACTGACACCTCTGTCAGCACTGCTGAACTTGAGACCTTGCGAAAGGAGTTGGAGGACCTTGAAGAGAGGGTCCGGGCAACCAAACAGCTCATCCAAGATAAGGAAGCCCTTATTGTCCACTCCCAAGAGGAAGCAGAAGGCCTCAAAGCTGAACTGAAGACTGAACTGGCCGAAATACGTGCCCTGAACAAGCAGCTGGTGACAGGCAAGGACGAAGATGACGAGGCCGAGATCGCCGAGGTGGATCGTGTTCGTGCTAACGCCCTCCATGCTCTTGAGGCATTCCTTCAGTAGAGCTTCTCTATGTACCCTGATAACTGCTCAATTGAGCTTGTACCTCTGCTTATAACAGTTTGTACCTCTGATCATAACAGTTTGTACCTCTAGAGTCGATGGCTGTGCATCGGCTTTTTAGTCTAAAGTCGATGTCCGTGCATCGGCTGTGCTTAAAAAAAATTATTTTTTACTGGCCATCGATTTCATGCATCGGCCTCCATATTTCAATGTCCATCATCTCACATACTTGGGAAATATTTCTTGAGATGCTAGCCATTGACAGCCACTGGGCACATACTTCGTAGCCTCGTACCTTATCCGTTTAAGTGCCACCCGAGCCGAATCTTTCAAGTAATTGAAGATATCGGCTCTCCAGTCATCTGGCTCCAGTAACTGTACTTGAAAATCGGTTACATCTGTCACGTCCTTGTAGCTTGGCGCCATTTGTGCGAGATCGTTTGCTTTTATTTTTTTTGGGGCCGATCGCAGGGATCGGCCTTGCCACGTACGTCCTTTAATTTTGGTTTTGCTACTCCGTCAGGCCGGTGGATAAGACCAGCCTCACCCCGTTTTTTGAAGCTTCGATGCGCTCACAGCCGTCCAAACTGATTCCAGAGATCGGCTCTTGGTCGTCTCGCATCCCAAATATTCATGCCGGCCTAGTGAGATCTCGATCGAGTCATCTGCATGAACGACCTCCACTTCATCTCCATCCCATCGTATCGAGCATTGGTGCATTGTAGATGGAATGCAGCAGTTAGCGTGAATCCAATCCCTCCCTAGCAGGACAGCGTAAGTGCTTTTGCTGTCGACGATGAAGAATGACGTAGGGATGGTTTTTCGGCCCACGGTTAGATCTACGTTCAGAACGCCTTGCGCTTCTGATGCCTGGCCGTTGAAATCGCTTAGTGTGATGTTGGTCTTGATCAGATCTGCGTTAGAGCGTCCCAAACGTCGTAGCATGGAGTACGGCATTATATTGACTGCCGCTCCCGTGTCAACTAACATCTTGTTGACAGGCTGCCCATTGATATAACCTCTTAGGTACAGGGCCTTCAAGTGCCTGTAGCTCCTCTCTCGTGGCTTTTCAAAGATAACCGACCGTGGACCGCAGTCAAACTGTGCTACTGGCACTTTGATACGTCCAATTTGCATCACTATTTTATATCATAATTTGCTGCTATTCATTGATATATTTCATATTTGGAGATGATACTTATGTTATTTCATCTATTTTGCATATTTCATGATTATTTGGAGATCGCGCACCGGAGCCAGGATTCTGCTGGAAAAAGCACCGTCAGGATACAATATTTCGGAAGATCAGCAGTTGACGGAAATTATATGAAAAATCCTATTTTTCCAGAAGACGAAGGGAGCCAGAAGGGGGAGCCGAGGGGACCCGAGGTGGGCCCATCTCATAGGCCGGCGCGGCCCAAGGCCTGGCCGTGCCGCCCTGTGAGGACGGGGCCCACAGCCCTCTCTCGCCTCCTTTTCTTCGCGTACGTCTTCGTCCCGAAAACCTAAGCCACAGAGGATAGTCGCGAGGAGTCACGGCCCGCCTCGCGGGGCGGAGAACACCGAGAGAAAAGAGCTCTCCGGCGGGCAGGAATCCGCGGGGAAATTCCCTCCCGGAGGGGGAAATCGACGCCATCGTCACCGTCATCGAGCTGGACATCATCTCCATCACCATCGTCATCATCTCCATCATTATCACCGCCATCTCCACCGCTGCATCTCGTCACCGCTGTAACAATTTGGGTTTTGATCTTGATTGTTTGATAGGGGAAACTCTCTCGGTGTTGATTTCTACTTGTTATTGATGCTATTGAGTGAAACCATTGAACCAAGGTTTATGTTCAGATTGTTATTCATCATCATATCACCTCTGATCATGTTCCATATGATGTCTCGTGAGTAGTTCGTTTAGTTCTTGAGGACATGGGTGAAGTCTAAATGTTAGTAGTGAATCATGGTTGAGTAGTATTCGGTGTTATGATATTTAAGTTGTGGTGTTATTCTTCTAGTGGTGTCGTGTGAACGTCGACTACACGACACTTCACCATTTATGGGCCTAGGGGAATGCATCTTGTACTCGTTTGCCAATTGCGGGGTTGCCGGAGTGACGAAACCCGAGCCCCCGTTGGTATATCGATGCAGGAGGGATCGCAGGATCTCAGAGTTTAAGGCTGTGGTTAGACTTATCTTAATTACTTTCTTGTATTTGCGGATGCTTGCAAGGGGTATAATCACAAGTATGTATTAGTCCTAGGAAGGGCAGTACATTAGCATAGGTTCACCCACACAACACTTATCAAAACAATGAAGATTAATCAGCTGTATGAAGCGAAAGCACTAGACTAAAATCCCGTGTGTCCTCAAGAACGTTTGGTCATTATAAGTAAACAAACCGGCTTGTCCTTTGTGCTAAAAAGGATTGGGCCACTCGATGCAATTATTTCTCTCGCACTTTACTTACTCGTACTTTATTCATCTGTTACATCAAAACCCCCTGAATACTTGTCTGTGAGCATTTACAGTGAATCCATCATCGAAACTGCTTGCCAACACCTTCTGCTCCTCGTTGGGATCGACATTCTTACTTATCGAAGATACTACGATACACCCCCTATACTCGTGGGTCATCAAGACTATTTTCTGGCGCCGTTGCCGGGGAGTGAAGCGCTATTGGTAAGTGGAATTGGTAAGGAAAACCTTTATTGTTGTGCTGATTTTATTTCGCTCGTCTGCTATAAGTCATTATGGAGAGATCTTCTCTTCAATTTCTATTTGGGAAATCTACTACTACTGCAACGGTAGTGGATGAGGCGCCAGGTGAGGAAGTAATACCATATAAAATACCTATGAAAATTATTGAACGTGTTATGGATAACCGCTATGAAGGGGATGGAACTGTCCATCCTGGTGATCATTTCTTGTTTTTACATGAATTATGCGGGTTATTCAAATGTGCGAGTATTGCTATGGATGAAGTTAGAAAGAAACTATTCTCTATATCGTCTGTCCGGTAAGCAGCGCATCTGGTATAAATTGCTGAAGAATAGGGATTCTATTGATTGGGAGGACATTGTGCCTTTATTTTATTCCAAATTCTATCCTCCAAGTGAAATTCACAAAGATCGGAACCGCATATATAATTTCTGGCCTCATGATGGAGAAAGCATTGCCCAAGCATGGGGGAGATTGAAGTCTTTAATGCTCAAATGCCCCATTCATGAGCTTCCTGGTAATGTTATTATTGATAATTTCTATGCAAGACTTTCTTTTCAAGACAAGACCTTGCTTGGATACTTCTTGTTCCGGATCATTTACACGCAACAAAGAAGAGTTTAAAAGGGACCTTCTTGATCGGATCCGGGAGAATACTGAAGGATGGGAGAACGACAAAGATAGAGAGTCGAGTATAAACTTTGATTATAAATGCATTGAGGTTTTTATGGATACTGATAAATTTCGTAATATTAGTGCTACTTATGGTCTTGATTCTCAAGTCGTTGCAAATCTTTATAAAGCTTTTGCCTCTCATTATGAATTGCCTAAGAAGAATTTTGATAAGTATCATGAACCATATAAAGATAAAATAGATTCATCTATAAACAAATGTGTTGTAATTGAAACTGTTGATCATGTTATTCCTGAAGCTTATATTGAAAAAACTCCTTTCCCTGCTAAAATGAAGGAGTACTCGTTATAAATAGTGCGGTTCATAAAAGTGAAAAGAAACCTATAGAACCTGAAGAACAAATAAAAGTTGAACCTGCTGTTGCAATAATTAAAGATCTTGTGACTGAAAATGTGGAGGATGGTCATATTATTTTCTGTGAAGATGCTTCTAATATTGTTTCACATCCTAATAAGTCTAGGAAAGCTAGTGTTCCTATGCTCTCTGTTAGAATTGGTGATCATTGTTATTATGGTTTATGTGACATTGGTGCAAGTATTAGTGCTATCCCTTATGAGCTTTACACGGAGATTATGCACGAAATTGGTTCTTGTGAACTTGAAGATATTGATGTGGTTATTCGGCTAGCTAATAGAGAAACTATCTCTCCAATTGGTATTGTTCGAGATGTGGAAGTTCTATGTGGTAAGATTAAATATCCTGCTGACTTTTTGGTACTTGGTTCTGCTGCTAGTAAATATTGTCCTATCATTTTTGGTAGACCTTTTCTAAATACTTGTGGAGCTATTATAGATTGCAAGAAAGAGAAAATTTTGACTAAATTTGCTGGTGAATCTTATGAGTTTAATTTCTCTAAATTTGCCAAAACCCCTTATAAAGCTGATTTGCCTAATAATGATTTTAGAGTTGAACAGTGTGCGTCTATTGCTCTTGCTCCTAATAATCCTTTGCAGCAACATTTGGAGAATAGTGAGAGTGAAGTCTTTAGGGAAGAAAGAAATGAGCTTGATGAAATTTTCCTTCGTCAACCTATTCTTAAACATGACTTGCCGGTAGAAGATCTAGGTACAACACCACCACCAAAGGAGGATCCTGTTTTCGATTTAAAACCATTGCCTGATAATCTTAAGTATGCTCATATTGATGATAAGAAAATATATCCTGTTATTATTAGTTCTAAGCTTTCAGATATTGAGGAAGAAAGGTTACTGGAAATATTGAAGAAACACCGAGGAGCTATTGGCTACACTCTTGATGATTTGAAGGGGATTTCTCCCTCTATTTGCCAACATGCTATCAATATGGAAGATGATGCAAAACCTGTTGTTGAACATCAACGTCGTCTAATTCCGAAGATGAAGGAGGTGGTAAGGAATGAGGTATTAAAACTTCTTGAAGTCTGGTATTATATATCCTATTGCCGATAGTAGATGGGTTAGTCCTGTGCATTGTGTTCCTAAGAAAGGAGGAATGACTGTTGTACCTAATGATAATGATGAGCTCATCCCTCAAAGAGTAGTTGTAGGGTATAGAATGTGCATTGATTTTCGAAAAGCTAATAAAGTTACTAAGAAAGATCATTACCCTTTACCATTTATTGATCAAATGCTAGAAAGGTTGTCTAAAAATACTCATTTTTTGCTTTCTTGATGGTTATTCTGGGTTTTCACAAATTGCTGTTAAAACTAAAGAATAAGAGAAAACCACTTTCACTTGTCCCTATGGAACTTATGCTTATAGACGTATGCCTTTTGGTTTATGTAATGCTCCTGCTACTTTTCAAAGATGCATGTCTGCTATTTTTCATGGTTTTTGCGAGAGTATTGTAGAGGTATTCATGGATGATTTTTCTGTCTATGGAAATTCTTTTGATAATTGCTTGCGAAACCTCGATAAAGTTTTGCGAGAGATGTGAAGAAACTAACCTTGTTCTTAATTGGGAGAAATGCCACTTTATGGTTAATGAAGGAATTGTATTGGGACATAAAATTTCCGAGAGAGGTATTGAAGTTGATAGAGCTAAAGTTGAAGCAATTGAGAAGATGCCCTATCCGAGGGATGTTAAAGGTATTCGTAGTGTTCTTGGTCATGTTGGGTTTTATAGGAGATTTATTAAAGATTTCTCCAAGATTTCAAAGCCTCTTACTAATCTTCTTCAAAAAGATGTACCTTTTGTTTTTGATGATGATTGTAAGGAAGCTTTTGAAACTCTAAAGAAAGCCTTAACAACTCGCTCCCGTAGTTGAACCTCCCGATTGGAATTTGCCTTTTAAAATTATGTGTGATGCTAGTGATTTTGCTTGTAGGCGTCTGTTCTTGGACAGCGAGTAGATAAAAAATTAAATGTTATTCATTATGCTAGCAAGACTCTTGATGCTGCTCAAAGAAATTATGCTACAACTGAAAAAGAATTGTTAGCTGTAGTTTTTGCTTGTGACAAGTTTAGATCCTATATTGTCGATTCAAAAGTCACGATTCATACTGATCATGCTGCAATTAGATACCTTATGACAAAGAAAGATGCTAAGCCGAGGCTTATTAGATGGGTACTTCTGTTGCAAGAATTTGATTTACATATTGTAGATAGGAAAGGTGCTGATAATCCTGTTGCTGATAATTTGTCTAGATTGGAAAATATTGCTTATGATCCTGGTCCTGTTAATGATAGTTTTCCAAATGAAGAATTGGCTGTAATAAAGGTGAGTTCGCGAGACAGTCCTTGGTATGCTGATTATGCTAACTTTATTGTTTCCAAGTACTTGCCTCCAACCTTTTCAGCTCAGCAAAGGAGGAAATTCTTTTATGACTTCAGGCATTATTTTTGGGATGACCCACACCTATATAAAGAAGGAGTAGATGGTATTCGCGAAGATGTGTTCCTGAATATGAACAACAGGAGATATTGAGTAAATGTCATGGTAGTGCTTATGGAGGACATCACGCCGGAGATAGAACCGCACAAAAGGTTCTACAATCAGGATTTTATTGGCCAACTCTCTTCAAAGATGCAAGGAAGTTTATTTTATCTTGCGATGAATGTCAAAGGGTTGGTAATATCTCCAGACGCAATGAAATGCCTATGAATTATACTCTTGTTATTGAACCATTCGATTGTTGGGGATTTGACTTCATGGGTCCTTTCCCTTCTTCAGAAGGTAACACTCATATACTTATCGCTGTTGATTATGTTACTAAATGGGTAGAAGCTATACCCACAAAAAGTGCTGATGGTGAGACTTCTTAAAAAATGCTTTTAGATATTATTTTTCCTAGATTTGGAGTACCTAGATATATTATGACTGATGGAGGTTCTCATTTTATTCATGGAGGTTTTAGAAAAACTCTTGCTAAGTATGGTATTAATCATAGAATTGCTTCCGCTTATCATCCTCAAACTAGTGGGCAAGTAGAACTATCAAATAGAGAGATTAAGTCTATCTTGCAAAAGACTCGTTAATAAAACTAGAAAGAACTCGGGCTATTAAATTGAAGGATGCACTATGGGCTTATAGAACTGCTTATAAAAACCCCATGGGAATGTCACCTTATAAAATGGTTTATGGAAAAGCTTGTCATTTACCTTTAGAATTAGAGCACAAAGTTTATTGGGCTGTTAGAGAACTAAACAAAGATCCTAAACTAGCCGGTGATAAGAGGTTGTTGCAATTAAGTTCTCTAGATGAATGGAGAAGTGAAGCTTATGAAAATGCTAAACTCTTTAAAGAGAAAGTTAAGAAATGGCATGATAGAAGAATTATCAAAAGAGAATTTAATGTTGGGGATAAAGTCCTATTGTATCGGTCTCGTCTCAGATTCTTTGCAGGGAAATTACTCTCAAAATGGGAAGGACCATATGTCATTGATGAGGTTTATCGATCAGGAGCAATTAAAATTAGCTCTCTTCAAGGTAATGCCACACAGGTAGTGAATGGAGAAAGACTCAAGAATTATATCGCTGGAGATTCTTATAATGAAGATGTTGATATTATCCAAGTGGTAACTCCGGAAGCTTTCATCAAAAGTCAAGTTGACAGTCCTGCAGAATCCGACTTTGAATAGGTAACAGTTCTGGTAAGAAAAAGTCCGCGATTCACTTTCCGAACAATGTTTTTGCTGTTTTTGGAAAATATGAAAAATTACGAGATCGAAACGGAGTGGAGGAGACGCACGAGGGCGTGCCCCCATAGGCCGGCGCGGGCCCCAGCCTGGCCGCGCCGCCCTATGAGGACACCGCCTCGTTGTCCCTCTCCGACTCTTGTTCGATCTGGTACTTTCCTTCTGACGTAAAAATTACTGCTATATAATCCCCCGGACCCCTGGAGGTCCGTATATCGTTTTCTCGACGTGTTTTGTTTCGAGCTGTTTCTGCCAGGATCTATTTTCAATCTAGAAGCACCATGGTCTCCAACAACAAAGACAAGGAGCCTATGGAGGAGGATATTCAAGGTTTCGAGCTGAAAGAAGAATTCAAAGAGGAAGTGGAGGAGACGTCATCAATAAAAAGGAAGCGGCAAACTATGGGGAGTAAGCCAATATTGGTGGGATCGGTTAACACCGGACGTTCTTTTTCTCATAACTTGCGGGGACTTTTACCGCCTGCTCTTAGCCTCGACTCTTTCCCTTGTGTGGAAGAAGCATTACGGGTTACCGATGAGTTTTGTGATCAATACCGTGCGCTGAGAAGGGAAGTGGAGATACTTCTTGAGGAGAATAACCGACTTCGCAGAATGCTGGAGTATTACTCAATTCCTATCACAAGGCCGCCACCGCCACTTTCAGATAACAAAGAATCTCTTCGAGTCTTAGTGCAGAATTGCCAAATTGAGAAGCTGAAGCTGAAGGATATCCTTAAGGAACGCAGGAACGGACTATCACCATCACCACCAAAGGAGTAATTCATCATCGGTATTGGCATCCCCTTGGTTTGTTCCAAGCTTGGGGGAGTGCCGCGGTATCACATCATCACTATCTTTTACTTTATATTATCAAGTAGTGTCATATCATGAGTAGGGAAGTTATCATATAAGATGTGTTGCGGTATGGAAGTATCTCTCTTTAGTGGTTATCTATGTATCCCTTGGTGTGAGTTATCGTTATGAAATACTAATGAGAAGTTTTATCATTTACATATTGCACATCTTATTTTAGTTTGCAATCTCTATTATATGATTGATCTTGTTGTTAAGTATTGGTATCACTTTGGGAGCATTGAGTAAATCTATTTGGTTTTGGCAAACTTAGCATTGGTCAATAGCAACAACACTTTGAGTTTTAAGTAGAGAAGAGGAAATACATGTAGATATGTTATTATCTTTCTTGTTAGTTCTTAGCTTAGTATTCTGAGGTTAAAATTGTTTGTGCTTGCAAGAAAGATGCATGATTGCTTCTATCACATGTATATTCGTTTGTTACCCTCAACTTTTATGCTTGCTAATTAACCTTGCTAGCCAAAGACCTGTACTGAGAGGGAATGCTTCTCGTGCGTCCAAACCTGAACCCAAACTTATGCCATTTGTGTCCACCATATCTACCTACTGCATGGTATTTCCTGCCACTCCAAGTAAATACTTCATGTGCTACCTTTAAACAATTCAAAATTTATCATCCCTTATTTGTGTCAATGTTTTATAGCTCATGAGGAAGTATGTGGTGTTTTATCTTTCAATCTTGTTGGGCAACTTTCACCAATGGACTAGTGGCTTCATCCACTTATCCAATAACTTTGCAAAAAGAGCTGGCAATGGGATTCCCAGTCCCAAATTAATTAACCAAAATAGACACTCCTCCATGGTATGTGATTGTTGGACGGCACCCGAGGATTCGGTTAGCCATGGCTTGAGAAAGCAAAGGAGGGGAGGAGTGTCATCCAAATAAAACTAAAATAAAAAGACACTCCTTCATGGTATGAGATTGTCGCGAGGCACCCGAGAATTCGGTTAGCCATGGTTTGTGAAAGCAAAGGTTGGAAGGAGTGTCAACCAAAAATAAAACTTTATGGGAGCCGCTCTTTGAGAGTTTGTATGGCAAGGGGGTTAGAGTACCCGCTACCAGTCGTTGACAACAACAAACACCCCTCAAAACTTTACTTTATTGCTCTCTATATGATTTCAAAACTTGAAAAGCTCTAGCACATGATTTAATCCATGCTTCCCTCTGTGAAGGGCCTATCTTTTACTTTATGTTGAGTCAGTAAACCTATTTCCCTCCATCTCAAGCAAGCATTTGAGTTGTTGCGATCAAACTATTATATTGTGATTTATTTCATCATGTCTTTTACTCTTTCTTGTTTAGTACAAGTTTTATCTAAATGAATATAGCTTTGGAAGTTATCAATGATCATTATGATTGAGTATGCAAAATGAGCCATATAAACTTTAACATGAGAGCGCTCGCTCAATAGATAAGTATAATCCGTTAGCTTGTTCTCTGACCAAGAACAAAGTTTGCCATCACCAATTATGATTCCTTATGCACCTTTATTTGTGATTACCTTATACTTATTTCAAGTTGAATTATATGAGGAAGTTGTTCACTAGAATGCCTTGTGTGAATTAATATGATGCTTCTTGTCCGTATTTTATTTATCGACTCTTCACTCCATAAACATGTGGTCTTGTTTATCGAGCTCAGTTTCGCTTGGGGACAAGCGAAGTCTAAGCTTGGGGGGAGTTGATACGTCCAATTTGCATCACTATTTTATATCATAATTTGCTGCTATTCATTGATATATTTCATATTTGGAGATGATACTTATGTTATTTCATCTATTTTGCATATTTCATGATTATTTGGAGATCGCGCACCGGAGCCAGGATTCTGCTGGAAAAAGCACCGTCAGGATGCAATATTTCGGAAGATCAGCAGTTGACGGAAATTATGTGAAAAATCCTATTTTTCCAGAAGACGAAGGGAGCCAGAAGGGGGAGCCGAGGGGACCCGAGGTGGGCCCACCTCATAGGCCGGCACGGCCCAAGGCCTGGCCGCGCCGCCCTGTGAGGAGGGGGCCCACAGCCCTCTCTCGCCTCCTTTTCTTCGCGTACGTCTTCGTCCCGAAAACCTAAGCCACAGAGGATAGTCGCGAGGAGTCACAGCCGCCTCTGCGGGGCGGAGAACACCAAAGAGAAAAGAGCTCTCCGGCGGGCAGGAATCCGCCGGGGAAATTCCCTCCCGGAGGGGGAAATCGACGCCATCGTCACCGTCATCGAGCTGGACATCATCTCCATCACCATCGTCATCATCTCCATCATTATCACCGCCATCTCCACCGCTGCATCTCGTCACCGCTGTAACAATTTGGGTTTGATCTTGATTGTTTGATAGGGGAAACTCTCCCGGTGTTGATTTCTACTTGTTATTGATGCTATTGAGTGAAACCATTGAACCAAGGTTTATGTTCAGATTGTTATTCATCATCATATCACCTCCGATCATGTTCCATATGATGTCTCGTGAGTAGTTCGTTTAGTTCTTGAGGACATGGGTGAAGTCTAAATGTTAGTAGTGAATCATGGTTGAGTAGTATTCAGTGTTATGATATTTAAGTTGTGGTGTTATTCTTCTAGTGGTGTCGTGTGAACGTCGACTACACGACACTTCACCATTTATGGGCCTAGGGAAATGCATCTTGTACTCGTTTGCCAATTGCGGGGTTGCCGGAGTGACGAAACCACGAGCCCCCGTTGGTATATCGATGCGAGGAGGGATCGCGAGGATCTCAGAGTTTAAGGCTGTGGTTAGATTTATCTTAATTACTTTCTTGTATTTGCGGATGCTTGCAAGGGGTATAATCACAAGTATGTATTAGTCCTAGGAAGGGCAGTACATTAGCATAGGTTCACCCACACAACACTTATCAAAACAATGAAGATTAATCAGTCTGTATGAAGCGAAAGCACTAGACTAAAATCCCGTGTGTCCTCAAGAACGTTTGGTCATTATAAGTAAACAAACCGGCTTGTCCTTTGTGCTAAAAAGGATTGGGCCACTCGCTGCAATTATTTCTCTCGCACTTTACTTACTCGTACTTTATTCATTTGTTACATCAAAACCCCCTGAATACTTGTCTGTGAGCATTTACAGTGAATCCTTCATCGAAACTGCTTGCCAACACCTTCTGCTCCTCGTTGGGATCGACATTCTTACTTATCGAAGATACTACGATACACCCCCTATACTTGTGGGTCATCACACTTCTACAGTGCTTGGAGCACAAAACTCCGACGGGAGTATGAACACCATGTCTGTGCCAGCCGATGCCTTCGCATCGGCTTTTGCTTGTTTGGGGCGCCATTCTTTCTTCTGTGGACGCGTCTCTGTCTCCAAAGTTTGCTGAATTTTTACGGCCAGATCGGGCTGTGCCTTTCTCAACGTGTAGAGGTACTGCGCCTCGGCTTCCTCTAAGTTGCGTAGCCTCTGAACCCTCCGCTTTTGGGAATGACTAAGTCCATCAGGGCACCACCTTGGCCGGTGGTATCTATCTTCTTCTTCATCTCCTGACTCTTCGAAGTCTTCCTCTCGAGATGACTCAGCTCGTCGGTTCTGAGGTGGAAGAGGCCCTAGACGCTTGAACACTGAAACCTCACTTGCGCCCTTCTTCTGCTGTCGACATTCCGGGCAGTTATCGATTGTAGGCAATCGGCTCATTCCTGAGTCCCAGCAGTGTTTGAAGAAAGGACAATCCCAGTGTCTGTCCATGTCTTCCTGCTCTCTTGACTTCTCCTTAGCGCAGTGCTCATATCTTTCGTCGTTTCTATCATACCGACGATATTTTCTGCTGTCAACATCAGACCGACGATATCTTTCGTCATCCATGTCGTACCGCCGACGTCGGTCGTACTGATGCTCATATTTATTCAGGAGATGCGCGGAGAGCGGTCGTTGGTACCGCACGTTTCTCACTTGTTCCTCAGTGAGGTACCGTCTGTCATCATATCGGGGTCGGTCGCGTGGATCGGCCTCCTATTTATCCTTGCCACGGGAGTGACTGATGTCTTCTTTATCCTTGCCATGGCGGTCTACAAGCCCTGCCATGTTAACCTCGAATGAGAAACCTGGCTCGCACCCCGTGGAGTGATTGAGTTCCACCATGTTAACACCAGGAAAGGGGTGCGTGTCTACTTTCATGGCAAACTGACCGAGGATCAGACGGCCCTGTTCTATCGCCATTTGGATCTGCCGACGTAACTCTTTGCAGTCATTGGTGGCATGGGTGAACGAGTGATGCCACTTGCAGTACGGTCTCCCGTTCATTTCTTGCGCCGTAGGGATTTTATGGCCTTCGGGTAACTTCAGCTGCTTTTCTTTCAGCAATAAATCGAATATCTGCTCGGTTTTGCTTATATCGAAGTCAAACCCTTTTGCAAGCCCTTGTTGTTTCACCCATTTGCAGGACACGGGAGTTGCCCCCCGAGTCCATTCAGCCACAGCTACCTCCTGGTCTTCTGCAAAGTCTTCGACTTCTTCAGCCTCGACCAGGCCTATCGGGCGCTTGAACTTGTCTTGGTACAATTCTGGGTGGCGCTGTTCATATAATGTTAATTTCTGAACCATGTGTGCCAGTGAATTGTATTCCACTTGGAAAGCCAGATCTTTGATCGGCGCTGCGAGGCCTACCACTGCCAGATCGACTGCTTCTTTCTCAGTTAAACGAACCGAATAACATCGGTTTTTGATAGCCCTGAAACGCTGAATGTAATCAGACACCGTCTCTCCCCGCTTCTGCCGGACCTGCGTCGAATCGGCAATGCCGACCTCGGTAGCTTCGAGTGATATTGTACATGAAACTGCTCTTCCAGCTTGCTTCCATGTCCGGACTGAATCTGGTGGCAATGAGGTGTACCACCCAAAAGCTGGTTCTGTGAGAGATTGCGCAAAAAACCTCACACGTAACAGGTCTGATGCTGAAATCATGCCTAACTGCGCCAAATATCGGCTCACGTGCTCAATTGAGCTAGACCCTTCTGATCCACTGAACTTTGAGAACTCAGGTTGTCGATACTTGGGCGGCAGCGGGATCAGATCATATTCGTTGGGATACGGCTTGGAATAGCCGATTGTTCTCCTCTTTGGCAGGATACCGAACTGGTCTCTCAAGATCGTGCTGATTTGTTCCATGGTATGAGCTGCAGGAGTTGAGCTTTCATGACTCGTTCCGGTGGCATATTTAGCTAGCCACGCTCGTTTATCGGCATCCGCTCCGTGAATCCCTCCTCGCTCCAGTAAATCCCTCCTGCTGTAATCTGGTTCGTGCGCGCCCAATTATTGCAGTCCGGCACGTATGTGCGCACGTATCCATGTGGGATCTCTTTAGGTGGCTCATACAGGAATTGGTAATCGCCAGGATCACCTCCAACCTTGTAGACGACGTATGCAGGTGAACCCTGTGGCTCTGGAGCTGCAAGCGTGAATGGCAGTTGCGGTCTGGTGTGGAACGGTGCCTCTCCCTGATGAGTTCCGAGGGTAGGCCCTGACGGGGAGTACTGATGCTTCATGATTTCCTGAACCACGCGTACCGCAATACGCTCCAAAGTGTTCACCAGGCTTTCAGAATGGCGGTGTAGAGAATGAGCCACCATATAATTAACTTCTTGGCGCAGAGCCCTGGTGCGCTCCTCCGAAGGGAGAGACAGATCTACTCCATCGAGCACGCCTTCGGGTGTGAATCCTTTGAACCTAATGCCATGTGCACGGGTCCTTTCGAAAGAGCCGATGAGATCGGCTTCGAAGAGAGCCTTAAGCTCATCATATTTCTTCTTGTGATCCGCAGGCAGATCGTCATACTTGACTGGTTCGTCCGACATCGTAGCTGCAGATGTTGACGTAGTTGGTGTAGAGTGTCCCACCGGGCGTGCCACAATGTGTTGCCTGCCAAAACCCACCGGCGAGCAGCGACGAGCAACACGAAGAGCCGGGAGGCTCCCAGGACTGCTGGTGGGCCCTGGTCCCTCGGGCAACGGCCCGCAATGCTCCGGCACACGTCCTGACGGTCGCAAGGGCGTGCCACCTGACCTATACCTGGTCGGGAAGGTGATGGATTGCTTCGATTAGCTTCTCGCATGGTAGACACGTAAACATTAAATACGAGCCCGATCGGCTCTCAGGTTGCCCTGTGAATCGGCTCAAAGAGCCGATTGCCCCATGGTTCACGTTGGATTTACGATGACATGGGGATCCCGCTTGATCAGTACAAAGTTGAATCAATCTACGACAGTTTAGGGTTTTCACCGCATAATCGGAACATCCTACACGTAGTTGAGCCTAGCAGATACGAAAGATGATGGAAAACTAGTCCTAAAAGAGGCCTAAAAACCAACATGAAGTCAATTCCCGGAACAATCCCTTCTAGGACTAGCAAACCACGCCTCACGCACTACCGGATCGTTCAACCCGTTTGCAAGGCCTAACCATACGGATATCAAACTAATCCTTGGAGAACAAGGAACAACTATAACAGATCGGATCTACTAAATAAAGAACAAGCAAGATGCTGCCCTTACACCTAAGATAGATGTAAAGGCAGCTAGATATCGAGGGGTAGCATAGCCAAGCAAACATATTCAGAAAAGCATCGATGCAAGCCCCAAAACATCTACGATAAGGGTGTTACTCGCCATCAACAAGGCTTCAGTACGAGTAACACCACATAACGAATAAACCGATACTGCCTAGATCGCAAGCCGTCCTCCTTTCTCAATAACCCTAGGTACATATTTATAGTCCGTGGACTTTCTAATTCGGGAATAAACCTAACCGTGTACGAGCTAAACTCTATCTCTTAATTCTAAACTAAATCTACCATAATATACAGATACACGGGCAATCTAGCCCAAGCTCTCGTACAAGGCCGTTTCAGAGACACTTTATACACAAGTCCTCTAAGCCCATCTCGATCACGGCCCATCTCCTGCTCTGGCTAAATTCTGGTGATAACAATGGGCCAGGTTGTTCAGTTTAGAAGGATTGTTCGAGCATGGTTAGTGATGCAGTCATTGCAATGTAATTGTGAAGTAAATAATTTAAGCACGGAATGTCACCGAGGACAATGAAGAACCCGATATGCTGGTTAATGAAACCTTTAGTAGCGAGGAAGAAGCTTACAGGTACCACAACACATCTTCATACAATTAGATTTCCAATTCAGGAAGAGCATCAAGTAGATATCAAAAATAAGTTCTGAAGTACGCCAATTAGCCAGAGTGTTATTCACTTGCCTTATTGTTAAAGGCTTAAAGCTCAAAAATTGCACATCTATATAATGTTGTTTTTACAACATACAGATAGCATGTCCAACTACTATGAAGCAATAGATATCTTTTCAGATAAATATGGTATGCCCATGGTAATCATCTTAGTCAGGGAGCTGTTCTTGGTTCATATATAATCAACTCTGAACAAATACAGAGTCGGCCATTATTAGAAAAGAGCACATAAAATGGGAGCCAAATCAACTGGCCAATATACTAGTCTACATTGCACTCGCAATCGACTGAGCAATGCAATCCAGAAATGGATTACAATTCATGATGGTATCGTTTCATCTCCATAGAGCTAAGGATTGGGGCGGAAGCATTACCTTAGTCATATACTCTGATTTCAGCGACGCGGCCTCATCGCTGCATCACTGTCGGCATTGGAAACTCTGTGAGGCACCAGCAGCGCAACAAGACTGACGACCATGGGGCTTCGGCTAGCAGTCAACATTTGCTCTCTCTCAGGGATGATGACCTAAGGCCACTGAACCCCAGTTGTGGCAGGAAGAGGAGGTGCTTGAAGTGTGCGTGCAACATCTTGGCAACGGCGAGATTTCTGGGCATCTCTACGGCATCTCTAACGCCGCTGCCACCCCTGGGCAGCCGCGTCGGCCAGAGGGGCACTATGCCTCCGACAGGTCGCGCCGACGTCAGGTCCCTCGGTGGGCCCGACCACTCGCATCTTCTTCGACGTGCGGCGGCTACCACCGGCTCCGCTGCCTCTGCCTTGGCCCGGTGCTCGACCAACTGGGCCGCGCGGCGAAGCGCACCTTCCTGGGCGCACAAGGCAGCTACCGCCGGTTCCAACGCCTATGCCTAGGTCCCTTCAATCACGAGAGCCCCAGCGGAGCGGTATTTCGAATCACCGGTGTCACTGCTCGAGTTGGACGAAGGGGACTGCCTAGGCGGGTGCGCGGTGGCGGCCGGAACCCTAGCTGGGAGGGGATTTTTCTTTTCGGCTGGGGAAACTAGGAGAATGGTCGGGTATGTCGAGTACTCGAGTCCGACCGGCTACAATTTCTGATCTACCAAAAATGCCCTCTTGATGGTACCGGTAGCTCAACTTTGAGCGGTGCACCCCTGTACTGCTGGTGAGCCAGGCAGTTCAACTCTAGCAGTATTGGTCGATCTGAGCGGTTGAATCCAGCCATTGGAGGGCTCCTATTCATCACCGGGTACCATAAAAGAGCTCCCACGCGACGCTGCCATCCTGCTACCTGTTCTGCTGGTCTAGTACGGCAACATCGTCACGTTCACGTGTCCCTATTATCAGCACCGATCCGGTTAACGAATATGGAGGCGAAGAACCGTACTGAAATTAATAAACTTTTTTGTGTTTTTCTTCAAAATTGTAGATGGTGGAAACGGCTGTGACACTTCCATAGGGTCCCACGCCGCCACGTCACCAAATACATAGCTCCAGGGTCTGTGGTGTGATGGTACATGAACATGCACGACCATCTTCGATTACCATAAATTCAACTCTCCTGCTTATACAATGACCAAATTAATTTATCTGATGCATTTTGCTCCCTTGATTACCATCTGATGTAGGAGTAGGAGTACCTTCACAAGTTGTCTACGGGAAATGCGAAAGCATGTATCGATTCGAATTCAACACGGAAGGAGGAAGCATCCTCGTCCTTTCCAGAAAAATACAAATTAACGGGAAGTACGAGAGACTGGTCACCTCACGCGAGTGCACATACGCACATCAATCCAAACAAAAGATCGTTCTGTCGATTGTTTAATAAGCACGGATAGTAATGGAATGGTTGAAGAATCGGAAGGGAGAGCAGTTATGCACCCGTATCTAGAGCTGCCAATTAAACCCGTACTTCGACGTCAGTTTGGTTTGTCAAAGGGAGAGTGGTATTGGTTCGTATCATGAAAAGATACGGCCGGAGAGAGGAGCTAATTTGTTGGTTTCTCTTTCGTATCTGACTGCCGGATGCGAGTTCCGCCGATAGTGGATTGGAGTAAGCATATATTTGCCTGCAATTTCTTCTCCCTATCTCCATGCATATCAAAATCGTCGATTAGGTGTTGTGTCCCGCTCGGAAACGAAGAAACGAAACCGCTAGGTTTTTTCTGTCCTAAAAATAAATCTGTCACATCCATGCCCAGGTGATGATCGATGATCATGATCATTAAGAAATGGAGAATCTGCTCTTTAAGCTAGGACGGCCAATTGCGAGCTTGGTGTCTTTGGTGAACTTGTGCTTACGAGATCGATCTGTACTAGACACAAACATGAAGCATTTGCTTCAAGGTGTTTGCAAAGGTCAAGGAAGAGTTGTTGGGGGATGACCCCCGGTATGCTAAAGGCATGTCGAATTTGGCTAGTTTAGGCTGTTGAGGTACCGGTTTAAAGATTATTCCGGACAAAAGAGTTAAGCTTATGGTTAAGTGAATCTATACTGGTAACCCAGGAGGCGTATACCAGAATAGGCTAATAAGGTACCGGACTACCGGTACAAGCTACACTGTAGCGCGTCGGCAAGCTGGTCAAAGATTCCCTCAAGAGCAAGAGGACAAGGATGAGCGAAGCACTTCAGCTTTAATCGAAGCTCTAAGGTCAAAGCAGAAGATGACGTAAAAGGTACCGGAGCATGTCACCGTGCCTGATTAAAGGTCTACCGGTGTCATCAGCTGCCAAAGAGGCTTTGTGAAGTAGTTTGTCTAGTCAAAGATGTCATTAGGGTTTCCTAGGTGTTCTTCCCCTGTAAGCCACCCTCTCCCCTATATAAGGAGAGGGAACACACCCTATCGTGGGTACGTTCTAAGTAAGAGCGGAGAGCCTGTAACTTCATTTGATCATGGAATAGAGAGATCCAAAGTTGAGTTAGTTCTTGTGTTCTTCTTCTTCAACATCTGGCCAAGGCCAAGTTCATCGAGAGAGCTTCCGGTAATCCATCCGGAGTTCATCCCATATAACCAAAATCCTCCCCCGAATCATCTAGCGCACATTCGGCCCTAATTTAAGTCATCCCATGACATCTGTCTGTTCACCACGATGACAAGAGTGAAGTCCATCTTTTATCCCCTAACTTACATTTGTAACATTAGTTATCTCATTTATTGAAAATTCATCTAAATTACCCCATTTAATGAAACTCTCAGATTTTACCCACTTTAAAATGTAAGCGCGTTCTAGCATATCCAATGAGCTCCTTCGGTCCTTCTAGGTCGACGTGCATGAGATTGGCTTGTCAATCACACCGTACACACCCCACATGTATGTAGAGCTGCTCAAATTTCGTGGAGAATTCATAAAGATATACACTACCACTGTCAATATATAGAGATTTAGATAAATCTAAAAGATCTATTTATGAATACAGGAAGTACATACGTTGATCTTTTTGTTCTGAAGCAGTGCGTAGGTTGATCTAATTAACTGCACATGACCCCACGATGTGATAAACGGAGTGTTAACATATGTAACACCGGTACGTGTATGGTGTACAGAGTAGTACTCCGACCGTACACGTACAGTCACTAGTGGAAAACATGACTATTGTCGCCGGCCGTTAGAGGCTTTTGTCCCAGCTGGCCACCCGGAACAATGGAGGCGGGACAAAAGGTCCAACCTTTTGTTCCGGTCCGCTTACCAGCCAGGACATAAAGTCCACCACGTGGCTGCGATGCAGTGGTTTGGGCTGGAGGACCTTTTGTCCCGACTCATAATCACAACAGGGACAAAAAGTTTTATTTTTAGTTTTTCATTTATTTTTTTTCCTTTTTTTCTTTTCGTTTGACTCGTTGCTCTCTCACTTGGACCATTGTTAACACTAACTACACATAATTTATACTCAAATTTCAGACTTGGTCACTTACCGGTCGGTCACCCATTCGCACACTACTCCACCCTCAGCACGCTTAACTCCTCGGTTCTTTCCTGATGTGCTCCCACGAATGTGGTTGTATCTTGTTGTAAATACTACCATAAAATAATAATATAGCATTCCAATGTGAGGAATTTGAATATCGTTAAATCTTTAAACCGCAAGTGGACAAATAATATATGCATAACTATTAGAAAAGTGTGAGGAATTTGAATATGGAATAATTTTGTTTTTATTCATTTATTAATATTATTATCAAATAGTATATACATTATTTAGATAATATGACCAAATAATTAATATCTTTAAATCTTTAAACCGCAAGTGGACAAATAATATATGTATAACTATTATATGAATATGGAATAATTTTATTTTTTGTTCATTTATTAATATTATTATCAAATATTATATGCATTATTCATATAATATGGACAAATAATTAATATCTTTAAATCTTTAAACTTCAAGCGGACAAATAATATATGAATAACTATTAGAAAAATGTGAGGAATTTGAATATGGATTTTTTTTATTCATTTATTAATATTATTATCAAATAATATATGCATTATTCATATAATATGGCCAAATAATTAATATCTTTAAATCTTGAAACCGCATGTCGACAAATAATATATGCATAACTATTAGAAAAATGTGAGGAATTTGAATATGGAATAATTTTATTTTTATTCACTTAGTAATATTATTATCAAATAATATATGCATTATTCATATAATATGGCCAAATAATTAATATATTTAAATCTTTAAACCGCAAGTGAACAAATAATATATGCATAACTATTCAAAAAATGTGAGCAATTTGAATATGGAATAATTTTATTTTTATTAATTTATTAATATTATTATCAAATAATATATGCATTATTCATAGAATATGGCCAAATAATTAATATCTTTAAATCTTTAAACCGCAAGTGGACAAATAATATATGCATAACTATTAGAAAAATTGAGGAATTTGAATATGGAATAATTTTATTTTCATTTATTAATATTATTATCAAACAATATATGCATTACTCATATTATATGCCAAATAATTAATATCTTGAAATCTTTAAACCGCAAGTGGACAAATAATATATGCATAACTATTAGAAAAATGTGAGGAATTTGAATATAGAATAATTTTATTTTTATTCATTTATTAATATTATGATCAAATAATATATGAATTATTCATATAATATGGACAAATAATATATGCATAACTATTACAAATAAGGTTTGAGGGCATATGGTTTCTTGCATGGATGTGACGGGGTTCGTGTGAGCCAGTTATGATAATTTGGGTCAATAATTTACGGATGTTCTGTAAGAATTTCATGGCCCTGATTCCATGATCTAAGGAGGTCTGAATAATCTGGGATACAAGTAGGGGTGGAAACGGATCGGGTCTAAGGAATTGTTGAATCTGCTCTAATTTTTCATTTTTTTTTCTGTAACTCCGATTGAGCTGAAATTTTAACCACTACTACAACTTTTCATAAGCTACGTACCCATAAAATATGAGATCATTCTGAGGTGTTTGGGTAGGGTAAAAACAGTACTGTATGTGAGGAATTTCAATAACATATCCATTATTTATATAATATGGCATAGTTAATATCTTTGAATCTATAAATCGCATTTGGACAAATAATATGTCCATAACTATTAGAAAAATGTGAGGAATTTGAATAACAATATAATAGAAAGATTTAATATATTGATCGCGACGATTCATATGGTCATACATAGAAGGCACACACGACATCACACACCACACCACCATGCATCTACTCATAAATATTAAGTCTGAGGCGATCCAACTGGCTATTGTAGCCAAGTGCCCGGAAATGCCTCCTACCCAGCTCGAAGCCGAGGCGAGCGTCGAGAGCGGCATACTGTAGTTGCTTATGGCTCAAGCAAAAATCGCCCCATCCAAAAATCAGTGCCTCTTCTTCTGCTAATTCCTTGGCGGTCTTCGGCGGCTTGTTCTTCTTATTAAACTTCTTCTTCTGCTAAAGACCCGTCCCAATATAATGATTTGCCAAATCATACAAACTCGGAGTCTTATTTGGGACGGGGTTCTGGAGGATCTGCTGGAGGGATCGCATATGGAATAATAATTCCGTAGGTATGCAACATATTCACATCATTGTGGATTGCCGCGCCACATAATCTGATGTTCTTCTCCGCAAGGAAATCGATGAGAAGTTGTGGCTCTTCATTGGCATGAACAATATGGAAGACCAAAGTATGTTGCGCGACGGAGAGTTGAAGGACGGCGGCGCGTTGGTTACCCTTGCGAGGGTCGGTGAACTCGCAGTCCAAGCCCACGACCTTCAAACACAGAAAAAATTGTCATTGGGATTTTGGATGCTTTATGATATCTCTAAATTTTAAGCTACATATCTTTGATAACAAAAGCCATGGAAAAACTAATCTTGATTTCCGCGGCGTCGAGGAAATCCCTTTTGACGGTGCGGATCCACCTCTCCACCCTCTTCGCACGGAGGGTGTACGTGACCTTCAAATTCATCTTCTCCATGACATCGTAGTAGACTTTAGATCGAGGGAAGTCGAGGGCGCGCGCGAGCTTGACCATTTCGGGACCCATGAGAGACTCGAGAGAGGGCCGGCCGGGGTGCAGGAGAGAGAGATGCCGGCGCCGGCCGGGCTCTTTTTTGGGAGAGAGATGTGGCTAATGGTGCAGTTTTGGTGGCTATGGAGATCTGAGGAAGAACAAGACATGTATATAGGGGAGACGGAGGTGAAAAGGCCAGTCCATGGCGCCGGCGGCGATGCAACTTCCGGCACCGACGATCGTTCTTCTGTCTGTTTTCCATGTGCAGTAATGGCGAGACGAATCGGTTTCCACACGGGAATGAACGGTTGGACCTTATGTCCCGGCTCATGTCTCCAGCCGGGACAAAAGGGCTGCCAGCAGGCCGCAAAAGGCCCCAGACTCTTTTATCCCGGTTGGAGGCTCCAACCGGGACAAACGTCCTTAAAGAACCACGACAAAAGGCCACGTAGCTTCACGGTGATTTCGGGGCAACGTGGCCGGCCTATTTGTCTCGGCTCCAGACTGGACCGGGACAAAAGGCAGCCCAGTTTTCTACTAGTAAGTCCTTGTACCTAACGTGGGGGAATTTTTCCCTACCAATATAAACACGTAAACGATGCCTCGGAGAGGGTACACATCGTTCCACCAAACATTGACATGGTATCAGAGCTAAGCGGTTTCAAGTTTAAAATCCTGCTCATGCAGTTTTGAAAATAAAGTAAAAAAAAGATTTTGCGGCCCGTACCGAACCCACGTTAAGGACTAAAATAGCTTAAACGTGATGGGAAGTGTTAAATATAAATACACTGCCTACTCTCTTTCCATCAGTTCGGACTTTTGTTTCAATTGGCTGGTGCAATAATTTTTTATGGTACCAAAATATATTGAGATTGATTATCACTTTATTCGCGAATGTGTTGCCAACAGCAATCTGGACATCAAGTTTATCTCTACCAAGGACCAGCTTGCTGATGGTTTTACAAATGCTTTTTCAGTTAAAAGTCTAGATGAGTTCAAGCGCAATCTAAACCTCTCCCGTGGTTTAGATTAAGGGAGATGTTAGCGAATATCGCTACGTGTACGGTGTACAGTGTAGTACTCTAACCATACACGTACATTCCTTGTACACCACGTAGGGGGCTTTTTCCCTACCAATATAAACACGTAACCGATGCCTCGGAGAGGGTACGCATCATTCCACCAAACATTGACACGGAGGAGTCTGCCAACAGCAGCTAGCTGCTGCTACTGCAGCGAGGACCAACACCCCATAGCGTTGAGTTCAACAGGTGCACCATGAAGAAAAACAAAACATGTACCACAAAGAACACCTGGTGCTTGGTGTGTTCGTGTAAGTTGGCATGGCCCTGCAACGTGGTGAACTGGGGTGTGGAAGCACATGCTTGTAGTATACCATATACGGGGGCATGTATAAGGTATACGACAGCCGCCGCTTGTAGAACAAACGTGGCCAAGAACATGTGTATGGGCCGAAGCAGCACGTAGCTGCGGCGAAGCTAATGAAGCTAGTGTTTCCACAACGACGCCAAGTAGGTGCAAATTACGCCTCCAAGAGATCTATGCCTAGCTAGTTTCCACCTAATGAGCAGATTCAACATGCTAGATTTGGCTAAATGTTAAAGAGGTGTAAAATCTGAGAAAAGTTTCACTACATAGAGTAATTTGGAGAAATTTTCACTAAATAGGGTAATTCATGTCACATATGTATAACTATGGGGTAAGAAGTGGAATTTACACGCCAAGAAATATATTTACGTGCAGTATAATCATTTGAGCTACGGATAAACACGTGATGTAACGTGTGGTAATTTTGTTTTGTTCGTGGCTGGAGACCTCAGAGAGTGACTGGAAGTATTTCGCAAAAAAAAGTGACAGGAAGGCACATAAAGACATGAAGCCAATAATTGTGGCTCCTAGATTTTTTCCTTAGCTCCTAGAATCCTCCATTTCTCAAAATAAAAGGAAGTGGAATCATTTTCTTGCTAGCAGGATCAAAGAATAGCAGAGTTTGTTATGAAGGTTAGGTCAGTGGAAAAGACCGACTTCCCCTTTCCTCTCTCGCGACCCGCGCCGCCCCCCTGCGGCGGCCGGGCGCGCACCTCCGCGACCCGCGCCTAGCTCCCCCTCCCCTCCTCTCCCCTGCCACCGCTGTCGGCGTGAGCCGCCGGGCCTTGCCCGCGCGGTGCCGGCGGTGGCGGGCCGGACTTTACCCGCGGCTTGATGGAGGCGAGGGGGCCTCGGGATGGCGGCGGTGGATTTAGGCGGTGGCGGTCTGGCGCAGCGGCGTGGTTTCCGCGCGCTGGGGTGGTCGGAGTTGCGGCGGCGTCGCCGTTGGCGACGGCACGGCGCGGCCGGGGTGGTGGCGGCGGATCCTGCTCCGCCCGGATATGGGCCAGTTCGGGCCCCATCTGGGCTGGGCGGGCCGTAGCTCCCCCTGACCGGTGCGGTGACGGTGCTCCTGGGTTCTAGTGGTGCTGGGGCGGTGGTGGCAGGGTGGCGGCGGCGCCATGGCCGGCTAGCAGCAGCTTGGTGGCGTGGGCGTACCGGGCCAGGCGGGCCTGGTTGTCCCGTGCTGCCATGTCCGGTCGGCTCCCGCCATTGCGGTGGAGGTAGTTCCCTCCCGCTAGGCTATGGTGCTGCTTCCCCGGCCCTGCCATCTTCGGTCACCTCATCCTAGGCCCTGCATCGAGGACCATCGGGGAGACAGCGAGGATGACGTCAAGATCGTGGTGGTGCGTGCTTGTGGGCGGTTGGTTGGGCGGAGCACTTCGGATGAACGGGGTGGTGGTGTTGGGGGTTGGGAGAAATCCTTGTTGGCTTTGCCAACGCCGTCGCGGTGACGCCCGAGGGCGCCGCCTTGCCTTCCTGGAGGGCGGCGGGTGCACCCCCTCGCCCAATCCCCTCTGTGGACCGGGACAAACCCTAGGATTAGTCCGGACAGAAGCGGCGTCATCGTCGTCCTCCTTGTTGAAGGTGTTGTTTGGTACGCGGTAGTTCGGAGTGCTAGGAGTGTGGTAGGACTTTTCCGGGAGGCGCAGCGGTGGCGGGTTGTCCTCGTTCTTGTCGATCTGCCGGTGTTGGCATTCTTTTTCTTTTTCTTTTTCTCTGTTGGTTCCTTTGGGCTTGGTTGTGCTGCGGCCCCAGCATGCTTGTTGTATCGTGGTTGCTATATTAATATAGCGGGGCGAAAGATTCGAGGAGGAGTTTGTTATGAAAAGCTGGCCTCAAAGGGGAAAAAGGTTGCTGCTGAGGAATATTGGGGTCGATCGGTGATGTAAAGGTGACGGGATTAATAATGGATAAATGTAATTGCCATGGAGGTAAAGCAGCAAAAGTTTGTGATATTCTTAGAGGCAGATCCTTGTAGTTCCTCTCAAATACACAATTTTTCAGGTACTAGATACTGTCAGATATCACTGACCTATTACATGATTGTGTTTTGCTGTACTGCAGTATCGATACCTTCATGAATAATGCCCCCCATGTTTTTTTTATGCAATTGGACCTTCAATTGTACCACAACTCAACGGCCCAGATTTTCCTCTGAGCCCAGATTGAACGGCAGATAATGCGTAGACGTCCGACATTTTGGTCTCACGTACAGTAAGCAGTATCTTCTCCTTGTACTTGGAGAGTTCGTTGTCCTGCGCGCCCGTCATCTTTACGACTTTGTAGTCCGAAGCCATCAACCCCTGCCGGGTTTCCTCATATTTGTTGGATGGCACTCCTTCGTAGCCTCTATAAAGCTCGTCGAGCACTCCTACACGAGATTCGAGATATATCCCCCACATGTAAGCATGTCCACCACCTTGCAATTAGATGGCGACAACGCCGAAGAAGGCCAAACCGAGCCTCCCATGGCGTCGAAGGAGAAGTTGGTGCGCAAGCTGTGGGCAGTGGGCTCTGCCACCCTCGTGGCCGACGTCGGCGCCGGGCTTCACCGGCCGGGCAGTGAATCCGTCTTCGGCGGCCACAAGGTCGCTTACTACAGCATCCTCGCCGGCGTTCTTCCCGCCGTGGCTGTGGTGATGGCGACCGCATTCTGGCTGCCGCGCTCCCACGCGCCGCGCCTTCTCGCTTTCGGCAAAGGACTCCTGCCCTGCGCCGTCGTGGTTCTTCTCGCCGTGCTGGCGGTGGGTGGTTTCGCTCTCACCGTCAAGCAGGCATGATCTCGTCGTGTCCTGCGCCGGCCGGTTGGGCCATATGCATGTACTAGTGGCCATGCATGTATGCCCCTCTGAATATGTGTGAGAAATACAGATACTACGTGTGAGTAAAGCAAAGTATTAGCACGCACGATGTACATATTTTCTATTAAAAGTATTTAATGAAATCTTACAACGTAATACAAAGATTAAACTGAAGCCACCTCACTAACGCCAGATGTCGCAACACCTGCAATCTTGATAAAGGGAGTGACCATGTCGAAGCCTCACACTCGAGCGTCACCAACGCACATCATCAGAAAACCGGAGGCACCAAAACGCCCTATAAGAGTCGGGAACACAAACCAGTCCAACAAACAATGAACTCACACCACGGTACATGCTCGAGAAATCGCTGCCACCATCTTCCGTGGAACCATCTTCAGGAAGGATCAACGCATTGAGCTTGCTAGACCTGCCATTGACGCTACCACAACACCAAACGATGCCACCTTCCTGTGCGAGTCCATCACGCTGTGTCCGTCTTCGAGACTCTACTGCACCATGCCGCCGATACTTTGTCGATGTCGATGTGGCATAAGCACACTGCTCCGCCTCAACACCACCTCTAGCCATTGTGTGCTCCAAAAACTATGCACCGAGCAGGAAGAACGGCGCCGTGCACCGCCATCGTCGATCCGGAATACCCAGGTCTAGGATTTTTCCGGGATCAACCCAGGTGAGAAGAAACACAGCTGTAGAAACAATGCCTTCAACAAGGTAGCGGCGAACAAGCGCCGCCATCGTTCTCTTTGCTAGCTAGCTAAGCATTGTAAGTTACACTCATTTCTACACGAAATTAAATGGTTCATTCTTTAAGGAATAACAACAAGAAAATGAGCTATAAAGTGATTTTTTTATGCACTACATCTATGCTTAACAATATGTTATCTTGTATAAAACAAATGAAAATACTATGGACCATTAAGCATGCAAAAAGTGCAAAGAAAAATTAAATACTATATTGGTCTTAGAATCATCTTTTTATTTTTATTTCTTTCATTCCTAGACACTTATAATAACATAAAATAAGCAAGAAATACATGTGCTAGATCTTGGAGAAAATAGAAAGGTACAAGAGAAAACAAATGAAAGTTTTGGGATATGTAGCTCATGTCAAGGATAATAATAAGAATACAGTTCCATGCATCTTTAATGGTTATGGTTAAAGTAAAAGTAAGTATGGTTTATATGCTTGACCCCTTACAAGTTGAATGTCTCATGCCCGTTGACCACACAAGTGCTTATACATAGGACCTCGAGAAACTTTTTTATTGTTATGCATACATTTTCAAGTGAGAGTGACAACTGAGGTACGAGGAGGCCCTTTTTTTGTGGGGCTATCCACACTTAGATGACAAGGCAAACATACAAATATACCATCGACATTTCTTTTTATTTACTATTTGCATAGCTTTTTATTTAAAATGCTTCATAGATGTCCATGCTGTAAATTTTCACCATGATTATTTTGCATGGCTTAGGTTGGAGGATCACGCATCCCTCTAGCACATATGCAAACTTCATAAAATCTCTAGGTGAGTCTAGTTCGTAAACATTCACAACCAAAAGAAAACATGACATCAAGGTGCTAAGTTGAAAGCGTGTCCCATGTCAGCATGGTTATGCTAACACTCAACTAATAATTGTCAAACACATAACTTACATAGTTCTATTTAGAATGGTTCAAGTTTAATATTATTCTGCTTTTCTTTTTAAGCAGGTGTGCACTAGTGTTTTTCACCTCACATCTTACTTTCCCATGACCTTTACACTACACAAAAGAGATGATTTTGAAATATTTAAAGACTTAGCACATGTAATATACTTGGAATAGAAAATTCTATATAGGTAGCTATGTGATGCATGTAAAATGCACACATGAACTTTATCCGTTATTAGAATGAATTTCCACATATTTGCAACATATATGATGATAATACCATGTTTTACATTGATTTATGGGGATTTACCAATGATCACCTTTATTTGGTTTATAACTCTGCAGAATAGGAATTTCATTTTTTATGTATTTTTCACTTTCAGAGACCTATACGGAGTCCAATTGAGCTAGAATTTCTGGAGGGTCATTTTTTTCATCAGGAGAAGCAACCTGGGCCCTGGAAGCACACCTGGAGAGGCCTGAGGCCCAAAAGAGGCCAGGTGGCGCGCCTAGGCAAGTAGCGCACGCCACCCATGCTCTTTGGCCAGCGATCGTCCAAATCGCTTGATTCATTCGTCCACCGACGTATTTTGACCTGAAAACCACTATATATATGCCCCCAAGGGTTCTCGGGAGGAGAGCGCCGCAGAAACACAGAAACACGAAAACATAGGCTGCATCAGCGAATATTGGAGGGGTAAACTCCGTCGGAGCCACCGCTGGTGGAGGGATCTCCACCTTCTTCATAGTTCTTAGTACCATATGAGCTGCCCAACATGATTATGGTCATATTTGTAATACCTATGTGGTGGATCTGTATTCTATGATATGATACTATGAGATTTTTCTATGCTTTGTGCAAGATGTATTGATAGATGCATATTATGTACCCCGTTTTTAAGTATTGGTTCTGATCCAATTTGTATGCAAGAATGTGTGTGGGGTGATGTGTGTGTTAGATGGAATAACATACTTTTAATGATCTTGTTTGTTCAAGGTAGCATATTTGATATTCAAACATCATTCAAAGTACTTAGAGCTATACTCTGTTAATTCTTAATACAAAATTGCTTGAAGTTATTTCTATCTTGTGGAGTATAAGAAAAATGTGTTGCATCATCTCTATGTTAGGACGTGAGGCCCATATGAATGCTTATCTTATACATGTTAGAGTTATTTTCTTCATATGTCTTTGCTAAATTGTTATTGCCACTACAACTTAAAAGAGAGAATACACGATCAAAAAAAAAACTTAAAAGAGAGAATAGTCAAGTGAACCTATAAACGCCGATCCAGTTTTAATCATAAGAAACACCTTTCCATCACTTTTATCTTACTTTTTATTTGCAGCACTATTTTAATCCGAAAATAGAAAAAATACTTTTCTTTCTTATTTGCACTCAAAAGCCCCAGAACAAACAAATCTTTACCGCTTTTATTTAGTTTATTTCAGTTGTTTAGTTTACTTTACTTCAGTTACTACTTTATTTATTCTTTTACTTACACGAAACCTTGTACCTGACAACCACATGGTGGAGTTGGGAACACAAGGCGTTATTTTATTTTGTAGGATTGCTAGAAGAAGAGAGGGAGATATAACTCTTTACTCCATTCCCTGAGAGTTCGATATAAACCCTCGATTCACCCTTGTGGAGAATACTCTGTCGACACAATACTACTCTGCATTTGGAGTCCCAACGTCATCAGTATGGTGGACACAATTGAAATAACTTTGATTTAAGGGTTTTTGACGCACAAGTCATTGCTTGCTTAATTTATTTTTGTGCTAGCAAGAGGGAGAAATTTGACCATCTATGTATCCATAGTGCTAATCATTTATTATTAAACAAAGTAACTTAAATTTAATAATAAAAGGTAGTAATAAATAAGGCACTTGCAAATTATTAATCATTAACGCATATGAAACAAACAATAAACTTGTAATGCAATTTTTTATTTCCATTTTCCCTTTCTTTAATAGCATCCAATTTTATCGTTCTTTTTTATTCCTACAACAACTTTATTTATGATGGTCTTGGCAATATTAATAAAATAGAAACTTAACATAAAAGTAAGATACAAACGTTCAGTGGGGTGCGTTGGTGATAGAGATCCGGTCCTGCAGTCATCCGATGGTTATGGCTGCCTTAGTCGTCCGTGCCCTAGAGAAAACCCTTGTCTTTCCACGGCTACTCACTAAACACGTTTTTTTGGGAAGCATAACACTTTATTGATTCAAAACATTGTTTACAATACAAAGACCATCAAGAGGATCCAAAAAACCAAACCCGACGTCCAACTTCTATGGAAACAACTGATCGTGCTAGCCTACGCGCTTCGGAATTAGAAGATCTATTTTCGTGTCTGAACGAGGTCTCCCCCAAGAGACTCTCCAGCTCTTTTATTTCACGTAGCACCATGGTATAGTTTCCTGCATAATCTCTGGCTAAATGGTTTACCACCGGTAGACAGTCCATATCTACCTAACCCTCTGTAGTTATAAATCTTGGGCCAGCGCTAGAGCTTCCCTACACGCCATGCATGGCCTCCAATGCAGTGGGATTGGAGACGCCCTTGATAGTAAGGCTCGATGCTCCCAAAAAGTCACCATTCTCCGCTCGATAACTAACTCCCACCGCTCCATCAGGGCTGGATTTCAGCGTCGTTGCGTCAACGTTGAGCTTCACACAGCCCACCGCCGGCAGGATTCACTTCAGTTGTTTCTTCAGTGACCCCTTCACACTCATCTTGCTCGATCTCACAATGGACAACTCTTGCAAATAGTTCTCAATGAATTATTGTGTCGATAACGGGCTCTGGTACTAGTCTTCATGGATTATCTTCCGTCGAGCGTACCAAATAGCCCATAGGGTGACTGCAACTTTTGCAAAATCATCACGTGATGATGATTCCATCATTGCAAAGAGCCATTTGTTTTGCCGGCGTATCCCATTCATGCTCACATGCTCGGCGACTTCCTCATCAGCCAATGTCCAAACTGACGTTGCCGCCACACAGCTCAACAATGAATGCCATGAGCTGGTAAGCGCCATGTTTCTGTGCTTCCTCATATTGCCATTAGGTAGCCATTGATGCGCCAATCACCAAAGGAAAACCCTCACCTTGGAGGGAACCTGAATCTTCCAAAGTTTCTGCCAATATCTCCCCTCTGCAGCCTAGTTAGACGGAGCACCTCGTCCCTCTAAGCAGTCCTCTCGTCGGCGCTTAGTTAGGATCAACATCCGGTATATAGATCGTACCGCTGGTAGTCCCGTTTTCTCATAATGCCAGGCCCGAAAATCATTCATCATTCTTGTGCACAACGCCACCGAGCAGATTACTTCCACATTCATAGGTAGGAAATATTCGTTCAACATTGTCCTATTTTAATATGCCTCTGTAGCATTTACGAACGAGGCCACACGCAATATCGGTGGATCGTCCTTCAAGGACCTCAGCGGGTGTATCATGAAATCACGCGGCAGCCAATTCTCGTTCCAGGCATTGGTGTCTTCACATGTCCCGATCCTCTTAATCAATCCCTGTTTCATCACATCTCGACCCTCAACGATGGCCCTCCATACATGAGATGGGGAGGAGCCAAGAGAAGCCTCAAGGAAATCCCCTTGCGGGAAGTAGAGAGCCTTCAACACTCTTGAACTTAGAGCTTCTGGGTTTTGCATGATTCTCCAAGCTTGCTGAGCTAGCATCGCCAAGGTCATATTGGGTTAGTTAAAAAAGGGTCTTATTGGGTTTTAATTTTTTTTAAACGAATTATTGGGTTTCAAAATTTAGCCCAGTATTACTTTGCATAGGGCACTGTAGAATGTATGAATTGTGCCACAAAATCTCAGCCCGTAATATACATAACTCTCCCTCTCAAAAGCCCAGTTTTGTTTGGGCCACACTTCCCAAACCCAGAGCGGCCCTCCTTCGTCCAGCACTTGCTCCGGTTCTCGCACGCCGTCATGGAGCTCTCGCCGGAGCATTCGCCGCCGACCACCACCGCCGCCGCCGGGTTCCCCGCTGGAGGAGGATCCGAGCCAAGCCCTCCCACCAACTTGTCCTCTCTCTTCCCCCTCTTCCCGCTCGCCGCCCCCGCCGAGGTTTCCCAGTTTCTCCCGAACCCTAGCTTCTCATTCGACGCCTCCTCCCTCAACATCCCACCCACCGCCTCCTCGTCCCTCCCGCCGCCGCTGAGCGCTTCTTCGGACGAGGAGGAGGCGGCGCCGAAGCCCGCGCCCGCGAAGTACGACCTGGTGCCCTCCTCGTCGTCCGACGACGAGAGGGGGTCGAGGCGGAAGGACAGGAAGAGGAGGAAGCGGAGGAGGGACCAGGAGCGCTATGACGGGGCGGCTGCGTCGCGGAAGCCCGGCGTTCGCGCCTGGGCTGGGTCGGAGACGAAGCTGGTCAAGGATTACTACTTCGACGCCAAGGGCGACCAGGATAACTTGGCGTTTGGATCCATCTACAGGTCAGCTGTTTGCGTAGCTAATGCTGTATGTAGATATGATGTATGCAATGGACTGTTGCATAGCGAAGCTGTTGCGTTGAAATCATGGTTATCCTTCTGAAATATGCTGAATAGACTTGTTTAGGCGTTGGCATATGAAATTATTCATTGCTGTGTAGCTACATTTCATTGATTCCATTGATGTGGTGTTTCTTCTAGTAGGTAATGGTAAAAGTTTCATGTTCAATTTTTGCAATCCGGTGCAGGTGGTAGATCACATGCTGGGGGGCTGTGTAAGAGGTTGTGTAGGGTTACTATGTTTAGCGTCTTATTGATGTTATTAACATCTTGATGCAAAAACTGTATGCTTAAACTCGTTCATGTGTGGTTTCCCAGAGCACTAAAAATTGAGGGGCACAGTGTAGGTACTCTAAGTTTCACATGCTTAATCCCATGCCAAGTTAGATGCTTGGTTGGATTAATTTATTTTTACAATATTAGATCATTCCGTTTAACATGAAAATCTTATATTATCGTATACCTACAGTGGAACTCTATTTTTTTTTTTGACATTTGGGACCTGCTATATCTGGAAGTTACAAAATCAGGCTATTTTAAAACGTGGTATATAAACGTATGCAGTTACTGTAATCATCTTTGTTTATCAAGTCTAATGTCATTTGTAGCTTACTATTCTGTGGTGTCTTGTGATTTCCAGTTCAGTATCTTATTTGTAGAAATGGGAGCAAACAACATAGGCTTTGTTACCAGCATCTGTAGCTTTGTACACTAACGAATTGAACCTGTAGCTGCTATCTGCAAATGATACACCAGACCCTTTATTAGTTAGTATTTGTTTTCTGTTATTTTAGGAACTTCTCTTTCAAGTCTTGTCTGGTTACGACCAAAGTCGGGAGCTGCTACATCAAAATTAACATAGAAAATAACCCTTATCAGGGTGTAAACTGTGGACTTTGGTTGTCTTATTCAGTTCAAGGGTGATAGGAGAAGAGTGTATAACATCAGTGCTAAGCTTGCTATGGAGAGCAATTCAACTGATATGGTAATTGTAAGAATGTAAACAATATATATATAGAATTAGGATATCGTCAAGCTTGAAAAGTTTTTTGTAGTCCCTTTGGTCAGAAGGTCAATGCTTAATAAGTTTTTGCAGTTTAACAGTTTCTAGTTTTGTTTGGCAGAAATTTCATTTTTGATAGTCGGACTTACTCATTTAGCTGGGTTTTGTTCTATTTAAGTCTAACTAACACCACATGGTATTATACAGAATGGATATTGCACGCTACAAGCCTCAAAGCACACTGGATGCACGTGGTCTGAACCGACGTTTCTATAATCATGGACATGCTTCATCACATATGGATCTAGATTCAGATTTGGATGGACTGGATAGCAAAGTAAAAGTTGGAGGTCGTTACTTCTCAGCAAAACATGCTGTTTTAGAAAGAAACAAGGGTTTCAAACACCTGAAAGTGTTGAAAAGAGATAATGCAATTCTCCCTGAAGATTTTATCCCCGTAGAGGCATCATCCATTCCTGCAGAAAGCACAACCGCGCAGCATGAACTTGAGGAATCTTGGGAAGATGAAATACTTCGGAGGACAAAAGAGTTCAATAAGCTGACACGAGAATCTCCCCATGATGAAAAAATTTGGTTGGCCTTTGCTCAGTTTCAGGTATCACAGTTTTATAAGAATATATTTTCACCAGGCTATGCATATTGTGTACTGCATAGTTGATAGTTTCTACAGCATATGGTTAAGTTACAAATGGAACTTTAAGCTATAAATTTTTTGACTCGAGCTTTAATATACCCAATCTTTCTCTCTTCCGCCTTAATAGTTAAGAATTCTACTGAAGAGATTTCCTCTGCTTCTGAATTGCAGGACAAAGTCGCCAGTAGTCAGCCACAAAAAGCTGCACGTTTGCAAACAACTGAAAGAAAGATTAGTATATTGGAGAAGGCTTTGGAGCTCAATCCAGATAACGAGGAATTGTTGCTTTGCCTTCTGAAGTCATTTGGTGAGAGAGATAGCACTGAGAGTCTCTTTGGTAAATGGGAGAAAATACTTATGGAACACCCTGACAGTTGTAAGTTGTGGAAACAATATCTAATTCTTTGCCAAGGGGAGTTCTCCAGATTCAAAGTATCTGATACGCGGAAGTCTTACACATATGCAGTAGAGGCGATCTCTGCAGCTTGCACCAAGCTATGTAGGCAGGTTTAGTGTTTCGTTGTACATATTTGAGATTATCTGTTTCACATCCCCCTTCTCTCCCTCTCTTTGCATGAATATGCTGTAGTTGTTAAAATATTTTGTTCTGAATTTTTCCACAGGACAGTCAAAATGCTGATCTAAAGGCACAACCTTCATTAGTTCAGCTTGAACTTGGTTTAGTGGATATATTTGTGAATCTATGCCGGTTCGAATGGCAGACAGGACATCGAGAATTAGCAACCGGGCTATTTCAAGCTCAACTTGAGTTTAGCTTATTCTCTCCTCCCCTCTCCCTGTCCACAAGCAGTAAGCAAAGGCTCTTTGAGCACTTCTGGAATAGTGGTGGTGCCAGAATTGGAGAGGATGGGGCTCTTGGATGGTCTATGTGGTTAGCAAAGGATGAGGAGAGTCGACAAAACATGGTTATGCAAGACAATCCCCAAGAGCCTGAAGGTGGAGGCTGGAGTGGTTGGTTTGATCTCTCTAGAGCAAATGCCGAAACGGATGATGTTTCTAACAAAGCAATAGAACTATCAGCCGCTGATGGAATTGATCCAGAAGACCCTGATGTTGAGGACGCATCTGCGCAAGATGATGTTGAATCTTTGCTAAAAAAGCTCGGCATTGATGTAGATGCCGAGTTCAGTAGTGAAGTTAAAGATGCAAAAACATGGAATAGATGGTCTGCAATGGAGCTGTCGAGGGACAATGAACAATGGATGCCTGTTCATGAAAAGTCTGGTACTTCCTATTTACCCTTGTGTTGGTAGATTGATAAATGATAAGTGACTTTGTAGAGTTGTTTGTTTAACTCAATGCTAACACTGGATGCTATTTTCAGGAGTAGGATCAAGTCGTTCTGATGATGCTTCACCTGGAGAAGTCAATGAGCAGCTTTCCAGAGTAATCTTGTTTGAGGATGTAACTGAGTTTCTGTTCTCTTTATCTTCAGAAGAGGCTCGTTTTTCTTTGATCTGCCAATTCATTGATTTCTACGGTGGTAAAATTTCTAGATGGTAAATCCTCTTAGTTCTACCTGATAAGCTGTGGTCATCCTCTTTATGTGAACATAACTAAATAAATATTATATATTTATTGCTTTATGAATTGTTCCTTTTTTTGTTGCTCATTGTGCACCTCCTTAAAACTACATTTGCGCTTGAACAGAAAAATTGGATAGCGCTGCAAGACTAAAAAACAATGTTATTCAATCTCTTACCATATAATGGAAAGTATGCGATGTATGGCTATATCTGCAGCTACCCTGATGGGTTTTCTCATTATTTTGGTCATGTAGTGTTAGTCTATTAGTTTCTATTCATCGTCAGTATCTAGAGTGGATTCCCAGTTGACAGCTGTGCGATTTGAATTTTACCCTAGTTATAAGGAGCTTATGCCAACTTATTCAGTCCTAAAAAGTAAAAACCTATATCAGCAGTTGTGCACTGGATTGCATTATGGATGGTTTGTTTGTGTTTCCAATTTTGATTTCTATCTTTTGTATCATTATGTTCTGCTGTTAATGACCGTATAAGTTCCAGGACTTATCTTTCAGTGGTAACCAATATTCTTAATTTCCAGGACGTCCAGCAACAGTTCGAGTTGGCTTGATAGAATTATGAGCCTTGAGATGATATCAAATGATATTTTGGAAGATATTAACACTGTATCTGAACTTGTAAACAAGTCTCAAAATTCAAGCCATTATAGCTTGGAGTCTTTATTAGGGAGTATGCACGATCTTTCTCAAAGACCTGGCCTGGTGAAATTTCTGCAAAATGCAATATTGCTTTCCCTTGATGTTTTCCCTCGTAATCATATTTTGGAGGAAGCTGTCCTTGTTACCACCGAAATGTATACCACACAAAAGAACACTTTGTCTGCACCTGCTAAACCATCACGGGCTTTGGCCAAAAGCTTGCTGAAGAAGGACAGACAGGTATGCTTTATCCTCTCTCTTGCGTGTGCATCAGTTCGCTGCAGAGCATAAAGGTTATAGCAACTTGATAATTGTGCAGTAAACCACATGAAGAAGTTTGCTCATGTAGTTTTAGCCACCTAGTACGCATGATACAGTTTTGCAAAGTGATATATAACTGACGTAATCTGCATCGGTTAGTAGACTAAGGACACCATGCAGTTATGAAACCAAAATCAAGCAAAGGAATTCCGAAACTGTAGCAGAATTCCTCAGTTCAATAGTAGTTATTCATGTTTTCCAGTAACCAGTTTGATACTCGTTATCTTGTATTAAGTGTTCTTATTTTGAGTTTTGATAATCCCCCATGTCCATGTTCCCCTGCTTAAATATAATGTACTCCCTCCATCCACAAAAGGATGTCTCAACTTTGTCTAGATTTCTATGTATCTACACCCTAAAATACGTCTTGAAACATGCAAATTTAGACAAAGTTGAGACATCCTTTTTAGGACCGAGGGAGTACTAAATTTTATTTAGCAAAACTTACATGTAGCAGTAATCAGTCTTAACCATATGTAGCTTGGAACATTGCATATTCTTAGAAGAAATGTAAACTGTGTCACTTTCCTGTGGTCAGGATCTTTTGCTTTGTGGAATATATGGTCGTATTGAGGCTAGGCATGGGAACATTGACCAGGCAAGAAAGATATTTGACATGGCACTGTTATCTACCGAAGGAGGTACACAGGTACCATATGATCAAATAAATTTATTTTATAAAAGTTTGTATATTCAGTTCCAATCAGTGTTGTTTGCTATGTAGTTCCATAATGCTGCTGTTCTACCATCTTTTCGTGTGTACATAGATCCGTCTCTCAAGTGCATGTTGCCATATGTGTTCTAAAATATATGTCTCTAGACATTGACAGGATCTCCAATATACAACTTTTCCCAATATCTTTTCCAATTGTACAGTAGTCAACAATATTAGAATATAATGATTTGGAAATAAGTCAAATGAAAATCGTCTATATGAGATCATATCCATATGAATTACTTAAGTACTTATATTTTGTGGTCAAGCTCTTAAAGTTTTATTGCATGTGTTCAAGCATGACTTTTATTTTGTAACTAATGTGGTAAGAACTAAAAAGCCAGGTTTCTGATGATATGGTTCTGCTGGTTGTTGCTGTTGTGGGCAGGATCTCGTCAGGAAAGTTCCAATTCTTTATTTTTGGTACGCTGAGATGGAGATTTCAATATCTGCTTCAAGAAACGATTCTGATTCTGTGCATCGTGCAATTTACATTCTTTCCTGCTTGGGGAGCAACATCAGGTATACCTCTTTTGGTGGTCCTATATCACGCCCGCTTGTATTGAGGGCTCGTCAAGGCTTTAAAGAGCAGATTAAAAGCTTGCGACCTGCATTTGCATGTGGTTCTTTGAAAGAAGAATCAGTTGCTTTGATTTGCTCGGCATCCCTGTTCGAGAGTATGACTTCTGGATATTCTTCTGGTCTTGAAGTGATAGAGGAGGCCTTTCCATTTTCAGGTTCTTCACCCTCTCTTTTTTATTCTGAATATATTTGGATGATATCATTTGAAGTCATTATTTTTTTAACTGAGTGTACTTTCTAATTCTTTCATTATACGAAATGGCAGTTATTCTTGCTATTCTTTTGCCTGCCACCACCTTTTGTCAATTACTGTTGGTTAGAACTGCTGATAGAAACAACCAGATAAATAGATAATAAATACCATCATGGTCCTAACGCTATTTCCTATTTCCTTCTTCTGCTTCTGATATATAGCTATTCCCATCGTTAACTATTGGCAATGAAATACTCCCTTTGTTCTAAAGTAAGTGTCTTAACTTTTTTCTAGATACGGCTGTATCTAGCATTTACAACTAAAATGAGTCTAGATACATCTGAATCCAGACAAAACTGAGACACTTATTTTAGCACGGAGGGAGTATGCACTTATATTTAGGATTCTGTTAGTGCTATTTTTACAATTTACCAATTGCTTTTTGTCAAATACTAAATTGTATCAGATGAAGCTTTATGATATTTTACTAGCACTTAATCTTGCATCAAGCAAGTATACTGTTTTTGTACGGTAAGTAACAATTTACTTTTGACTGCTCTCAAGGTCGAGATGGATCGATCCTGGTCTTTTCAGTTTTCACTACAAGTTAAAATTACCTTGTTGCACTTTACTGTTGAACTTACCTTTGTGTTTAACTTCTGCATTGCTGTTCTGCTGTTCTTTTGAATCGGAATAAGTCTTTTAACTGTTTTTCTGCAATGCTTGTAAACGTTGTAATTATTCTTTTACCAGATTTGCAATTAAAAAAGTATCGTCTTATTATGTGAACATGATTTTTTTCAGAGAGTAACCATACATTGGAATATGAAGAGTTGTGGATGTATTACATCAATCTGCTTCACAAAAATCTGAACCAGTTGCGTCTCTCAAGGGTTTGGCCGAACATATTGAAAGGAGTACAAACATATCCGTACAATCCAAAATCATATGCATCCATGTTAACTCTGGGCTGTCTTTACAGTGTTCCCAATAATCTGCGTCTCACACTTGACAAATGTAGTCAAAGGTAAGGGTTCCTTATTTCCATGAAATTTTTCTAAAAACTCTATTTTATATCTAGTATAATGTGAATAAATGTAACTTCTAAGGGCCTGTCTAGTTCTTCCTTAATGTGGGTCCTCTAGGACACTCTTGTTTATACACATATATGGTGTTTAAAGATGGAAATATATATGTAGCTTGTGAGCTTTCGACACACTATATAAATGATCTTTATTGTCTTGCAGTTTTGTTGCGAGCATATATGACTGTATGAGTTATATGGCCTTTTGTCTATTGACTGCTTATTTTTCAACAGGGATCCTTCCATAATTTCCTTGCTGTTCGCTTTGTCCTTTGAATTGAGTAAAGCAGAATCATACAATAGAATACATGGTCTGTTTGAGAGAGCTCTAGCTGATGACAAGTTACAGAAGTCTGTTGTATTGTGGCGCTGTTATCTAGCTTATGAGGTGGAGATAGCCTGTAATGCTTCTGCGGCACGGCGTGTGTTCTTCAGAGCTATACATGCTTGCCCATGGTAAGTCAGTCTCTTCTCTTTTTTGAACGGGGAGAGGCCCGAAAGGGCCTGGATACCATTAAATCTCGAAGTGGCGGTACAAATTACAGTAGGGACACTAGAAAGAGCAGACATAACAAAATATGGATATCAGAACTTAATGATGCCATTCTACTTGTTGCTATCCACTCAACTCCTTATATATTAATATGTGAGGATAATGTGCATGCTTACAGAAGCAGCGATTCTACAATTGATTAGTGATGTTACAAATTTGATTAGTTTGTGAAATGTTAGCTTGGAACGTTAGCAGCTTCTGCGTTCCTTTCTTTGCTTTTTATTTGAATAACTAATTGATTTTAATTCCATGTGTATGCTTTCGTGTTTTTCTTAGGAGCCCACTATTTAAACTGTAGATTCTATTGTCTCTTTTGGGGCTCAAACATATGTGGTGGTTTAATTTTGTTGATATGGATGATTGCGTTTGTCATCTAACAGTCCAACTTCACAGGTCTAAACGATTATGGTTGGATGGGTTCCAAAAATTGAGCTCAGTTCTGACTATGAAAGAGTTATCAGATCTCCAGGAAGTGATGAATGGAAAGGAATTGTTTGTTCGCACTGACATTTATGAGATACTGTTACAAGACGAAGCTGAAGATGACTAGATGTGTATTCGGAATTTCCAGATCTGTTCCGCATGGCAATTGTGTAGGCTGGTAGTTTTCAAGATAACAACCAACAGCCAAAGTCACTTCTACCTTGCAGTCTTGGGCTCATAATACATCCAGTGAGGTCTGCATTCATCTTGTAAACTGTTACAATCTTTGGATCGTCGATATTGCCGATTATAATTGTTCCCTTACTTTCTGTTCCTTCAAGACGTTTTTGGCCAGGTTTGTTCCCACTTCAATTCTCCAATTCCACCTTTGGTTATTGAAGATATACACATTTAGCTTCACTAGGCTTGTTTAACCACACAGGGCAAAATCCGCCTGAGAAATGTTATGGTAACTGCTGAAGGCAAATATAAAGCAGTGAACATTAATTTGACCTTGAGATTGTTCTGAAAGAATGGAGCAACATAAGCTGTTGGAGATTCATGTTAATGAAGTGCAAAGTTACTGCAACCTCAGGCAAGCTAGTCATGTATTTTGCTTGCAGGAAGCAGGTTTCCTGTTTCTCCTTTGCATATTATCATTTACTTCTTTCCCATGGTTTTTCTGGTGAAGCAGGTTAGTGGGCTTTGCGAAGTATCCTGAGCTCTTGGCTGTGGAAAGAACAGCTTGGGTTTGGTTGAATAATTTTAAAGGCTTCTCTGCAAATTTGTAAAATAGTACTAACTAGCTTTTCACTAAACTTGGTCGACCCTTGGTCGAACTAAAATGAAGGTCATTCAGGATCGTTAATCGGATCTGCTTCTGCAATTGAATTTTAGAAATTTTAGATTTGTGCTGTGTTCCCATAGGTTGTTGGTTGTTCTCAACTTCATGGAGTTTTGTTGCATGAGGCGAGTTGTATGTACCACACCATGTGGTAACATGCTGGATGCCAGTTGCTTTCTCAGTTATCATATGCAGTAGCCAGATACAGTCCTATTTGATGGTCCCTATTTACAGTGCTATCAGAAGTTGAGGGCACACGGTTGTTGGCTTGTTATTACTCACCAGTGCGTGGCTAGTTCATGATCCAGCAACACAGTTCAATCATCTTTTTCAGAACAAGGGCCCCTGTTGGTGCTGGGCACCCAGCAAATGTTGTATACGAACTCGCAATTCTTGTCAGGTTGGTACTGAGTACAATGTGGAGGTACAGGGACATTGACACAGTGACAGGCCTCCACATGTATAAGCTACTTCATTTGCCCCATAATTTTTGTCATGGTTTTAGTTCAAATTTGAAAAAAACTATGCAAGAATTACGGTACGGAGTGAGTAATACTGAAGTGGGTACGACCATCAGCGAGAGGCTGATGTTTATTTTCAGCGGGGTTAAGCTTGTCACAACAAGACCATGATGGAGAGGCCGATGTTTATTTTCAGCTGGGTTAAGCTTGTCACGAACAAGCAGTAAAAGCCTACGTATTTACAAGGGATACTACTAGTCTGATGATGATCCAGAGAAGAAGAAGAGTTGGCCTCTCATTTCTAGCCCATTGTTATTTTCGTCCTCTTGAGCTTATGTTCAGCCTCTTGTTCTGATGATGGTTATGGTGCCCTTCCCTCCCGTCCTGATCTTGGTGAGGCTGACGACGGCTTTTCCGGAGAGCCCTGGCCCGTGCGCCGACGACACGACGGGGCCGCACGCGAACTGACCGACGGGGTGCCGCACCGGCCTCGCCGGCCGCTTGAGCATCCGGCGGTTGACGTCGCTGAGCGTGCTTCCCTCCAGCACCAGCGGCTTGACGACGGCGAACGGGTACATGACTCCGTCTCTCTTCCCTGCGCCGAAAACATGGTTGTCACGAGTCGGAACAAAAAAAACGAGAAACTGGTCCTACCACACCAGCGATGGTCTCTGACACTGCAAGTGCCAGCGGCAGCGGTTCAGCTGAGCTGAGCTGAAGGAGCGCACACATGCGCGGGTACTAATTGCACACCGGTCGGCCAGACGCACCTGGCGCTGGCAGCGAGGAAGAGGACGATGAGGTCGCCTGGTCGCAGTAATGGCTGCCACCCCCTGTAGTTGCCTTTTGCAGTGGCGATGATCCAGGCGGAGGAGCTCCGGTGGCGGAGAATGGAGGAGGGGGGCCTGCCGCTGCCGCTGCATCTTCACCAGCTTCGCCCTCGCTCACCACCTGTGTGCTGGGGGCCCCCTGCATCTGCTCCTTCTCCCTGCCCGATGCGTCGTCGTCTACCTCTGCCAAAACAACAACGTCGCTCCGTTTAGTTATTAAATACAGTGCCTGCTGCCGTCGTGTCGCTCTACTGATCCCCACAGCAAAGTAGTTGCTCCAGTGGTTACAGCGGCTCATGCATGAATGCTCCTCTTGCATGCAGAACTGAGCTCTGCCTGATTTATTTTGGCTCCATACCCGTGAACTAATTAGACGGCTGTTCTGGTTTTAGTTTTAATTTTGCATACCTGCGGACAGAAAATGGGGATATGGATGCATCGAATCACCTGATGCGAAGCTGCCGATCTCCGTGTCGGGGACCATGGTGGTGTTCAAACCATGGACGAGATCTCCCTCGCCGCTGCTAGGATCCCAGAAGCTCTGCGTTTGTGTCCGAGGGCAAAGAAGAAACAAACACAAGGCGACGAGTTAGAAAAGGGGTGGAAGAAGACGATGTGCAGCACAACGCGACGAGTTAGCTGGAGACCTAGTACTACTTTCTTGTCCTTCGTCCATTAGCGTGACAATGAGGTTACAGCTTTAATTCCATGTTTTGTTGTGTTCAAATAAAGCACACCAAAGATTAATATTAGAGAGAGTATTCCTACTCGTTGACGATAGAAGAGACACCTAAAGCAAGTGTTGGACACACGGGTTGTATCTTTACATAATAATAATCATAATGGTGCTACAGTTTCAGTAATACTAAAGCAGCTCCACCGCCAAGATATCAGCAACATCACTACGCTAATGGACATCCATGCAAGTATATTCTCGCATCTCTACAGATCATCATCGGTTCCTCAGTCCTCTGCTCGCTCAATGCAAGAACTATACTCAGAGCCGTATAGAGATTTATTTACCTGAAGAAGGGATTGCAGGTCTTCGCTCGCCATGGCCGGCCACCGCGGCGGCGGAGCCTCCTCCTCTTCCGTCCTCCGCCGCTTGCACCGGTCGCTCCAGTGGGCGACGGCGTCCTCCAGGTAGCCGCCCCCGCCGCCGCTGCCGCTCGACGCCTCCGACGAAGACGACGCCGGCGACTCCCCACCTGTTGCCCCCAAAACCAAGTCAAGGTCAATAAATATCGGCAATTTTACTCTAGCTATCTTGCTTGCTAGACACACACGCTGAGGCGCTGAGCCATGGTCAGAACGCTCGCACGTACGTACTAGACTAGTCTAGATTTTTTTTTCTTGATATCAGAATAGGCTAGATTGGTAGGGGCATGCAGTGAGGTTTGCAGCAGGTTTCTTACACGAGGGCAAGGCCGTGAAGGCGTCATGAATGAGGAGGCTATCTCGGGCAGCAGCGTCGTCGCCGAGTGTGCAGCGTAGCTCCCACTCCCAGTCCCAATCCGGAAGAAGAGGAGGAGGGAGTAGGCAGCACCCGTCGTGGTGATACCTCTGGAGCGCCATGGCTGGCGTCTGCCGCGCGTCTGCGAGAGTGAAGTGATGTGGCCTCTCCCTGAGTATGGGTCTTTAAATAGGAGCCACTTTTCTATTGGTTTCGTGGCATGCGCCAAAAGACGTGTGTTGGGTTTGGGTGGATGGAAATTGCTGCCGCCTTCGCTTAGAGAGGAGTAGAGATTTTTTTCCCTAGGGGAAGCGACCCGCCGGTCAATGGAAAAAGAAGGAATAAACAAGGAAACAAAAGAGCAAAAGTGGGAAAAGTTGGGGTTTACATCTCTGCCTCTGGCTCTTCCCTCGTGATTCGTTATGTTTGATCGCCCTCCATCCTTTCTACCATCGTCAAGTACGTACAAAAGTATTTGAACTGATTGAAAGCAAAAGGTGTTCAAGTTACAAAGAGTAGGAGATTTGATTTTGAGATGAAAGCATCTCTACCAGGGAGCCCCAAATTGCAGCCGGCGGCGATTTAGGGTCTAGTGAGAGAAAATGCTCTCACCGCGATCCACCTGTCATCCCGAGCCCAATAGAATAGTTGGCGAGCCCCAACCAACCCCTATGCCAAGGGAGGCTATCGGGGTCGCCGACACCAAACCCACACCACTTCCACGTCGATTTGGGGGTCTTTTTTTTCCATCGGGAGCGGCTATGGGGGAGTACTGGTGTGGGGGTTTGGAATTTTTTGATCGGCACTTGTTGCCGGCGACCTCCAAATGTAGCTGGCATGTATGCTGGCAGCTACTATTCGGAGGTCACTGGTGGAGATGCTCCAAATCGTGAATTAAGGATGTTCATTATAGGCAAATACAATCATGTGACAAGTTTCGATGGATCTACATCAGAGTTTGATCTAGGCCATAATTGGTCGGCCAACTCCATCTATTCACCGGAAGCCGACCGACGGTGATGGGGCTACTCGCCCGACCGAATAATGGTGGTTGTCCTAGGGTTCCAACTCACGCCAGATGAAGATCTGCCGATTGCGAGTCCCCATTTGTCTTGCTGGAGTGTCGTGTTCCAGAGTGCTATGCCGTCAAACTTCATTGGGCGATTCATGCGTGGAGATTGCTGGATCAGATGGAATTTGGTCGGGTGCACCCGTGGTTTTCTCTAGTTGTTTGGTTTTAGAGAGCGCCGCGAAGCTCCGCTGGCTAAAGCACGCTTCTCGTTCCATGGTGAAGTCAGCCAACGGAGAATGTTATGGAAGTTGGGAATTGAGGGCTAGCAATGGTGGTTCTAGTCTTTGTGGCGACGAGGAATTATCTTGGTGATTTATAATTTGGAGCAACGGTATTATAAGTGGGAACGTCAACATAGGAGAAGTCCAAAGTTTTACCTTTCAGGGTGAAAATCGAAGGTCTGCCAATAATCGGTTGTGTCTGGCAATGGTCTTATTGTAGAGATAGTTTTGTGAATGGGCATTCTCTCGAGGTGAAAACCTAAGATCTTTGATCGGGCGGCGACGATGATGCTTGTGTACTGTTTCCTTCTTTAAGGCGTCGCTTTTGGAGGAGCTAGACTTCTGGTGTTGTCTTGGTGGTAGTAGTTCTACCGCTAAAAGGAATAGATTATTGTAGTGGAACTTGTCTTTATTGTAATCCTTCTTCTTTTTGGTTGTGTGCATCGTAACGCCGCTACGGCATCGCGCTGTTGTAGAGGCTGAGTGCATTTGGTATCTTTGCGATATTAATATTCCCGTTATCGGAAAAAGATTCGCCATTGATTCTATGTACAAAGACTTATTTTAGACGGACGTGCCCGTTGAGAATAATAAAAACATTTGGAAGATGTAGATTTTTCCAAGATTTTCCGTGGTATCTTCGTCCAGGTGTGATACTCGTTAAAGACAACCTTGCGGAATGCAACTCGCATGGAAGCAAACATGGCATCTTCTGTTATTATCACAAGACAATTAAATACCTTTTTATCCAATGCCAGTTCACCAGATCTATATGGCCAATCATCAAGATAGGTTCTACCTTATGCCCACCACGTAGCGTTGCAAATATATTTGCCAATTAGATAAATGGTGTGAACAATAAGTTTAAGCTATTTATTTGGATGTGCGGGATTGCAAGTATTTGTTCGCTATGGCTAATGTAGAAATTATAAAAATTATAATTATAAAAATTCTTCTCCCATGTAGGTTACTTACAGTGCACAACTACGCCCGATCTGTTCATGGTCATCTGAACATCGCGTGGAGCAACGACCTATTTATAGAGGTATCTAAACGATTAAAGAATACAGTGATAGATTTTTTTATCCAACATGGATTGCTGCGTAATTTACGGATTGGTCCTTCAGCACCATAATACTTGTAAAGCGTCTTTGTCTTTTTATATACGAATGGTATTTGTGAACTTGAATGACTGTGTGCATCTTTGTGATGCAAAGATCTTTCGATGGCTCCCTTAATGTATGTGCCAGGAAGTTTCTTCTGAAGGGGGCTACTCCCTGAAAATGCCCCGCCCCTTGTTCGTTTGTCGTTGGGGATTCATTGCTCGTTCTGCGGTTATAAGTAACGTAGCCAGCCTAATTTCTAGAATAGTGTCCAAATATAATGCTTAAACATTTTAAGTAATAAAACATTTTTTATTAAAAAATATGACATACTATTTCAGAAGAAATTTTTATGCAAGCCCGGTGTGCCTTCGTGCACCCATTTGCACCCCTGTGTGAACAATAAAAGTAGAAACCACTTGAAAATTTAAGAAAAAACGGATATGTTTTTTGTAATATACATGTTGACGTATTTGACGTGTCTGCAATTTTTAATGAAGGAAAGACGTATATCGTGCTCTGAGGAGAAATAAAAATAAAATCTATGTTGTAAAAAACAAGTTTCATAGTGCCAAAATTTTTTTTTTACACGTGTCATAGCAATTGTGTTTACTTCATAAAAATCGCTAGTGCAAATAGAGCATGGGCAGGTGCATGTATGACTTTTTCCCCCGTATTTTTGACATTTTATATCTCTTTTTTTAGCCGGGTGCGTATGCACCCGTGCACTTATATGGATTTTCCAGGTTGCCGTTGTTGGTTGACACTGTTCAGCGTGAGATTGGGGTTAATTTTGCCAGGAAGGGATTAAAAGAAGGGAAAGTTGCTAGCACGTACTCCCTCCGTTCCTTTTTAATTGACTCAAATTTAGTATAAATTTGTACTAAATCCGAGTCAATTAAAAAAGAACGGAGGGAGTAGTACACTGTTGGCGTTTTGGTCGTATCCTTGTGCTGCAGCAGACGGGGACAGCCAGCGACAGTAGCTTTAGCATCCTTCCATGAAAATCTTTGGACGTTGCCAGGGATTTATGTTTCATGTTTTTATTTTCTCGTGTCTAATCCAGGATATAAGTTTGAGATCTGCTGCGATCCTGGTAGAACTACGGATCTTATCATGGCTCTATGTACTTGGTAGTACAGCGACTCGTGTGGGTCTTCATATATCACCAATAATAATCAGAGGACCACTCAAAAGTGTCTACATGTGAGAAATTATGGTTTCAAACATTGCAATGGTTGGAAAGTACGTACTATCGGATTATGATGTTCCTGAATCTAGAAAGCAAATAGAGCGAGATCTTCTTTTTCTTTTCCACTAGAGCTGATTTTTGGAATCTATGCACACATATTTTAAAATCTTAGATCACCTTCCAAGGCAACCCCAATATAGCATGTCCAACATTTGCAATCCGGACATGCTACTGGGACCATTGGACACGGAAAAAATAAAATACGTGCCCCCAGCGGCACACCCTAAAAAAACTCCAATATGCCGGGAAGGAGTGGATGGAGGCGAGACCCGGGCCACAAACCTCTATGAAATATGTGATGTTGTTTTCGAAACACGAAACGAACTTGTTGCAAACGAGTGGAAACAAAAGAAAAAAGTTACCGTTGTGCTATTGCTTTCTAAAATGGAGTGCTATAGATGATCATTGCCAATAAGCCCCTCTTTGGACATTGTTGTAGTTGTTATCGATGAGGACTTCCCATTAATGATACGGCTCGAGCATCATAGCCAATCTCTATTTCTGAAATTGGTTTTGACTCGTGGCCATAGGGTTCAATGTACTAGTGCCTCCACCTAGATGTGGAAGAAGCACTTGAATGCTTTATAACATAAGCACTTGGTGGCATCCACAAGAAAACCTACTTGATATATATGTAGAGAAAGAAGCGATTCATTCTAGAGGTGCGAGGTTGCAACATAGACCACCAAGACATGATTCAAGCCTCGTTGAAACTAGTCCGGCTGAACAAAACAACTAGCAGAAAATGGACAACCTTCCCTATCATATGCACAAGAGAGTGTGACTAGCAGAAAATAGGTTGCCTTCCAAATTGGATGCATTGTAGAGTAGAACTTTCCATCGATTTGCCGACCTAGAAATGCAGCCCCATCTTCAGAGAGACGTTTAATACCATGATCCTTAAGGAGCGAGAGGGGGGAGGGAAGCGAGAATGGAGGTGGAGGCATGTGGAGGAAATATGTGGGAGAGGGAGGGGCTCGCTCACATGTGGCAAATAACGACGGTGACTAGGGGGTGTGAAGGGTGAGCAGAGCGGAGAGAGGGAACCGAGCAGGAGCATCATATTTACTGTTACTACTTATTACACAACATGCTTTCAACCTAAGTGTAGGGTTGTAAACCTAAATTTCAAAACAATATATATGGATAGGATTTTCTTTTAAGATTTTGTAAACCTTACAAATACGTTTTTGCTGAGATTTAGAAATTGGATACACCAAAAACTAGGTTGATGTTTTTACGTGAGATTAGCTGAAAAACGGGATCTACGGGTTTTTGTTTTACTTGAGATAATTGAAGGAGATATGCCCTAGAGGCAATAATAAAAGTGGTTATTATTTATATCTTTATGTTTATGATAAATGTTTATATATCATGCTAGAATTGTATTAACCGAAACATTAGTACATGTGTGATATGTAGACAACAAGAAGTCCCTAGTATGCCTCTTAAACTAGCTTGTTGATTAATGGATGATTAGTTTCATAATCATGAACATTGGATGTTATTAATAACAAGGTTATATCATTATATGAATGATGTAATGGACACACCCAATTAAGCGTAGCATAAGATCTCGTCATTAAGTTATTTGCTATAAGCTTTCGATACATAGTTACCTAGTCCTTATGACCATGAGATCATATAAATCACTTATACCGGAAAGGTACTTTGATTACACCAAACACCACTCGCGTAAATGGGTGGCTATAAAGGTGGGATTAAGTATCCGGAAAGTATGAGTTGAGGCATATGGATCAACAAGTGGGATTTGTCCATCCCGATGACGGATAGATATACTCGGGCCCTCTCGGTGGAATGTCGTCTAATGTCTTGCAAGCATATGAATGAGTTCATAAGAGACCACATACCACGGTACGAGTAAAGAGTACTTGTCAGAGACGAGGTTGAACAAGGTATAGAGTGATACCGAAGATCAAACCTCGGACAAGTAAAATATCGCGAGACAAAGGGAATTGGTAATATATGTGAATGGTTCATTCGATCACTAAAGTCATCGTTGAATATGTGGGAGCCATTATGGATCTCCGGATCCCGCTATTGGTTATTGGTCGGAGTGAGTACTCAACCATGTCCGCATAGTTCTCGAACCGTAGGGTGACACACTTAAAGTTGGATGTTGAAATGGTAGTACTTGAATTATGGAATGGAGTTCGAATATTTGTTCGAAGTCCCGGATGTGATCCCGGACATCACGAGGAGTTCCGGAATGGTCCGGAGAATAAGATTCATATATAGGATGTCATTTTATGTGAATAAAATGTCGCGGAAGGTTCTATGGAATGTTCTAGAAGGTTCTAGAAAAGTCCGGAAGAAACCACCAAGGAAGGTGGAGTCCACAAGGGACTCCACCTCCATGGCCGGCCAACCCTAGTGGGGGAGGAGTCCTAAGTGGACTCCCCTTAGGGGGCCGGCCACCCCCACATGGGAGGTGGGAATCCCACCTTTGGGTGGGAGTCCTAGTTGGGCTAGGTTTGCCCCCTCCTATGGAAGGTTTTGGTTTCGGGTCTTATTCGAAGACTTGGACACCAACACTTGGGATCCACCTATATAATGAGGGGCCAAGGGAGGGGCCGGCCACCCCAAGACCACAAGCTGGCCGCCCCCCATAGAGTGGCCGGCCACCCCTCCCAAACCCTAGCCGCCCCCTTCTCCTCCATATAGTCCGCGTAGTTTAGCGAAGCTCCGCCGGACTTCTTCACCGCCACCGACACCACACCGTCGTGCTGTCGGATTCAAGAGGAGCTACTACTTCCGCTGCCCGCCGGAACGGGGAGGTGGACGTCGTCTTCATCAACAACCGAACGTGTGACCGAGTACGGAGGTGCTGCCCGTTCGTGGCGCCGGAACCGATCGTGATCAAGATCTTCTACGCGCTTTTGCAAGCGGCAAGTGAACGTCTACCGCAGCAACAAGAGCCTCATCTTGTAGGCTTTGGAATCTCTTCAAGGGTGAGACTCGATACCCCCTCGTTGCTACCGTCTTCTAGATTGCATCTTGGCTTGGATTGCGTGTTCGCGGTAGGAAATTTTTTGTTTTCTATGCAACGTTATCCTACAGGTGGTATCGAGCCGTGTCTATGCATAGATGGTTGCACGAGTAGAACACAATGGTTTGTGGGCGTTGATGCTCTTGTTATCTTTAGTTGAGTACTTTGCATCTTTATGGCATAGTGGGATGAAGCGGCTCGGACTAACTTTACATGACCGCGTTCATGAGACTTGTTCCTCGTTCGACATGCAACTTGTATTGCATAAGAGGCTTTGCGGGTGTCTCGTCTCTCCTACTATAGTAAAGATTTAATTTACTCTTCTATTGACAACATTAGTATCAACGTTGTGGTTCATGTTCGTAGGTAGATTAGATCTATATCGAAAACCCTAAACCACGTAAAATATGCAAACCAAATTAGAGAGCGTCTAACTTGTTTTTGCGGGGTTTGGTGATGTGATATGGCCATAATGTGATGATGAATATGTATGAGATGATCATTATTGTATTGTGGCAACCGGCAGGAGCCTTATGGTTGTCTTTAAATTTCATGTTGAGTAGTATTTCAAAGTAGTTGTAATAGTTGCTACATGGAGGACAATCATGAAGACGGCGCCATTGACCTTGGTGTTTCGCCGACGATGATGGAGATCATGCCCGAAGATGATGGAGATCATGTCCGTGCTTTGGAGATGAAGATCAAAGGCGCAAAGACAAAAGGGCCATATCATATCACATATGAACTGCATGTGATGTTAATCCTTTTATGCATCTTATTTTGCTTAGATCGCGACGGTAGCATTATAAGATGATCCCTCACTAAAATCTCAAGATAATAAAGTGTTCATCCTTAGTAGCACCGTTATCAAGTCTTATCGTTTCGAAGCATCTCGTGATGATCGGGTGTGATAGATTCGATAAGTACTTACAACGGGTGCAAGACAGCTTTTGCACATGCGGATACTAAGGTGGCCTTGACGAGCCTAGCATGTACGGACATGGTCTCGGAACACGTGATACCGAAAGGTAGAGCATGAATCATATGATTGATATGATGAACACTTTGAGTGTTCGCCATTGAAATTACACCTTTTCTCGTGATGATCGATTTGAGGTGCGATGGATTTGGTTCGTGTGATCACTAAGACAATGCGAGGGATATTGTTTTGAGTGGGAGTTCACCTAGATTTTATAATTATGTTGAATTAAAATTTGAACTCAATTTGTCATAAACTTAGTCTAAACTATTGCAAATATATGTTGTAGAGATGGCGTCCTCAATCAATTTTAACCAGTTCCTAGAGAAAGAAAAGCTTAAGAGCAACGGTAGCAACTTCACCGACCGGTTCCGTCATGTGAGGATCTTCCTCTCTGGCGGAAATCTGCAATATGTGCTTGATGCACCGCTAGGTGACCCTCCTGCAGAAACTGAAACCGATGAAGTAAAAGCTGTTTACGAGACTCGGAAAACTCGGTACTCTCAAGTTCAGTGTGCCATCCTGTGCAGTCTGGAATCCGATCTTCAAAAACGTTTTGAGCACCACGATCCTCATGAGTTGATGAATGAGCTGAAAGCTATTTTTGAGACTCATGCGGCCGTGGAATGCTATGAAGCATCGAAACATTTCTTCAGTCTGTATGATGGAAGAAGGCAGCTCCATTAGTGAGCACATGCTCGCCATGACCGAGCATGCGAAGAAACTCGGTGACTTGGGAATAGTGATTCCTAACAGTACTGGGATTAATCGTGTCCTTCAATCACTGCCACCAAGTTATAAGAACTTTGTGATGAACTACAATATGCATAACATGAACAAGGAGTTACCTGAACTCTTTGGCATGCTAAAAGCTGCTGAGATTGAGATCAAGAAAGAGCACCAAGTGTTGATGGTCAACAAGACCACCAGTTTCAAGAAACAGGGCAAGTCTAAGGGAAAATTCAAGAAGGGTGGCAAGAAAGCTGCCACGCCTCCTATGAAACCTAAGAACGGCCCTAAGCCCGATGCTGAGTGCTATTATCGCAAGGAGAAGGGACAACTGGAAGCGTAATTGCTCCAAGTATTTGGCGGATCCGAAGAGCGGCCTTGTCAAGAAGAAGAAAGAAGGTATATCCGATATACATGTTATAGATGTTTATCTCACTAGTTCTCGTTTCTAGTACCTGGGTATTTGATACTGGTTCGGTTGCTCATATTTGTAACTCGAAACAGAACTAAAGAATAAACGACAACCGCTGAAAGATGAAGTGACGATGCGCGTTGGAAACGGATCCAAGGTCAATGTGATCGCAGTCGGTACACTTCCTCTACATCTACCTTCGGGATTAGTTTTAAGCCTAAATAATTGTTATTATGTACCTGCGTTGAGCATGAACATTATATCTCGGATCTTGTTTAATGCAAGACGGTTATTCATTCAAGTCTCGAGAATAATGGTTGTTCTATTTTTATGAATAATATCTTTTATGGTCGAGCACCACAAAAGAATGGCTTATTTCGTTAGATCTCGATAGTAGTGATACGCATATACATAACATTGATGCTAAGCGAATTAAACTTAATGATAATTCTACTTATATGTGGCACTCGTCGTCTTGGTCATATTGGAGTGAAACGCATGAAGAAACTCCATACCGATGGATTACTTGAATCACTTGACTTTGAGTCACTTGATAGATGCGAAGCATGTCTAATGGGAAAAATGACTAAGACTCCATTTTCCGGTATAATGGAGCGAGCTACTCGACTTATTGGAAATTATACATACCGATGTGTGCGGACCAATGAGTGTAGCATCGCGCGGTGGTTATCGTTATGTTCTAACCTTCACAGATGATCCGAGTAGATATGGGTATATCTATTTCATGAAACATAAATCCGAAACTTTTGAGAAGTTTAAGGAATTCCAAAGTGAAGTAGAAAATCAACGTAACAAGAAGATTAAATTTCTACGATCCGATCGCGGAGGTGAATATCTAAGTTATGAGTTTGGCATGCATTTAAAGAAATGCGGAATACTTTCGCAATTGACACCGCCGGGAACACCACAACGAAACGGTGTGTCCGAACGTCGTAATCGAACTCTCTTAGATATGGTTCGTTCTATGATGTCTCTTACTGATTTGCCGTTATCATTTTGGAGTTATGCATTAGAGACAGCCGCATTCACTTTAAATAGAGCACCATCAAAATCCGTAGAAACGACACCATATGAATTATGGTTTAATAAGAAACCTAAGCTGTCGTTCCTTAAAGTTTGGGGTTGCGAAGCCTATGTAAAAAAGTTACAACCGGACAAGCTAGAACCCAAAGCGGAGAAATGCGTCTTCATAGGATACCCTAAGGAAACTATAGGGTACACTTTCTATCACAGATCCGAAGGCAAAATCTTTGTTGCTAAGAACGGAACCTTTCTTGAGAAAGAATTTCTCACTAAAGAAGTGACTGGAAGAAAAGTAGAACTCGATGAGATTAATGAATCTATACTCGTTGATCGGAGTAGCGCAGATCGGAAGATGTACGTGTACCGCCTACACCGGCAACGAGAGGAAGCTAATGATAATGATCATGAAACTTCGAACGAGGAAACTATTGAACCTCGCAGATCGACAAGGGAACGTGCCACTCTGATTGGTATGATCCTTGTCTAAATGTCATGATTGTGGATAACAATGATGAGGACCCTGCGACGTATGAAGAAGCGATGATGAGCCCAGATTCCAACAAATGGCAAGAGGCCATGAAATCCGAAATGGGATCCATGTATGATAACAAAGTATGGACTTTGGTAGACTTACCTGATAGCCGAAAGGTCTGTCGAGAATAAATGGATCTTCAAGAGAAAAACAGATGCTGATGGTAATATTATCGTCTATAAAGCTCGACTTGTCGCAAAGGGTTTCCGACAAATTCAAGGAATTGACTACGATGAGACTTTCTCACCCGTAGCGAAGCTAAAATCTGTGAGGATTTTGTTAGCAATAGCTGCATTTTTCGATTATGAGATTTGGCGGATGGATGTCAAAACGGCGTTCCTTAATGGAGACATTGAGGAAGAGTTGTATATGGTACAACCCAAAGGTTTTGTTGATCCTAAAAATGCTGACAAAGTATGCAAACTTCAGCGTTCAATCTATGGACTCGAAGCAAGCATCAAGAAGTTGGAACCGACGCTTTGATAAGGTGATCAAAGACTTCGGATTTATACAGTGTCATGGAGAGGCCTGTATTTACAAGAAAGTGAGTGGGAGCTCTGTAGCATTCCTGATATTATATGTAGATGACATATTATTGATCGGGAATGATATAGAACTATTAAGCAGTATAAAAGGTTATTTGAATAACAGTTTTTCAATGAAAGACCTTGGTGAAGCATCATATATATTAGGCATCAAGATTTATAGAGATAGATCAAGACGCCTAATAGGGCTATCACAGAGTACATACCTGGACAAGATTCTAAAGAAGTTTAGAATGGACGAAAGTAAGAAAGGGTTTTTACCTATGTTACTGGGCAAGGTCTTGAGTAAGACTCAAGGACCGGCTACGGCAGAAGAAAGAGAAAGGATGAATCAAATCCCCTATGCTTCGGCAGTAGAGGCTCTATTATGTATGCCATGCTATGTACAAGACCGGATATAGCGCATGCTCGTTAGTTTGACTAGCAGATATCAAAGTGATCCAGGAATGGAACACTCGGACAGCGGTCAAGAATATCCTGAAGTACTTGAAAAGAACTAAGGATATGTTTCTTTGTTATGGAGGTGACCAAGAGCTCGTTGTAACAAGTTACACCGATGCAAGTTGGAACACCGATCCCGATGACTCTAAGTCACAATCCGGGTACGTGTTTATATTGAATGGTGCTGCGCGAAGCTGGGCAAGCTCGAAGCGGTGCACGGTGGCGAAGTCTTCAACGGAATCGAGTACATAGCGGCTTCGGAGGCTTCATCGAAGCGGTATGGATGAAGAGGTTCATTGTAGAGCTCGGTGTGGTTCCTAGTGCATTGGACCCATTAATCATTTACCGTGATAACATGGGTGCCATCGCCAATGCACAAGAGCCAAGGTCACACAAGAGGCCGAAGCATATCAAGCTGCGTTACCACTCGATTCGCGAGTACATCGAAGATGGAGAAGTAAAGATTTGCAAAGTACACACTGATCTGAATATAGCAGATCCGTTGACTAAAGCTCTCCCTAGGGCAAAGCATGACCAACACCAGAATGCCATGGGTGTTAGGTATATTACAATGTAATCTAGATTATTGACTCTAGTGCAAGTGGGAGACTGAAGGAGATATGCCCTAGAGGCAATAATAAAAGTGGTTATTATTTATATCTTTATGTTTATGATAAATGTTTATATATCATGCTAGAATTGTATTAACCGAAACATTAGTACATGTGTGATATGTAGACAACAAGAAGTCCCTAGTATGCCTCTTAAACTAGCTTGTTGATTAATGGATGATTAGTTTCATAATCATGAACATTGGATGTTATTAATAACAAGGTTATATCATTATATGAATGATGTAATGGACACACCCAATTAAGCGTAGCATAAGATCTCGTCATTAAGTTATTTGCTATAAGCTTTCGATACATAGTTACCTAGTCCTTATGACCATGAGATCATATAAATCACTTATACCGGAAAGGTACTTTGATTACACCAAACACCACTCGCGTAAATGGGTGGCTATAAAGGTGGGATTAAGTATCCGGAAAGTATGAGTTGAGGCATATGGATCAACAATGGGATTTGTCCATCCCGATGACGGATAGATATACTCCGGGCCCTCTCGGTGGAATGTCGTCTAATGTCTTGCAAGCATATGAATGAGTTCATAAGAGACCACATACCACGGTACGAGTAAAGAGTACTTGTCGGGAGACGAGGTTGAACAAGGTATAGAGTGATACCGAAGATCAAACCTCGGACAAGTAAAATATCGCGAGACAAAGGGAATTGGTAATATATGTGAATGGTTCATTCGATCACTAAAGTCATCGTTGAATATGTGGGAGCCATTATGGATCTCCGGATCCCGCTATTGGTTATTGGTCGGAGTGAGTACTCAACCATGTCCGCATAGTTCTCGAACCGTAGGGTGACACACTTAAAGTTGGATGTTGAAATGGTAGTACTTGAATTATGGAATGGAGTTCGAATATTTGTTCGAAGTCCCGGATGTGATCCCGGACATCACGAGGAGTTCCGGAATGGTCCGGAGAATAAGATTCATATATAGGATGTCATTTTATGTGAATAAAATGTCGCGGAAGGTTCTATGGAATGTTCTAGAAGGTTCTAGAAAAGTCCGGAAGAAACCACCAAGGAAGGTGGAGTCCACAAGGGACTCCACCTCCATGGCCGGCCAACCCTAGTGGGGAGGAGTCCCAAGTGGACTCCCCCTTAGGGGGCCGGCCACCCCCCACATGGGAGGTGGGAATCCCACCTTTGGGTGGGAGTCCTAGTTGGGCTAGGTTTGCCCCCTCCTATGGAAGGTTTTGGTTTCGGGTCTTATTCGAAGACTTGGACACCAACACTTGGGATCCACCTATATAATGAGGGGCCAAGGGAGGGGGCCGGCCACCCCAAGACCACAAGCTGGCCGCCCCCATAGAGTGGCCGGCCACCCCTCCCAAACCCTAGCCGCCCCCTTCTCCTCCATATAGTCCGCGTAGTTTAGCGAAGCTCCGCCGGACTTCTTCACCGCCACCGACACCACACCGTCGTGCTGTCGGATTCAAGAGGAGCTACTACTTCCGCTGCCCGCTGGAACGGGGAGGTGGACGTCGTCTTCATCAACAACCGAACGTGTGACCGAGTACGGAGGTGCTGCCCGTTCGTGGCGCCGGAACCGATCGTGATCAAGATCTTCTACGCGCTTTGCAAGCGGCAAGTGAACGTCTACCGCAGCAACAAGAGCCTCATCTTGTAGGCTTTGGAATCTCTTCAAGGGTGAGACTCGATACCCCCTCGTTGCTACCGTCTTCTAGATTGCATCTTGGCTTGGATTGCGTGTTCGCGGTAGGAAATTTTTTGTTTTCTATGCAACGTTATCCTACAATAATGTGTTGAATTGGCCGTCCAACGACTCTTGCCACACTCTCTCCCCATTCAAAATTTTAAGCAACTACTTGCTGAGTAAGCATTTGTTCTTGATGTCCAAAACATCAACAACCAAAACCCCTTGATATGTTGGTCTACAAATTATGTTCCACTTAGGTAGCGTCCATTTCTTTTGCGTCAATATGAGTTTTCTAGTACATGATTCTTTGAGGTCGGAATGGTTTATGTACTCTTTTTTAGAAGATACTTGGTTGGTGGAATGTCTCTTTCTCATAAATATTCATCCTTATACAAAATTGTACAATTACAAATACATTTCAGTCAAGTGTTATGTCAGAAGTTTCACTGAGTATTAGTTTTGGCCTTTTTTTTTTGTCAAACCCGTGTACTTGGACCTTGTGCACAGTCACACGTGTTCCTTTGAAAATATATTTCCAAGCTAGGAGGGATGCATAAAATAAATATTTTCATGTGGTACTTATGCAAAAGATCTTGTTAGCAAACAATAACCTTGCAAAGAGAAATTGAAATGCAAATAGAAGTGGTCTTTCTATAAGGAAACACAGAGTGCTTCAATATGTTTTTACACTTATTAGCATGCCTTTTAGTTTAGGCCCTCCAACTAGCATCACTAATAATTGGGAAACTGGTTGAACGGATTAACACAACAACAAAAGCCCAGAGTTGAGTAGTTATTTCTGCTTTATGTCAACATATATTAAACTATCAAAATAAGACATTGTTTTTAACAAGGCTGAAGTTGTCTAGTTCTTGGAGGCTGTTTCCAAAGATGCTCATTTGATCCATTTGTGGTCCTATATTCTCTTGGTGGAGTAATGAGAGCCCATGGGTTCTAGATAAAACCGTCTTGAGATGGTCGAATGAGGTATCTTAACCCGAGTAGATGTCAGCATGCCCTACGAAAAATGGAGGATTCTTAGAAAGATTCTTATACTTAACTTGGACTCTCTTGAGACCATCACGTCTAAACAAATAAGAGAAACCCATTATCCGAATAGTGCTTAAAAGAATAGTGCTTGAAAGAAATAGTGCTTAAAAGGAAATCCGGATCACTTGGAACTACCACTAAAACGTACGATTTAGCTTACTATACCTGTTGATGTAGCATTAAAAACTGTATTGTTACTCTTGCTACCAGAAGGAGAAATCTGACCCCTTCCACTACACATCCATCCAATAAAGAATGTCGCAACTTTAACTAGATTTAGATGTATCTTCCTATTGAATGGAGTGAGTAGTATTTTCTGTTTTTTCTTCAGCACAGAATGCTTTTGGAAAAGTTTGTTTTCCGTAGTAAGCGCCAAACAGTTCAGAGTTAATCATTCCACTTGAAAGATCGATTGATTGTGTTCATCATGATTAGTCAATCTCTCTCAACGAGGATACGATCAAAAGAACTACTAGTCTGAAGTCTGAGTCCGCTTAGTGTAACTTGCATCGAGATCAGTCAGACATTGATAGACAAAGCGCTCGCAGTCCAAAACAAAAGAGTGAATGAGTGATCAAACCATCCTGGAACAGAACGAGCTCCCTAAAGTAGGTCAAAAAATTGGGACCAAGACAGTACTTAGCCTGACACTTCATCCGTAAGCTGGTCTCGCTTTTTTCTCGTGTAAACTCGCGTCAGTTTACAGAGAAGCTCATCGATAACACTTTTCCCCTCCTATAGTCCTCATACTTTACGCGAGTGGTCAATGAAAAAATATATACGCAAAAGGAGTTGCAAAAATTTCCGTTCCTTGGGAGCAGCTTCCACTAATACTCATCAGTCATCTCCATCCGTATCTATCTACTCGCCAGCTTTGTGCACGCTGCAGACAATAGCTAGCCTAGCTCGGCTGCCGTGACTCTACGCTCCTGCTAGCTGTCCATGCCACGTGGCTGCTCTTTTCCTATATGTCTTTTTTCAACTTTGGCGATTTGTTTTACCTTGTCCTTGCGACTTTGGTGGTTAGAGCATCTCCAGCCGGCGTCCCCCAAACCGTCCCCCAAACCGCGCCGAATTGAGCGTTTGGGGATGTGTTTCGTTCGTGCCGCGTTTGGGGGACGTCACTCCCTAGTCGCGTCCCCCAAACAAAATTTCGCAAATTTTAAACTTAACTAGATTCGATTAGATTCGTCCAAACTTACATGGATTCGAACGAAATTTGACTAACTTTAAACTAAACCTAATCTAGAACCACTTGCGGCGGCCGGAGGCGTCGTAGTACTGCTGGAAGTTGTACATGTCGTCGGTGACGACCTCCTGCTTGACGCGCTCGTCGACGGGCTCGTCCTTCACCAAGCCGCTTGGTCCTGCCTCGCCGTCGTCGGTGAGGTCCACCAGCCGGCTTGCCGGAGTCGCGGATGGACATGGCGATCGCTGCGTCCAGGTCGCCCTCCAGCGTCCTTGTCGTCCATGGACGCCAAGAACGCCGCCCGCAGCCCCGGGCAGTCTTCGGGGTCGTCGCCGCCGGCGATGAGCCGCTGCTGCCGCTCGTACTCCGCCAGCAGCCGCCGCTGCGACGCTTCCTCCGGCTCCTCCTTCACCTCCGGCTTCGGGATGAGGAGGGCGCCGCCGCGCCTCCCTTGCTGCCGCCGGCTGCCGCTGCCGCCGCGCCTCGTGTTGACGGGCGTCGCCGGCTCCTCCTTCACCTCCCGTTTGGGAACGGTGTACGGCGCCGACCGGTAAGACGAGGACGGCGTCGATCGCGCCGGTCCCGAGGAAGAAGAGTGCGAGGAGGACGAGTACGTCGTCCTCCTCGGCTGCCATTGAGGAGACGGCGGCGGCGACGACGACATCTCCAGCCTTGGAGCGCCGTTGCGGATGCCGCGGATGACGTTGTCGAGGGTGCGCCCGAACGCCCCGCAACGGGCGCGGCCGTCCTTGTTCCAGCCTATTGGGGCCGCCGACGAGGTTGTCGGTGCTGCGCATCTCGATGTCGTACTTCGCCTTGAAGTACGTCGTCCACCGAGCGTCGTTGTTGTCGACCGCCCACGTCGGATCCAACCGCTCCTGGGCGGTGAGTTGAGCCCGACGGGACTTGACGGCGTCCCACCATTGCTCCGTGCGCGGCTTCGGCGGCGGCGGAACGCCAATTCCGTTCACGGCCATCTTCCAGCCGCCGCTGCTTGGCAGCCGCATGTCCGGCGGGACTGGATACCGGGCGTGGTACAGCGCCCACGCCTCCGCCACGGTGAGGCTGCCGCGGCCGAAGCCGTTCGCCGCGGCGATCTTGCGGGAGGACGAGCTCGACATTTTTTGAGCGGCGAGGAGAAGATCTGGGAGGGAGGAGGCGGCGATGAGAAGGATTATGAGCGGCGAGAACTGCAGGGCGTCTTAAAACAGCGGCGGCAGCGGGTGGTTGCACACAATAACTCCGGCGCGGACGGCCACGCGGCCATGCACGACGAGACGCGTCCTCGCGTCGCCTGGGAAAACAGGGACGCCATTAACGTCGCTTGACCAAAGGTAGGCGACGGGGTTTTAGCCTTCCTGTGCCGCTGACGGGTCGGGCCCGCGTCGTTCGCCTCGCTTTTCGTTGTGTCCGGCGTCCCCGGTGCGTCCCCTGTGGGACGGGGACGGGCTCGGGGCGCCGGACACCGTATCGGGCCGCGCCGGACAAAAAAGGACTTTGGGGCACGCGGCTGGAACGCATTTTCTGTCCGGCGCGCCCCAAATCCCTTTGGGGGACGCTTTGGGGGACGCGGCTGGAGATGCTCTTAGGGCATCTCCAACGGACCATTTGCGTCCCCGGACCAAAAATGCTCTGGTACCATCTCCAGCGGGGCAACACATAGTGATCGGGCCGTCCACGGCGACGTAAACGTGGCTCAAATATGCGTCAGGTTCACGTCTCTGCGGATGCTGCGCGGACGCAGCGGTAGTCCGTCCGGTCCTCGCATGGGCCCGCCTGGCAGGGGCACAGTTGCTTCGTCTTCCACGATATTACTTACGGGCGGCGCGCTGCAGCCTTTCCAGGGCCGCGTCGCGAGCGTGCGCAGTTGGGCGGCGTCGCAGTGGCAGGATATTGAAGGCGAGATGGCGTCCGAGCCTCTTAAAGGGACGCTACCTGCGCCCATTTCCCCGACCACATCATTGCCAGAGCCCACACTATCCACCCGACAGACGCCATGGGGAAGAAATGCTGGCCGTTTCGCAAGACCAAGAACGACCACGAGGCTAGCGGCTCGCGGTCCGGCAAGAAGCCACGGGTCGGGCGGTACGTCCGCGTCGAGCTCGCGCGCCGGCTTTCGGAGGAAAACCGGACGGTACCATGGCCGGACGCAAACCTGCCTGGAGGGGGCTGGTACCTCAACTCGAGGCACGTGCCCCCCCCCCGTGCCGCGCGAGGGCCGAGAGCGGCGGGACGAGGTGCACCGCCGCGGAGCGATCTTGCCGCCGGATCTCCTGGAAGATCAGGCGTACGCGCTCAACTCCTACAGCTGAATCTCTTTCGGGACGTGTGAGTTCGACGCGCGCCGCCGCGCTGGCTACCTTGGCGATGTCGACTACTTCGACCGCGAGATCGCCGCGGATGAAGAAGCGAACGACCAGGAGGACGCGGACGAGGACATGAACATGGCAGAGTACGATCACGACGACGGCGGGCCGGCGTGAGATCTGGACCCAGCCGCCGGACATTACCGAGGAGGAGGCCATTTCCATGGCACTGGCCAACAACGAGCTCGACGAGCTCAACGAGCTCGCTTTGTGGGACGGACTCGCAATCCAGCTCCGCGAGTCTGTGCTCGTGCAGGGGAGGCCGGCGACTCCTCCGGCCACGCCGACGCGTTTCAACGACCGCACTTCGGCTGCTGCTCCGGCCTGGGATCCCTGGCCACCTTCACCACAGCCTCCTGCGCAGACCACAGCTTAGCCGCAGTTGCCACAGCCTGCCCTACCTTCTCCACCGCCGGCGTACCAGCTTCCATGGCCGACACCGGAGTTCATCGACCTCATCAGCGACGACGACCAGTAGGCAGTACCTACTTTCACCACGCCTTTATGAACTTTTTATGTTTTGTATTAATGTAAATTATGACTTTATGAATGGAAAAAAAATTATGCGTCATGCCGCTGAAACCACCCCCAACGCAAATGGACGCACGGACGATTTCGACCATTTTTACCGACACAAACGAACGTGACGCGTCCGTTTGGGCATCCGAAATGCGTCGCACCGTTGAAGATGCCCTTAGCGGTTACTTGTAGTTTGTTTTGAGGGGTGATACAGATGCGTCCGTGCGTAGGGAGTGGTGTTTTGGAACATGGGTGCATATGCTCCCTATATTTTGAAATGCATCTTAAATATGTTTTAAATTTGAAAAAAATTGAAACAAAAAATCCGCACGTACATCTTTACGTGCTACGCGCTTACAAAGTCGTTTCATAAAAAAATAACTTATCATGTGACGTGTGTAAAAAAGACAAAATTCAGTGCTAAAAATAATGCTTTTCACAAGATAAACTTTCTCCTTTTTACATAGATCACAAAAAATATTGGTTTTTCGTGAAACTTGACGAACATTCATATATTATGGAGATGTACATGTAGAATTTTTTATCCAAAGTTTTCGACATTTCAAAATATGATTTTTGGTAGAGGGAGCATACGCACCCGGGAGCCGAATTGAATTTCCGTGCGTACTAGTAGTTTTCGTGTTGGACTGGGGCGAAGATGCAGCAGTAGCGCGGCTGGGAAAAGGCGTTCTTGCGCCCTGTGTTGCTCGGCGACGCATGTATTTATGTTCTAGGCACGTCCCCCATGTGCCTGATGAGTGGTGAGGCATTGATCATGCCATTTACAAATAGCTACTCCGGCCGTTCTTTTTTGTGTTGAAGTGTTGATGGTAGAGAGGCACTAACAATTGGTCTTGGAGTCACAGCTCTCGCTGATCCCAATTTGATGGATGTCGGGCCTGGTATAACTCTAGAAGCAGGATGATAAGAGTAGTTTGAATGATCCACAACCAGCCAATAAATATACTGGACAAATATTGATAACGTTGTGAAGAGGACAACGGGCGACGAGAATGCAGAATCTGGATTAGGCCATGGAAGCTAGATCACTCGATATGTACTTTTCCGGTTTCTGAATGTTTTCAGGGGCAACAGAGCGGACACAGCTCCATGATTTTTTCAGCTATCTGTTGTTACGCTGAAAAAGTTTCAGTCAAATATAAGTCTGAAAGTAGGATCATACTAGTTTCAGCAATCCAACCGCAATCTGAAACAATGGACAAATACACCGGACAAAAAATTAACAAGAGCACATGCTATTTAGCCACGAGGCAAACAAATGGTTCCTTGCGTGTCACTGGTAAGACATGTAACTTAAATACTGCTCAATAAACTTTAGGTCATAATTCTCGGCATATAATAGTTGACAATGGTCTAGGCTTTAAATTTAGGCTATAGCATCTGATCAAAACTCCTCTCTACCTCTTTATTTACGAAGTGTTCTTGTATACCCTAATACAATAAGAACATTATTCTTGGTTCGATAATTTTACTCGTGATAATTATGTCCCCATAGAGTTTGAACTATTTGATTTTCTGTGAAGGATCTGGGTGTAGTTAAAGACTTGAAGTCAAACTTTAAAAATTTAACCAAGTATATAGAGAAAATATAAAAAAATATAAAAAATTATAATATCGAATGCATACAGTAAGATAATAAATTTTATGAACGTTCTAATATTGTTGGTTGTCTGTTATAAATGTTGATATTTTTAACTCCTTGTTTGCACAAAATTGACAAAATAAAGTTCAAATATAACTAAACCTAGAATGCAGGGTAAACAAAAGAAGTGTACTAAATTAATGAGTGTTGGTAGATTCTGGTATGAAATTATTAGCAACTTTCACCTACTGGCTCACGGTGGTTTTGCACTGAAAAGTAGAACGCGCGACTTTGCAAACACTCTTTCAACTGTGGCACCTAACGGTCTAGGTCTCACCATCTCCACCATCGGCTCTGTACAATGCTCCACTTTGTCATTCGTTTGGTTTATAGTACCCGTACCATTACAATGCCTCCAACCGAAAGGATGACTTCTTTACGGAGCTCATTGGCCACAAGCCACCTCCCGGCACCCGGTGGCTCGCCGTTGGAGACTTCAATCAGATTCGTCATGCAAGGGACAAGAACAATAGCAATATCAACCGCAGCCGTATCAACCGTTTCAGGACGGCCCTACAAACCTGCGAGCTGAGTGAGATTCATCTGCAAAATAAACGCTTCACATGGTCCAACAGACGAGCAAACCCCACCCTTCGCAACCTCGACGCACTCTTCTGTAACGCCAAGTGGGATCTAGCCTTTGACTTGCACGTCCTCATGGCCCTCTCCCCCCCATCTCGGAGCACTGCCCCTGCTCCTCGCGGATGATAGCGGTCCGAGGCGACCGAGTGTGTTTAGGTTCGAAAATTTATGGTTGCGGATGCCGGGCTTTGACGGGGTTGTCCAACAGGCTTGGAATGCTCCCTCCATTCACCTAGAGCCTTGCCAGAGGCTATTCCATAAGTTAAGGGCAATGGGGAAAGCTCTTACCAGACCACCTCTTCTCAAACACAAAGGTCATGCTACATGCGGCTCTTTTGGTCATTCTTCACCAGGACATGGCCGAGGAAAACATGAAGCTTTCTGTGGGGAGATTGATTTGAGGGACAAACTTAAGAGAAAATCCATTGCCCTGGCGGTCATTAAGTGTGCTAGGAAAAAGCAATGTGCCCGCATTGCCTGCATCAAGGAAGGCGATGCAAACACGAGATTCTTTCACCTAAGGGTGAACGCGAGACGCCGAAAAAACCACATTCATAGACTGAGGGAGAACAATGGATGGATCACGGAGCATGCGGCCAAGGAGCGCATTGTCCACACCCACTTTCAGTCGGCCATTGCACGAGGGGCGCCAAGAACTTGTGATATCAATTGGAATGAGCTCCATTTCGAGGACCCGGACTTGCAGACCCTTGGGGATCCTTTTACGGAGGAAGAGGTGAAGAATGCAGTGTTCCAAATGCCTAGTGACAAGGCCCCGGGCCCGGATGGGTTCACTATCGCTTTTTTAAGCGTTGCTGTGACACCATTAAGGCGGATATAATGGAGGTCGTGCATTCCTTTGGCAGCCTTCATGCGGCAAACTTTCATTGGCTCAATTTCGCCAACATTGTGTTGATTCCAAAGAAAGATGGTGCGGCCGCGATCTCCGACTACCGTCCTATTAGTTTGATACACGCCATCGCCAAGATCATTGCCAAAATGCTGGCCCTCAGACTCACCCCGCACATGGACGACTTGGTCTCCAATTCCCTAAGCGCATTCATCAAGAAGAGGAGTATTCATGAAAATTTCCTCTACATCAAAAACAACGCAACAAGATTGCATAAAAGCATGACACCGGCGCTGCTCTTCAAGCTTGACATTCACAAAGCCTTCGACTCCGTTAGATGGGAATACATCGTTGACCCCCTTTAGAAAAGAGGATTCCCTAGCATTTTTCGCAATTGGGTGGTCGCTCTCCTCACAACCTCAACCTCCAGGGTTCTTCTAAATGGCGTGGTCGGCGACCCAATTGGACACGACCGTGGCCTCCATCAAGGGGACCCCTGTGGTGACCCGGCATACCACTGCATGGTGTAGTATGCAAGTCTGATATAACACCAATGAAACACCGTTTCACTAGTATTATATCGCTCAGAGTGGTACAACAGAAACATATGCGGTTCCAAGGCATGTCTATAGAATTACACACAGACTCGGTTACATAAGATCATCACAGCCTCCTACTTTACAATGAGGTAAAACTGCAAATAAACTCCAGAAGAACGACTCGTAGTCTAATCCTATCACGAACTCTATTTGTAGAGTATTTACCTAGCTATAGAGGCTATGAATAGATTCTAGCTAAATAGGAGCTAAGTTTAGGAAGCTAGTTCCCTTCTACTGTTAGTCTAGGTTTTCTCCTGGTTGGATGTGGTATCTGACTCTTCTGACATGGTCCTGTCTCTTGAAGTAGTTGTTGACTTCTCGGCCTTTGAGTTGCACGGTAGATCCTCCTTCGATGCCTCCATATCTAAGCAGGGGATTTAAGAGTGGGATGAGTACGAGCGTACTCAACAAGTTTATTATAGGAAAGAGGTGTTTGATGCACTAGCTACGGCATTAGACCAGAAAGTCTAATACCAATGCAGGTTTTCATAACCATTTCTTCAAAAGGTTGCTTTTATTCAGAAGAACTATGTCCGTCAGCCTTCACCGGTTTACTAGAACTTCATGGAGTTCCTTTCCTGCAGCGTTCGCAGTTCCAAACCCGGAACAGGGAGTGACAGGTCACGATTCATTACACTCTGCAGAGGTGTGTTGATTTACCCATAACAGATCTTAACCTTGTTGCCAACCGGGCGTACTTTCCCGTCCACACTTCCTTTGGTGTGAGGCCCGGTATAAGGTCATAGCCAATCATATTCCTCCGCTACCTCGCACACCCACCCTTTGTTGCATCCCCGACCCTGGGTCCTCGCCGGTCCTCTTATACCAATTAAGGATGGACCCCGACCACGACAATAATCTGGGATCGAACCAAACTCCTTCTCCGGTAGATGCAACCCCTCATAGACCGCAATACCGTGGGGACTTTAGGCTTCCCCAGCCACCGCTTGATCCTCGGGCTACAAGTGTCTACGGACAATGCCGAGGGGACTTTAGGCTTCCCCAGCCACCGCTTGCACCCTTGGAATACAAGTGTCTACGGTAAAGCACGTCCGTTGATGTACAAGAGGTGGAAATACAATTGACTATTCCGTCCCACTCCAGATCTTATGATTAACACGGTTATTACGGCACAAGAATCACTGGACGACATTTGTTGTTTAATCCTAGATGGATATAAACCCTTGCAATGGAACCTCCACCATTTCAACACAATCCATGGTTCCATTGCCCACCACTTAGTCATATTCATAGTTATGAAAATAGTGGTTTTGCTTTTTATGCAGTAGGGATAAACATAGTACTTTGCAAGTAATTTGGTAAAAATACTCAAATGACATGAGAAAGCGATGAACTTGCCTTTCTTGACTGCAAGATTATGCAGTCAAGGTCTTCGATACGCAATAACTCTAAATTCTGAAATAGCATCATCGTCCGGTAAGGGCGATGTTTAAAAGATTGGCAAGGATGCAATAATGCATAAGTATGAGATGCAACCGCTCTAAGCGTGACCTAACCCCGATGATTTAGGATTAGTGAGTTGAATTGATTTGTTTAGGATGTGTTGCACTTTTAGAGTGGTTCCACAAACAAGGTTCTTATTAGGGTTTTATTCTCTTAGAATCATAAACATGTGGTAAAATTCATAGTAACAATCATACACACCAAGGAATAGTAGTTGTATAATAGGTAAAGAGTTGTTGTCAATTTTAAGTCCTATAGTGTATAGTTGATGATTACTTGTTATATACTTCAAAAAAATAACTTTTGAAGAACATGTTCTTTAATAAAGAACAAGTATGATAATTAGGTTGGTGGGGTTCTATGATTGACTATGGTTCCAAGTATCTTCTGGAATAAGGATTGGATGGATCCTAACAAGGTTGGAAGTACATTTTAGGCAATTCATTAAACATGGTTGCTATCAAGGTTGGTATACCTTGCTGGTGATAGCTGGCTAAGGTTTATGGATCCTATTAAGCAGGTTTGATGGCTACTCCTTATTTACTTCAAAAGAATAACTTTTGAAGAACATACTTCTTAAGGAATAAGAAGTATTACATATAAGGTTGAGGTTTTCTTGGATTTGCTATTGGATCTCTAAGTAGAGCATAGTTGGTTCCTAAATAGGATGATTCCTAATTATGAAGTACTTATAGGGTTTAGGGTGTATGGCAAATGATGCAAAATATTAAGCATAGTTGCTATTAGAGTTCATTACAATGGTGTGATGCTACATAGGGATAAATAAGGTTGTTGCCTCTAAGTATAGGAACTAGGGTTGGTCCTATTTGATCATCTAGGCATGAACACATGTAATGCCAATGTATTAGAGATGGTTCTCTATTATTTTGTGAAGACATGGCAATTGTTTAGTTGTTACTATGGAGTTAGGAAAGTATCATGATCACACGTTCTATCCTAAGGTTTGGGTTAGAAGCTAATTAAGGTTCACATGAAATAGTGGACCTAGGGTTCCTGAATGGATTAGGGTTTTTTGGGTTTTACATAAAATGATGGAACTATTACTTTATGTATAAAGGAACTATGGTTTCCTAATTACTATATAGTATTTAGGTTAATAACTTCATTATCAGGTTGAAGTTATAATAACTTTGAAATAAAAAATAACATTGAATTTGGTATTTTATTATTTTTAATGAATTAATAATTAATGTAATTATTAATTAGGGTTTAAATCCTTCTAATAAGGATTTATCAAATTAACAAATACAGAAAATTAGTTTTAATTGTTTTTTTTATTTACTTAATGGTTTTTATTTAATTTGAAAAGTTTTACTAATTATTGAATTTTTAATTGAATTTAGATTTAAAAGAAAAGACTTAATTATTAAGTATAAAACAATTAAATTTTTATTAAAAATAAAAATTTCATATTATATTTTTATTGGATAGAGTTTACTTTTCTAAGAATTTTGATATCTTATTTATATTTTTCCGAGTTAAAATGAATTTTCTATAATTACTTGAAGTTGCAGCAATTTATGAATTTGAAATTAAACAAAAAGAAAAACTAAACCTACCCGGGCTTTCTACCCACAGAGACACTGACCCGTGGGCCAGGGCCACGTCAGCTGCCACGCGGACATGATGTGGCCAGTGTTGACTGTGAGGTTTGACTCTACCAGCGTTTAAACGCCGGCGAGGCAGCGTGCGGCGGCGCCGCCGATTTACGGCGCCCCAGGACGCGCGGCTATGCTCTACCGAATCTCCGCGACATGTTGAGTACCGTGGTGGCGGTGGTTTTTCCCAATGGACATCGGAGCATCGCCGGAGAACAAACCCGCGGCGGAGCAACTCCGGTGAGACCTCAATCGAAGGCTACAGAAGGTGCGTGGATGCAAGGTTATGCTCAGGAGAGGCGCTAGCTCACCAGGAACACGCGGGTTTGATCGGCGAGGCTCGGGAAGGTCAGGTTCGCCGGGATTTGGTGTTGCCGGTGTCGGAGAAGACGAGCTCGTCGGTGTCGATCTCGGGCACCTCAGCTCAATTCCTCCCGTGGGCGTAGCTTGTCGAGGACGGCGGTCATGGTGGTGTGCTCATCTAGGCTTGGGAAGGCTTCCATCGCCGGCGGTAATGGTGACCGGCGGAGCCAGGGTTTCGGGTATGGGGAAATTAAAGTAGAGAGAGAAGAAACCGAGGCTAGGGCTCGTCCCAGGGTTTTTATACAGCGACGGAGCGGGCCTCGTCGCGCCGTCGGTCGAGGAGAGGCTGCTAGCGCCGAGGGGAAGATGGCCACGGCGTCTCGCTGGCCTCCATGCGTGAGGAAGGGATGAGGAGGACCCTCTACCAGATCTTTTTGGCGAAGGGGTACGGGCTACGGTTGTTGGGCTCGACTTGGGCTGCTACTGGGCCAGTGGTTGGGATGGGATGATGGGCTGCTCGGCCAGGTAATGTCTTTCTCCTCTTTTTCTTTTCTGTTTTTATTTTCTGTTTTATATTTTCCATTTGAATTCATATTTGAATCCAATACGGTTTGCAAGTATTTCAATTATGTTGTTTTAATCAAGATTTAGTTTCCTGACTACTATTTCCCCAATTCTATTTGGACAAATCATTTTAAATGAGATTATATTACATATTTATGAATTTATTCAAAATAACAATTAATCATGAATTTTATATGTTCCCTTTAATTCTCTTTTTACTATGCAATCAATTCTGTTTAGAATTATGAGAGTGGGGAATTTCTTATCTAAGTGTTTTATAAGTTATTAGTAGGATTTGATCTCATAACTGAGGATTTAATCCTATGCATGTAATTTTATGTGAGCACTATTTATGGATTAGGTCTTGTGGTTAAATTATAATCCATATCAAAGTTAGCATTAGTGCTGTATTTTTAATAACATCCAAGAATACTAGAGTAGATATCACTCTCCTCAAGGTTGGCTTTAATTATAAAGATAAATGTTTGATCATCAAATAGGATGTTATTATAAGATGTATAACAAGGGTTTTATTTAGGTTCATTAGATGAAGCATAAGATTTTATTAATATGTCATACTAGGGTTCTAATGATATTTACCTAATGGCAATTGGTTTGAATCTCAATTATGGCCTAGGTTCATATCATGATCACCATAGTGATGCATAAACTATGGTTGAGATATACTTCTAGTTTATAGAATTGGGATGACATTATATTGCATTTTCTAGGGTTTAATCTTCCCTAACCAAGGTAATATGGTTCCTTGATTAATTAGTTGTTTATGTTCTCCTTTAATTACTAAGGACTTGAGAAATTATTTTATCTGATACCAATAGATTTCTATTATATCCTTAATCTATTGTTAAAGTAACTAAAGTAGCTATATTTCTTTTTATAGTTAACTTTGGTTATAATGATGAAGGGTTTCTCACCATATAAAGTATAGAGTTTGACTCTAAGGTTTGCTTAGGTTCTTTAATTTATGAAATATAGATGTGGTAGGATTCTACTTATGATCACCAAGTGGTTCACAGATTAAGGTTAGGATATAAGCCTGGGTTTGCTTACTAGTTACCTCCCTATGATTTCATGTGGTGAATAATATTTGCTTATCCTGTTAGGAATTAACTTGTCCTTACATACCTCAAGAGCATGATCATGGATTAGGCATGATCAACTTGTTCTTAATATCCCTACCTCAAGTTCTTAAGGTTTATGATCATCACTCAATTTATAATGATCAAGGTTTGGCTTCCTAAGGTATCTCTTATTAAATGGGTTTCTCACTTCCATAATCAAGCATTGTCTTTATCAACTAAGGTATAGCATTTCTATTTTACTTTCTAGGATGGGCCTGCTATGGTTGCTTCAATAGTTTATATCCTAGGAGAATGCCTGAGATATCCACTTAGGGTTCTCTCAAGGAATGATGGTTTAATTAACCATTTGGATATAGGGATTGGTCTCTCCCTTAATCCAAGTGTTTCCTCAACTAACTTGAGTGTAACACCATAGCTTGAGCTCTCTTATATAAGAATGGATTATTCTAGGTTATGGTGTACTCCTAATACTCTAGTTCAATGGTTGTCCTTTATTCTTAAATAGGTCAAGCTAGAATTGGTCTGAATGGTCTTTCTTATTTGGGGAGGACTTGAATATTATCCCAAGGTTATGTTCTTAAGATGATGTTTTGATTACATGGATGTATATCCAAGTTTTAGCTTAAGGTTTGTCATTGCTTCTCTAATAAATAATATGGAACTCTCACCTCTCTAGATTTGATGTAATAATAAATTCAAATGGAGAACAATGTATAATTCTAGAGTTGATCTCCTTGTCATATTTTCAAGAATGAAGTAAAATGAATACCATGTGGTTCATGGTAGGATCAGGGATTAGTTTAAGACATGGAAAAGATAAGTTAGGAATAGTTTCTCCAATTATTGTTACTTGATTTCCATTTAGATGGATGTTCATATATTTTGGCAAGGAATACCATGTTATAATCTTTAATAAAATCAAGTAGTTGATCCTTGATTCATATGTTCTTGTGTTGGTTTTAATTCCATTTGATCTAACCCCTTAGATCAAATCATCTCTACCCAAAACAAGGTTTTAACAAAGTCACATTGAGATTTATAGCACTTGACTTGATGAGCTACTTCAATTCCACCAAGGTCAAGTGAAACTTCAGTGACTGTGACTGTTTTACTTTAAAGCGCGAAAATTCCCCGGATTTTCTATGCATGAATGCAATGCACACATCTGTTTCCTCTATTTTTGTAACCCTATTACCTGTGATATTACAACCCCCTATCGCCCTTGTTTTTTTGTCCTCGCCATTGATCCCTTATCGCCGATCCTAGAGAATTCAACCCTGCATGGGCTGCTACATAAGCTTCGAGGCCGGGGTACTAGAGTCACGACTTCGCTTTATGCTGATGACGCGGCAGTTTTCGTAGCCCCCCTCAAGGAAGATATCACAAACTTGGTTTTCATCCTCAATAGATTCGGAGAGGTCACTGGCCTTTGGAACAACTTCCAGAGAAGCTCTGTGGTCCCAATCCGTGGCGCCAATATCAATCTTGATGACATTCCGAGGGGTATTCCGGCAGCCCGTGCCTCTTTTCCCCTTAGATATCTTGGGTTGCCGCTATCCGTTTGGTGCCTGAAAATGAGAGATATGCAACACCTTGAGGACAAATGCGTGGGAAAACTACCTACATGGAATGGCAAGATTATCACCACGGCCGGCCGCGCAGCGCTGGTCAAATCTGTCACTACCTCCCAAACCATCTGCTACCTCATGCCTCTAGCAATTTCTGTCGGTACCCTCAAGTTCATCAATAAGATACAACGTGCTTTCCTTTGGGCAGCCAAAGAAGCTCGGTGGGCTTGGGATCCTACATTTGGATAAGTTTGCAACGGCTCTACACTTCTGTTGGCCCTGGCTGGAGTGGAAGGACCCATCCAAGATTTGGGTAGGCTCGGGAAACCCGTGTTCCGACTATGACATGGATCTATTCTACTCCGCGACCACAATTACTTAATGGAAAGAAGACGCCCTTTGGCAAGCCCCATGGCTCGATGGAAGAAAGCCAATCGACATTGCCCCGCTCATCTTCGAAGCTTCAAAGAGAAAGAACTGTAAAGTTGCCCAAGCTCTTCACGAGGACGCTTGGGTGAGCAAAATTGACTTGGGCGGCACCTTCACCATGAACCATCTCGTGCAATTGATCGACCTTTGGACTCTCACCTCCTCCATTCATCTTGACCCCGAGGTAGATGATGATATTGTTTGCGCCTTAACCCTAGCGTCTATTATTCTGCAAAACCGGCCTATAAGGTGCAATTCTTGGGATCAATGCTCTCTCCAATGAACAAGTTGATTTGGAAGACTTGGGCGCCTCCGAAGTGAAGTTCTTCGCATGGCTTCTCTATCAAAATAGGATTTGGACGGCCGACCGCTTGGCCAAGCGTGGATGGCCAAACTGCGGACTTTGCCCCATTTGTAAACAATGCACGGAATCTCAAGACCATCTCTTCATACACTATCGTTTCACCATTCGCCTATGGGGCATGGTCAGGGATTGTATGGGAATCAACGAGATCCACCCCCGAGTGGAAAAATCACGAAATCCACTCTTGGTGGGGTTGGATGACTGGAGGGCACATGATTAACCGGAAGGCCATGGCTTCCACTACGCTTCTTGTATCATGGGAGCTTTGGAATGAGCGCAGTGCTAGAGTGTTTCATGCTAAAAGCACACCTCCACAAGTAGTCTTTGATAAGATTAGGAAGGAGGCACGTCTATGGGTTCTAGCGGATGCCAAATGTTTGGACAACATTATACCGCGAGAGTGATTGTTGTAATATTTAACTTGGTTCGAACACATGATCTTTCATGTAAAACTTCTTCCTAATTAATAGATTGGGGCAAAGGTTTTGTCCCCGTTACAAAAAAAAAGTGTGTCACGAAGATATGATCAAATCGCATCACTCGTGCATACCTGCTATTAGTCTCAAATCGAATTGTTGCAAAATGTGGAACACTTTGAGTTTCACACTGAGCGAACTCAAAAATCTGTTATTTTCAGATAGATCAGCTTCACGGCTAGGGAGGGAGACATGGAAGCCATCGCCGGATTCCTTTTCGGCCTCGGTCTGAGCTTTGCTGCCCGGAGTTGTTCCTTTCAACTAAGCACACATCGGCAAACCGCATCGGCATCAAAGACGATCGATGCAGCATCATGCAGGTGCACAACAGTGCCTTGCCAGCCACCGCGGTTGTTGTTAGCGACCGCCATCGCATGCTGAGATCGTGTGCGATCCCCATGTCAGTTTTTGTGTGAAAATATGAAAAAATTGATACTGCAAACCAAATGTTTTCTTAAGTGGATTGAGTGACAATATGGTGAACAGAAAGGACAAAACAGAAATACTGAACCGCTTTGTTACAACCCTTACAATTGGTTGACCAAAAGCTAAAAGGCTAAATACCAAGATGTTTATGCGTGATTATAGGTTACAAAATAATTGTGACGTGATGGTTTCTGAAGACCGAATGTTTGAGTGCTATAGAGCAGTCACATTACAAAATTTTAAATTCAAAAGTCATCTTGGTGGACAATGATAACTCTACCAGCCGCAGTAAGTTAGACACAACAATTTTCACCTATTTATACTAAACCATTTTACATTTTTATAGTTCATTTTGTCACTATATACAATTTTTTTACTGATAGAACATCCAACATATAATCTTACATAGTATGTTGATCTTACATTTATAATGCATGTGGTTGTGAAATAAATTCCTCATATATCTATCTATTTATGAGAACTCCATAATCTAACCAAATAAGAATCGGAAAAAATTATGGCCCTCTTGGCTAATTTGTAGTTCTTTCATGCATTATAGTTGTTTTATATATCTTTTATCCATTTTGGTATTTCTGAATATCTTGTTGAAGGTTTGTGGCTATTGTGTAGGAATGTGACAAATATCATGATATAACTCCCGAGAGCGCATCTCACCATTGTTAAAAGTACTAGTTTAGTTGGATTTAAATTATGTTCATCCAATAACCTTTATCTCATGTTCCAGATTTCTCTAATGGTGCGGGTTCTAGCAAAATCTCCAGAATTCATAGGGCCGTATGCTTGCTCCTTGTCCATCCAGTCAAAACCTGGAGATAGATCAACTTTGAAACTGTTCTTCGCCATTGGCGTGTCCTATTTTGAGGACAATGACTGCCCCAACCCATATCAAAGAGGTTCAAGTTACGAATAATTTTATACTTTTTTAAATCTCTAATAGCTGTTGGGAGTGCTTAAGTTATTCGTACACCTAATTCTTGTTCATATACACTAATTTATTAGCTTTCATTTTAGATTCTGGAGTTTTAGATAGGGCCGTCTGCTGAAATTTCTAAACCCTGAGAAATTGTAGTATGAAAAATATCGGTCATTTACCAAGCATACACAATCTCAAACAAATTTCACAACATGCGAAGCCACATTCCTCTCCAAGCCGTAATCTAGTATTTTGCAATATAATGATGAATTTGTACATATATTTTGTAAACATTCGCCAGATCAATGCTAGTCAATAATTGTGGAATAAATAAAGAAAATTCAGTTGCTTCTCTACAATGATTTAGAAATAAACATTTACCAATCCAGCAGGGATTATAAAATTCCACCTCTTCTCCTTTGTCTCGATGACAGCTAAAGGTTATACCCCGTCAATCTTAGGCATCTTCTGTGTTGCTGCAGACATCAGGTGCGTGACGATATGGAGCCGTCGCTCCTCTTCACTTGCTGCTCGATGGCGGCGCTGCCGCCATCGGGCTAGGTTATCATTTGGTCTGGTAGGTGCAAACTTGTTGCAAAACCTCTGGCTGCTTTCCTGGCTCCCAACTTCCTTTTTCGTCCACGATGCGGCAAGCGCCGACGAGGATGGGTAAGCTGGTCCCTTAAACTTGCCAGCCGTGCGTTATCGTCGGAATTCGTCGCAGGCCCATGGGTCTAGGGTTTGGATGGGCAACAAAGGATATTTGGGTCGCACTAACAACAGAAAGATTTGACATGTTGTCACATAACGAAGGCAGCTAACAGAGAGTGCTGGCACAAAACGTTGTGTGATGAACAGTGGGACCCAACACCGTCCATAACGGGGGGGAGGTATATTACAAGCAACTTGGGTCCCTGTGAGCGCGCAACAAAGAACTCGCGGTACGCATAGCAATTACCCCATTATGCAGACCGACCTTGAGGTTCCCGGTTGAAACGGAACCTATGTTTCGTGCAAACATTCAAACCTGAGATCGGAGACAGATGTAAAGCGGAGATTCCCATCGAAGTGTCCAAATTCAAAGTTTGACCCAATCCTGGTTCCACCATTTATATCTAATCCTACTTTTTGACCTCACCCACAACGTGCCATGAGATGGGGATTTCATTTTTACAAGGATTAATTGGATCTATGTCACTTTATTTTTCACCAGTTGAAGAAATACAGTCCAAAAACAAGACTTGCAGATATGTCACTTTAACTTCTTCATAGTATGCTATTTTCGTCATTCCCAAACCATATGCAACAAGTATACACTCATACAAACACTTATACTCACGTATGGACAGAGACATGTAAAAAAGAGAAAAGGTAACAACTTGGTCGACTCAAGCCCGCATACATGACCACATCGACGCGTGATTCTTCATCACTGCACCACTCCCCCGACTGGACGAACCCTGGACGAACCCTAGCAGCGGCGGCCAACAGGTCGGTAAAGTGCTCAATCATACCCTCATCTTAAACGAGAGAGCGGAAGTTTCTTACTAGGTTTGCCATTGACAATACTACAAAAGTATCTTGTATTCGAATCTCTTTATAGAATGTATTGGATTTTAGAACGTTGATACCATTTGATCTCATCTTCATGTAGAAGTCGTGCTATATGCGCGTTTGTTTAGCTTTTAAGCTTAATTTCATACGTGGAACTTGTGCTAATTAACTCTTTGAGGTCATCAATAATTGATGAGTTTGTAAGCTTAATACAATGACACACAACTCTCCTGCTGGTTCTCGAAAAAAATAGTTGACGAGTTTTAGGAGCCACCCAAAATATCTGCCATTCCAGGCTTTTGGCATTTTAGGGTGGATGATTATGTTCGTGCCGAGTCAATCTATCTAAGCGAAGAAAGGATTAAAAGAATACTACTCTGAAGTCTGAACTCTGAATTCTGAAGCAGCAAGTGTATCTTGCATCGAGATCAATCACACATGCACCGATAAAGCGCTCGCGGTCCAAAACAAAAGAGCGAATGAGTGATCAAACCATCCAGGAACAGAACGAGGATTAGGCCAAGAAAGATCGGCTTAAATTTCCATTCCTCGAGCGAGCAGCTTCCACTACTCATCAGTCATCTCAAACGGTGTTGCCACTGGGCACTGGCAGCTCTCCATACTCCTATCTCGAGTAGTCGCCTTTGTGCACGCTGCAAGAATAGCTAGCTCGGCTGCCATGACTCTACGCTTCTGCAAAGCTGTCCCTGCCACGTACGTAAGTATGCATCTCGAGGAAAACGTTGCTCTTTTCCTATCATGTTCTTTTGCGGCTCTGGTGGTGCATATTTCTTTTACCGTAGTGGCCTTGACCTGCTCAGTTGATGATTGGGCGATGCTGTATTGTTTTTCGTGTGGGACTAGTGGCGACGTCCTATGTGGAGAAGGGGCAGCAGTAGCATGGCTGGGAGAAAAGGCGTTCTTGCGCACTGTGCTATGCTCGGCGATGTATGTACTTGTGTTCTAGGTACATTGTCCCCCATGTGCAGGATGAGTGGTACTAAGCCATGCATGTTGATCATGCCATTTACAAATAGCCACTACTTAGATAATAGTAGTAGATGTAGTGACTTTCTCTGTTGATGCTAGAGAGCCACCAACAATTGATCTTGGAGTCACAGCTCACACTAATCCCAAACCTAAAGGATGTCGGCGACGGCGAAACAAATATGATACTAGAACTTTATTACTACTGGCGTTAATTTAGAGCAAGAAGAAAGGTACTCCAGTTGGTGTTGTACGAGACCAGCAGGGTTATTTTACTGAAGTGTTGATAGTTCCTGCTACTCTAAGAAATTATTTGCAACTTTGAGCTCCAAAGTGCTTTCTCCATGAGCAGTAAAACGCACGACTTTTCACACACTCGCACAGTCACCCTGCAAATTCAGTACAAGACACTAGCCGAAAGAACTGTGACTCCCAACGGCCTAAGCTTCCATATCCAGCAGCAGACACTAGTAACTTGAGTAATTAGACGTTCCGTACCACCACTGTTGCACAATGATGAACTTGTTGTTCCTTTCTGGGACTCGTACCATCGTAATCTGTGTAATCCTGCTTCAGAAGAGTTAATCAAATCGCATCGCCATGATGCTTACAGCTAGTCCCAGATGCTCCAAGATGTGCATCAGACATGCAGTTGAGACTTGAGAGCTTCACGCTCAAGGCCCTCCAATAATTTAACCCACGTTAAGTACGCAGCACCATGTGGGAATTCTAGTGTCTTCAGCTCGATCAGTTGCACCCGGGTGAATTTCCAACATCGCGATCCGATGTCGCGGTGCAGATGCACAAGTCAACTGTTGGTGGCAAGTGCTGAAACCACAGCAAGAATTAATAGGGTCATCCGCCCAGGGACCCCCTACAAAAGGCTGGACATTTCGAAACTGTTTTCGCCATTGCCAACCTTACAATGATTGGCCCAATCCGTGTCGTTCTCCACACTCCACAGTGTCACTACTCAATGCATCGCTCAACAGGGGACGCTGCTCGGCTACGGAGAGACACATGAGCCCCATCGTCGGTTTCCTTTTCGGCGTCGATCGAGCTTTGCCGCCGAGCCGTTCGTTCCAGCTGCACTGCACGTTGGTAAGCTGCCGGCATTGATGCCAAAGGAGATCCATGCAGCTCTCACTTGTCCAGTGCTAGTACAACTACGACGCCGCTGCTGGCGATCCGCAGGGCAGGTCGCAGGGTGAAATTGTGCGCGATCCCCCCGTGTTAGTTCTCGTGAGAGAATCGATCAAGCTCAAGGTGAAAACTGTACCTTCTAACCTTCCGTGCGCAGATCCAAACTCGAACGACGGGGACGGTGACAAAGCGATGCCGAATTGAGTGTAAAAATCGAAGTGTGTGTGTGTCTCTAAGCTCAACTTTGGAGTTTGAACCGTGTTTCTGCATGCAGTTCAAATCTAAACGGACTTTTTGGCCCCACAGGCATGCATGCGGCATGCCGCGTATTGGCACGCCATGGTATGGCGACCCATTTTTCGCAAAGATGGAGGATGAGTAGTATTTTGCAGATCCCTATAAATTCTTTGGCAAAGATTAGTAGTAACAAAGATGAGCAAAGCGATCGGCTTCGCGTGGAAGTCCCCAAGCCATTGTTATGGGCCCGAATTACACTTTTTTTTTTTTGATAAATCATGTGTTCTGTGCAACTACGCATGGCACCATATGTCCAATTTTGTGGGGAGGAAGGCAAAAACCCAATACAAGATCAATATTGGGTTAGATTAGCTGTGTGTTATATCTATGCAGCAAATTAATTTCAGATTTTAAAAAATATCTTTCATGAGCCCCTAATGCAATGGTACACCTGGTGGGTGCTAGGGCATCTTATGTACCACGATCTATAAATATACACTAGGATACCACAATATGCATGTACACTCTAGCTGTAACACTTCCCAAGGAACTACAGGATACTGAAATAGACGGAAACACATCAGCAGCCATAATACACTAGACTAGATGAATGTGTTACACTAATCTACATTTAAACAATCTTATTCTTTGTAATTGGTTAGATTTGAAGAAATTTGGTTCAACAAAGAAGTTCAACAAATGCTCCAATCTGAATTGAAAAAATAGAAATATTTTCCACAACAAATTTTGCTTAAGTCTGTATGGATAGTGTATTAACAATGGGAAAACTAGAAATTGTATAACAAAGGAACATCATACACTTTCTATAGTTAAACTTTGCATATGTTTCCTGAATAATTGTATTTTTATATGTAAGAATACTTAGTATAATTGGGAAAAAAAATCTTCCAATCTAACAATTGTGGTTCAATGGCTTCATGTCGGGAGCAATAGCAGCAAGCAGTGGCGGATCTACAGCGTATGCCGCGGCATACCCTGCAGTCCAGCACATACAAGAAGTATATTTAGTTAGGTTGCGAGTCCCATGTGCCACGGCGCCAAAGTTGTTTCTATGTGTCGGCAGCTGAAGCAGCTGACTAGCAAAGCTCTTCCCTGATGAATTTGACTCGCTGATGCTTTTAGCTTGAGGATGTAACCCAGTTACAACATATCTGTAGGTTTAGCGAGGTGGCATCAAGTTTAATCTTTTGTATTGCTCTTGTAAAGTGTTACGAATAATCTAATAAAAAAACCGTGTGCATCCTTAGATGCAGAAGACGATATTTTCCCCATTTCGATAAAAAAACTTACAACCTAGCTACTAGGTCGAAGTTTGATCAGGTGGTGTAGCACATAACGTACCCTCCTTGTCTTCGTTTATTCTTATTTCAGATTGATTCACAGAGGTGTATACAAACGTATATGTAGCAGCGGCTCGAGTGAAACCCGCAACAACACTGAGGACTAGTGTGCTCTTTTTTGAAAAAAATCAAACGGTATTTTCTACCTAAAAAAATCATGGAAATATGTAGAAGTATGTATACACATCCAAGATGGACCCGCAAATTTTGTACTAATACAAAAGGTTGTATTTGGGGTACAAAAAAAAAAGAAATTGCAGGAAAAATTAAGAGGAAACGTCTTTTCTACTGAAATTTTGCAGACATATACATGGTGTGTCTATTCATGGAGAAAATTGTGATTTTTTAAAAACTCAAAACCTATAATTTTCGGTTTTGGTTTGAAATCTGAGCACACCAGATGTTGGAAATCCACGTCCATAATAGCACACGAACCTTGTAAGAATAGGAACCTTATTCCTCTGAAACATGTGTTTATTTGCAATATTTACCTCTCTAAGAGCATCTCTAACAGACGCGCTATATAGGCCGCGCTGTATAAAAACCGCCGGTATGCAGCGCGGGGGGAAACTCGGCGCTCCAGCAGACGCGGCAAACGGTGCGGCGCTGTAAATTTTTTGGGCGCGGGTGGGTTTGCGCCATCACGTGCGCTATTCTTGTGCGCCGGCTACAGCGCGCGGCATCGCTCGACCACGCGCGAAGAAACCCCGCGCTGAAACTTCCTCTTTCGCCTCGTCGCCCGTCCGCCCAATCCCTCGCCCCTGAGCGGCCGCGGGCGCAATCCCGACGATGGACGGGACCTCCGGCAACCCAGCAACCCCTCCCTACTCCGTCCCACCCGCCGCCGCAGCCGCCGCGTCCGCAGCGCCGTCGCCCAATGCGGCAAACCCTAGCGGTGGCGCCGACGCCGGCAACACAACCGCCGCAGCCCGTGCGCTCTTCGTTCCGCCGCGTGGGACGCTGCACACAGGCGCCACCGCCGCGCACATGGCAGCCGCGCAGGTCTCCGGCAAGGCGCGGTCGGCGCCGAGGAGGAAGGCGCCATCGACCAAACGGCTGTACATCGGTGCCGCCTCCGTCGCGCCGCCGAAGAAAGCGAAGGCACCCGCCTCCCACCGCCGCCGCCTCCTCCACCGACGAACCAGACGCCGCCGGCGCCTCCGTCCGGCAACCCCGCGGGCACACATACGGTGCATGATGAAATGCCAGAGAGGTAAAAAACACTACTTTTCCTCCAAATTTTAGTTTAGATGCATACATAGCCGGAGAATAATGAAGTTCATTGCAATGTAGAGTCGATGATGATACATTCATGGAGACAATGAATGTTGGATCTTCGTTTATGCATGATGAAGCCGTTGAAGGATATGAAGAATATGAGGATGTCGATGAGGAAGGAGAAGGGTTGATTGAACCTCGCCATCCCGGTCGGTCGGCGAACTACACCATAGCGGAGGACAAGTTGCTTTGCAAGACGTGGTTGATAATTGGAATGGATCCAACAATCGGTACCGGATCGAACAAGAAAAACATATTGGATGAGGATGACGGAGTACTTCAACACACACAACACAAGTGGGAACGAGCGAACCATCCGCTCACTTCGGTCCCGTTGGTCCGGCATCAACACCGTTTGCCAAAAATGGGCGGGAGTGCAAGCCAACGTCGATATTTTTAATCCAAGTGGCACAAATGAGAATGATAGGGTAAGTCATTCTACTACTATGTTGAGCATATGGCTCATATGTGAAGAATACGGTTCTAGTTCATATAGCTCATCTATTATCTTTTGCTTGCTTTGTAGAACTCTATGGCTCAAGGATTGTTTAGGGATGTGGGAAAGAAGAACAAGAAAGGAAACAAGATTCTTGGCAAGCCATTCACCTTGCATCATTGCTATGAAGTGCTAGGGAATGAAGAAAAGTGGAAGACCCGCGGCAAGTTGGATGCGGAAACTATGGCTGCCAATGCTACCGGTGATGCAACAATCATCGATGATGATGATTCAAGTGACGAAGGCAAGAAGAGAAGCTCCACTCCTCACTCGGTCAACAATGGGCGGAGGAATGTGCTTGGTAGGAAGACCGCCAAAGATATATATGAAGGGAAAGAAGGTCGGAGATGACGACATTGCAATGGCTATGGAAAGGATTGCAAATGCACGGTTGCAAGCAAATGAAGATAGGAAGATGGCAAGAAACTTGGAGAAAGAGGCTATGGATGCTATAGAAGCTCGGAGAGCCGCTTTGGAGGAGAAGATTACCGCCAACGAGGACAGGAAGTTAGCTTTGGAGGAGAAGAGGCAAGCCACCGAGGAGCATCTACGCCTAGCGGAGGAGGAGAGGAAGCTTTTCTTGATGGATACTTCCCAAATGGATGAGAGGAAAAAAGAGTACTGATGTCTACGCACGCTTCTTTTCCTGTAGACAGTGTTGGGCCTCCAAGAGCAGAGGTTTGTAGAACAGCAGCAAGTTTCCCTTAAGTGAATCACCCAAGGTTTATCGAACTCAGGGAGGAAGAGGTCAAAGATATCCCTCTCGAGCAACCCTGCAATCACGATACAAGAAGTCTCTTGTGTCCCCAACACACCTAATACACTTGTCAGATGTATAGGTGCACTAGTTCGGCGAAGAGATAGTGAAATACAAGTAATATGGATGTATATGAGTGGTAATAGCAATCTGAATAAAATATGGCAGCGAGTAAACATGCAGCAGAACAGTAAATAAACGGAGATTCGATGTTTGGAAACAAGGCCTAGGGATCATACTTTCACTAGTGGACACTCTCAGCATTGATCACATAACTGAAACTACTCTACACTCTTTTGTTGGATGACAAACACCATTAATTGTGTAGGGCTACAAGAGCACCTCAATGCCGGAGTTAACAAGCTCCACAACATCCGATGTTCATATTTAAGTAACCTTAGAGTGCATGATAGACCAACGCAATTATACCGAGTACTAACATAGCATGCACACTGTCAACATCGGCTATGAAAGGGGGAATAGATCACATCAATACTATCATAGTAATAGTTAACTTCATAATCTACAAGAGATCACAATCATAACCTACACCAAGTAATTCATGATGCACACACTGTCAACATTACATCATGGAGGAGGAATAGACTACTTTAATAACATCACCAGAGTAACACATAGATGATATTCAACTAGATCACAAAGAGAGAGATGAACCACATAGCTACGGTAGAGCCCTCAGCCTCGGGGGAGAACTACTCCCTCCTCATCATGGGAGACAACAGCGTCGATGGAGATGGCGGTGGTGTCGCTGGAGATGCCTTCCGGGGGCAATTCCCCGTCCCGGCGGCGTGCCGGAACAGAGACTTCTGTCCCCCGAATCTTGGCTTCGTGATGGCGGCGGCTCTGGAACTTTTCTCGTATCGAGGCTTTTCGTGTCAAAGATTTAGGTCAGGGAGGCTTAAATAGGCGAAGAGTCGGAGTCGGAGGGGGTCTGGAGGCTCCACACAACTGGGGGCGCGCCCCCCCTGGGCCGCGCCGCCACCATGTGTGGTGGCCCTGGGCCTCTCCTCTGGCCCCTCTCCGGTGTTCTGGAAGCTTCGTGGAATTATAAGGTACTGGGCGTTGATTTCGTCCAATTCGACAATATTTCCTTACTAGGATTTCTGAAACCAAAAACAGCGAGAAAACGGAAGCGGCACTTCGGCATCTCGTCAATAGGTTAGTTCCGGAAAATGCATAAAATCATCATAAAGTGTGAACAAAACATGTTGGTATTGTCATAAACACAAGCATGGAACATAAGAAATTATCGATACGTTTGAGACGTATCAAGCATCCCCAAGCTTAGTTCCTACTCGCCCTCGAGTAGGTAAACGATAACAAGGATAATTTCTGAAGTGACATGCTACTTACATAATCTTGATCATACTATTGTAAAGCATATGAGATGAATGAAGTGATTCAAAGCAATGGTAAAGACAATGGATAAACAATTGAATCATATAGCAAAAACTTTTCATGAATAGTACTTTCAAGACAAGCATCAATAAGACTTGCATAAGAGTTAACTCATAAAGCAATAAATTCAAAGTAAAGGCATTGAAGCAACACAAAGGATGATTAAGTTTCAGCAATTGCTTTCAACTTGTAACATGTATATTTCATGGATAGTTGTCAACATAAAGTAATATAACAAGTGCAATAGGTAAACATGTAAGAATCAATGCACACAGTTGACACAAGTGTTTGCTTCTAAGATAGAAAGAATAGGTGAACTGACTCAACAATAAAGTAGAAGAAAGACCCTTTGCAGAGGGAAGCATGGATTACTATTTTTGTGCTAGAGCTTTTCATTTTGAAAACAAGAAACAATTTTGTCAACGGTAGTAATAAAGCATATGTGTTATGTATAAGATATCCTATAAGTGCAAGCCTCATGCATAGTATACCATTAGTGCTCGCACCTTGTCCTAATTAGCTTGGATTAACATGGATTATCATTGCATAACATATGTTTCAACCAAGTGTCACAAAGGGGTACCTCTATGCCGCCTGTACAAAGGTCTAAGGAGAAAGTTCGCATTGGATTTCTCGCTTTTGATTATTCTCAACTTAGACATCCATACCGGGACAACATAGACAACAGGTAATGGAGTCCTCTTTAATGCATAAGCATTCAACAACAGATAATATTCTCATAGGAGATTGAGGATTGATTGTCCGAATTGAAACTTCCACCATGAATCATGGCTTTAGTTAGCGGCCCAATGTTCTTCTCTAACAATATGCATACTCAAACCATTTGATCATGAAAATCGCCCTTACTTCAGACAAGACGAACATGCATAGCAACTCACATGATATTCAACAAAGGTGTAATAATTGGTGGCGTCCCCAGAAGCATGGTTACCGCTCAACAGGCAACTTATTAAGAAATAAGACACATAAGTACATATTCTTCACCACAATAGTTTTTAAGGCTATTTTCCCATGAGCTATATATTGCAAAGACAAAGGATAGAATTTTAAAGGTAGCACTCAAGTAATGTACTTTGGAATGGCGAGAGAAATACCATGTAGTAGGTAGGTATGGTGGACACAAATGGCATAGTTTTTGGCTCAAGGATTTGGATGCATGAGAAGAATTCCTCTCAATACAAGGCTAGGCTAGCAAGGTTGTTTGAAGAAAACTCAAGTATAAAACGGTGCAGCAAGACTCACATATGAACATATTGTAAGCATTATAAGACTTTACATCGTCTCCTTGTTATTCAAACACCTTAACTAGAAAATATCTAGACTCTAGAGAGACCAATCATGCAAACCAAATTTTAACAAGCTCTATGTAGTTCTTCATTATTAGGTGCAAAGTACATGATGCAAGAGCTTAAACATGATCTATGTGAGCACAACAATTGCCAAGTATCAAATTATTGAAGACATTACACCAATTACCACATGAAGCATTTTCTGTTTCCAACCATATAACAATGAACGAAGCAGTTTCAACCTTCGCCATGAACATTAAAAGTAATGCTAAGAACACATGTGTTCATATGCAACAGCGGAGCGTCTCTCTCTCCCACACAAAGAATGCTAGGATCCAATTTTATTCAAACACAAACAAAAATAAAAACATACAGACGCTCCAAGTAAAGCACATAAGATGTGACGGAATAAAAATATAGTTTCACTAGAGGTGACCTGATAAGTTGTCGATGAAGAAGTGGATGCCTTGGGCATCCCCAAGCTTAGATGCTTGAGTCTTCTTGAAATACGCAAGGATGAACCACGGGGGCATCCCCAAGCTTAGACTTTTCACTCTTCTTGATCATATTGTATCATCCTCCTCTCTTGACCCTTGAAAACTTCCTCCACACCAAACTCAAAACAAACTCATTAGAGGATTAGTGCATAATAAAAAATTCACGTATTCAGAGGTGACACAATCATTCTTAACATTTCTGGAAATTGCACAAAGCTACTGAAAGTTAATGGAACAAAGAATTCCGTCAAACATAGCAAAACAGACAATGCGAAATAAAAGGCAGAATCTGTCAAAACAGAACAGTCCGTAAAGACGAATTTTTTAGAGGCACCAGACTTGCTCAGATGAAATTGCTCAAATTGAATGAAAGTTTCGTACATATCTGAGGATCACTCACGTAAATTGGCAGATTTTTCTTAGTTACCTACAGAGAACCCTGCACAAATTCGTGACAGCAAGAAATCTGTTTCTACGCAGTAATCCAAATCTAGTATGAACCTTACTATCAAAGACTTACTCGGCAGAACAATGCAATAAAATAAAGATAAGGAGAGGTTGCTACAGTAGTAACAACTTCCAAGACTCAAATATAAAACAAAATTGCTGTAGTAAAATAAAAATATGGGTTATCTCCCAAGAAGTGCTTTCTTTATAGTCATTAAGATGGGCTCGGCAGTTTTAATGATGCACTCCCAAGAAATAAGAGTTGAAGCAAAAGAGAGCATCAAAAGCAAGTATGAAACAAATTTAAGCCTAACCCACTTCCTATGAAAAGGAATCTTGTAAATAAACAAATCATGTGGGCATAATGCAACAAGCATAGGAAAACTAGACAAGCGCAACTTCAAGATTTTCAGCATATAGAGAGGTGTTTTAGTAACATGAAAACTTCTACAACCATATTTTCCTCTCTCATGATGATTTTCAGTAGCATTATGAACAAACTCAACAATATAACTATCAAATGAAACATTCTTATCATGAGTCTCATGCATAAAATTATTACTACTCCCAACATAAGCATAGTCATTCTTATTAATTGTAGTGGGAGCAAATTCAACAAAGTAGCTATCATCAAATATAGGAGGCATATTGTAATCATAATTAAATTTATCCTCCATAGTAGGCGGCACCAGAAGACCACTATCATTATAATCATCATAAATAGGAGGCAAAGTATCATCAAAGAAAATTTTCTCCTCAATGCTTGGGGGGGACTAAAAATATCATGCTCATCAAAACCAACTTCCCCAAGCTTAGAACTTTCTATATCATTATCAACAATGGTGTTCAAAGCGTTCATACTAATATTACTACTAGCATGCAAATAAGGTTCCATAGGTTTTTTAATTTTCGCATCAAACAAATCATGTCTTAACTCAGGAAATAATTTAAAAAGCTCGCAGTTGTTTTCCATTATGCCTTACTAGTGTTTAACAAGAAATAAAAAGATGCAATTGCAGGATCTAAAGGAAATAGCTTAGAGCACTCACACACCGGCAACAGTGCTAGCAAATAGCTTAGTAGTCGGAGGATGTGAATACCTTTTACCTTACCTCCCCGGCAACGGCGCCAGAAAATAGCTTGATATCTACGCACGCTTCTTTTCCTGTAGACAGTGTTGGGCCTCCAAGAGCAGAGGTTTGTAGAACAGCAGCAAATTTCCCTTAAGTGAATCACCCAAGGTTTATCGAACTCAGGGAGGAAGAGGTCAAAGATATGCCTCTCAAGCAACCACCGCAATCACGATACAAGAAGTCTCTTGTGTCCCCAACACACCTAATACACTTGTCAGATGTATAGGTGCACTAGTTCGGTGAAGAGATAGTGAACTACAAGTAATATGGATGTATATGAGTGGTAATAGCAATCTGAATAAAATATGGCAGCGAGTAAACATGCAGCAGAATAGTAAATAAACGGAGATTCGATGTTTGGAAACAAGGCCTAGGGATCATACTTTCACTAGTGGACACTCTCAACATTGATCACATAACTGAAACTACTCTACACTCTTTTGTTGGATGACAAACACCATTAATTGTGTAGGGCTACAAGAGCACCTCAATGCCAGAGTTAACAAGCTCCATAACATCCGATGTTCATATTTAAGTAACCTTAGAGTGCATGATAGACCAACGCAATTATACCGAATACTAACATAGCATGCACACTGTCAACATCGGCTATGAAAGGGGGAATAGATCACATCAATACTATCATAGTAATAGTTAACTTCATAATCTACAAGAGATCACAATCATAACCTACACCAAGTACTTCATGATGCACACACTCGTCAACATTACATCATGGAGGAGGAATAGACTACTTTAATAACATCACCAGAGTAACACATAGATGATTTTCAACTAGATCACAAAGAGAGAGATGAACCACATAGCTACGGTAGAGCCCTCAGCCTCGGGGGAGAACTACTCCCTCCTCATCATGGGAGACAGCAGCGTCGATGGAGATGGCGGTGGTGTCGATGGAGATGCCTTCCGGGGGCAATTCCCCGTCCCGGCGGCGTGCCGGAACAGAGACTTCTGTCCCCCGAATCTTGGCTTCGCGATGGCGGCGGCTCTGGAACTTTTCTCGTATCGTGGCTTTTCGTGTCGAAGATTTAGGTCAGGGAGGCTTAAATAGGCGAAGAGTCGGAGTCGGAGGGGGTCTGGAGGCTCCACACAACAGGGGGCGGCCCCCCCCTTGGGCCGCGCCGCCACCATGTGTGGTGGCCCTGGGCCTCTCCTATGGCCACTCTCCGGTGTTCTGGAAGCTTCGTGGAATTATAAGGTACTGGGCGTTGATTTCATCCAATTCCGAGAATATTTCCTTACTAGGATTTCTGAAACCAAAAACAGCAGAAAATAGGAACTGGCACTTCGGCATCTCGTCAATAGGTTAGTTCCGGAAAATGCATAAAATCATCATAAAGTGTGAACAAAACATGTAGGTATTGTCATAAAACAAGCATGGAACATAAGAAATTATCGATACGTTTGAGACGTATCAAGTACATCAACCTTGCTCGCGACGAAGTTTTGGCCAAGAAGAGATTGTTGATAGCCAACATGAACACACCCACGGCCGACATGTTTGGAGGAGGCATGCCGACGTTTGGAGGAGGCATGGGAGGCATGACCGGCATGGGAGGCATGGCCGGCATGGGAAGCATGCCCATGCCTGCCATGGGAGGCATGGCCGGCATGGGAGGCTATGGAGGCATGGCCGGCATGGGAGGACCAAGCTATGAAGGAGTGTTTGGAGGGACTATGGGAGGCTCGGTGAGTGGTGTGTATGGGTCTATGGGAGCACCACCCGGAGGATTCGTGTCTTCCATGAATGCTACTATTTCTCCTTCAACCCAAGATGACGAGGAAGAAGAAGAAGGTGTTGACTTGGAAAATGCGGAAGTGTGATATGCATTTGTGTTGTGTGTTCCACTTTTATGTCCATTTGAACCATATGTTGTGTGTCGTTGTTGAACTACGTCATTTTGTGTGTCGTTCTTGAATATGTGATGTGTGTTGCACTTTGTGCCCTATGGCAGATCATTTGTTTTATGATAATATGTGAGTATTTGATCTTATTTAATGCATAGTAGTGTAGAAAGCTGTTTTCCGCGCCCGTGCGCGCTGTATTTTGGCGCGTCCGGTGGAGGAGCATTTTTATCGCCCGCGCACGCGCTGCATTTTGGCGCGTCCGGCAGAGCAAAATTTAGTCCGGCGCGCGCCATCCGTTTACAGCACGGCGAAACGAAGGTTTAGCGGGGCGACTTTTTGTGCGTCTGAAGATGCTCTAAGCATGATGTCCTCTACCACACCGACTTGTAGTTCCTCGTAGAATGCCTAGTACGGACTTTGCTCGTTCATTGTAGTAATTAAAGAATTGTGAACATATAGCTTTCTCAAAATTCCGCAAGTTTTGGACAGACTTCAGTTAAGTCACAACTTAATAATCTATGCAAAATAGAAACCAGTGAAATACTATTTTTTTTTAAACGAAGGCAAAAGCTTTGCCTCATCCATTAATTAAGCAGAAAGTGCACAATTTTTAGGAGAAAACCGGGCGAAAACCATACAAGACACCACGGGATCAAGCCCACACTTGCTACGTCACAAGGACAAGCCCACTCAAACCCACCAGATACAAGCGGACGACACACTCGTCAAGATAAGCTTGCCTTCTAACGAAGCCAGAGAGTAGACACCGTGTCTACTATGGAAGGAGCAGATACGGGACACTCCGACATAGCTGAAGAAGACGAACCTCTCAGAGAACTGCGCCAAAACGACCCTGTCGCCCTCGCGACACAAGGTCGATGTCCTCAACACTGTCAAGCTCTCGGGGCCGCCCCGACATCCAACTAACCCACCACGCCCGGCGCAGAGACCACCAACACCACCTTCCTGGACCGCCATCCCGACATGCTCGCACTCGGAGCCACGACGCCGCATGACTCGGCAACCCGCAGCCCAAGCTGCACAGAGCACGCCGCTCGCAGACCACGGACATCACACCATCATCCGGGGCCGCTGCCCCGACATACAAACGGACCATCCCCTCTAGGACGCATCAGTACGAGCCGACCACCCTGCCGCCCTCGCGGCCAAGATTGCCACCCAAGCCGTGACAAGCCGCAACCACACGCCATATAGCTGTAGACGTACTGCCCTCCGGGGCCGCCGCCCCGGCGCTCCACATCATGTTCGAGGCCGCCGCCTCGACATCCTCAAACCCTGCTGGCACGATGACATTGGACAGCAAACGAAGCACCGCTGCCCCACAAGGTCGTGCTCTCCAAGACGATGCCTCCAAGGAAGAAGCGATGGAGACCGACGCCATCGCCCGCTCCGCCGAGGTATGCACTTGGGTTTTCACCCGAAGAGCACGAAACCTTCGTGGCGAGGGAGGTAGGAGCCCCACGGCGATGCCTCCAAGGAGGGGCACGACATCCAGGGACGTTGCCAACGCCGGCACCGACCCAAGTCGGAGCTGAGTTTTCACTCGGACTTCATCTCCCGAACCGGGACAACCGGAGCTACACAGGCCACCAGCAGCCACCTCTCAGCAGCCAGCACCGCACGCCAACAACGTCGGCTGCAACAACCTCGCCCGCCTCTCCTGCAGCACATCGGCTGGAGGATATCCTCCCCCAACCAGCAGCTCCTCTCCCTGCTCCTCCACCCAGCAATAGGCCTCCCCGCGACCGCCCTGGCCACCACACACCGGCGAAGGCACCCCCGCGCAGCCCCATGCCGCTGGCCACACCGCCCCGCGCCAGCCCGCACGACCCAGATCCGGCCCGGCCGCGCGCCAGCCGCCCCACCATCACGCCGCGGCGCAGCGCCCTTCCTCCACCGCTCAGCAGCCTCGCGCGCAGCTTCCCGCGCCGGCGCGCACGCCCGCCACTCCGCCGCCGCGCCGCACCGCCGGACGAGCTCCCGCCCGCATCGAGTCGCGAGGAATAAGAAACGGAACCGCCCCGCCGCCACCTTCCCCGGGGAGCGCCTGGCTTTGCCTGCTCCCCTCCGGCGGCGGCGATGCGAGGGAGGCAGGAGGGGGGCCTGTAGGGCGGCGGCTAGGGTTCCCCCTGCGTTGCCCAAGGAGAGCGATGCGGGGGCACCGGCTGGTTGATTCTTATCTGTACTTAGTGAAATACTATGATTTTAAATAAAATAAGATAGTAGCAGGACATTTTTCAAAGCGTATTAAATTTAACCAAATATAGATATAAAAATATCAACATTTACAATATTGACTAAGTATAATATAACGATTCATTTTATGGTGGAATCAGATATAAAGAAGTTTTGAGAAACTTTTTTATTAAAATGGAGATAGCAATGAGATAGTATAAATAAGTATTGACTAACACTGGTGGAAAAAGGGCCTTTGGTCGCGGTTCGCAACTGACATTAGTCGCGGTTGCGCAACCGCGACCAAAGTAGCGCGACTAAAGGCCCCCCCCTTTAGTCGCGGTTGCTTACGAACCACGACTAAAGGCTCGTCCACGTGGGCGCCAGGCGACCGTCGGGGCGGAGGCCCTTTAGTTCTTCTGGCCGACCGCGACTAAAGGCCGCCGCAGGTTTAGGGTTTTAGGCCCCCCCCTAAACCTGCCCCCCCCCCCTAAACCTGTTTTTTGTTTAATTTGTATTGTTTTATTTCTTTTGTGCTTTATTGTAATTTTGAAGGAGTTTCACATATTCTACGGTACTACATACATGCATGCATATGAATGTACAATTTCAAACAAATTTGAAATTAGAACCAAAAAGAATTCAAGAGGAATATACAATATATATTCAATATCATCGGATGACCATATACAAGTTTGAACAAGTTTCCATACATAATTTAATGCATGTATAGTTCTACATCCTCTACGTAGTGTTGTCCTGTAGGATCGATGACTTCCCTCGCGAACCATCCAGCTAGTTCCTCCTGAAGTGGTCGGAAGCGAGCTTCTGGACTAAGCGTCTTCCGGAGGTTATTCCTCTTGATGTTGATCTCAGACGACTGGTCTCGCTCATTGGTGTATCTCCGGATGCTCTCACAAACATAGTATCCACATAGATTGGTCCCCGGTGGCTGAATATCCCCAGTCGTCCGCACTGCCCTTTTAAAATGTAGCTCTTTTTTGAATTCACCGACCTTTTCATCTACGAACCGTCTCCAAACCCTACGAGGCAAAGAAAATTAAATGAACAAGAGAGTTATTAATTAGTTACTTGTAGGAAATGATGAACGAAATAGGCCGATCGATATAGAGCGCAAATGAATGAAAACAATTACTTTTGCATCATTTTTCTCATGTCGGCCCAAAGCGCCGCATCCATATTCGAGAGTCGTGGACGAGAACTGTGGAGGTGTGAAATTGAATTACCATCAGAATCTAGTGGAACCTGCGGACACGATACATGCACAGTCATGCATATATAACTCATCGATTAGCCACATACCATGCATGGAGTAAACAAAAGAGAATGTGCTCAAGACAGAAACACTCACCCAAAATGGTAAGGAAATAGAATATCACTTTTGAGTTCCTGTTTTGTAAGAAACCGCCACAGGTCTTCCTCCACGTCGGCGGGGTGATGTTCTAACACATATGAATTAACGATGTGTGGGTCAATGAACCCAACATCATGGATGTTCCTTATTTGCATTTCCCGCTTCTTCATTCTGCATAATAGCATACACAACAAGATAGTTAGGACAATATATAGTGCAGGCAATGAACGAGATGGGGTAGAAATTAATAAATCACTTACAGAACGTAGCAACTGATGATAGATTTGTCGAGGTCGCGCAGATTGAACAGCTGGAACAATTCACTCCGATGAATTGTTATATAGTAATGTTTGAAGTGATGCTCATGTCTAACTTCCGCATAAATATTGTCTTTGGCGTTTTTAAGTTTTATGTAACTCTTGTACCAATTTAGCAGACCTTTCATTTGTCGAGGTAGATCCTCTTCCTGCGCATGCTCGACGAGAGGGCCATTCTTCACATATGTAAATACTACGTCCTTCATTGGCGCCTCATCAAGGCCTAACAGTGCACGAAGAGTGATACCTAAGGTGACCGCTTGTTCTCTGGCACTCGTTACAGTCAATCCATGTGCTGCCGCAGCTGCTATGATATCGGGGGCATCCGGACCGGCGGCTTGCACTATGAGCGGGGCGATCGATTGTTTACTTTGTTCCCCGAGTTGGGCAACTTCTTTCCCCTTTCTAATTTTTTCTCGGCCTCCTCCAAGGCTTTCTTCTCCCGCTTCTCCGCCAACTCTTGGTTCCTCTTGAACGCGAGTGCTTGCCTACGAAGTTCACGTGCATAGTCGTCGAGCAGATTCTTTGTGGCTTGGGACGGTGTGTTCAAAAATGACTTAGCCCACTTCTTTTGCTCATCGGAAAATACTGGCTTGGGCTCGCCCTCTATTTTCTTCTTGCAGCTCGCCTTCCATTTCTCTAAATCAGCGAGCCGCGCCCGCCTCGACTTCCTCGGCACTACATTCCCAAGGCCTCGTGGGGAGAGGCTTCGGTGATACCTCCGGTACCTTTGTTTTCTTAGGTACGTAAGGGTCCGGGTTAATAATCCAGGACTGCTGCTTCGCTTCTTCGCCGGAGGTGGATTGGGGGCGGTGTTCGCTACCCGCCCGGGGCGGACTAGGGGCGGCGGCTTCTTACCCGCCGGAGGTGAATTGGGGGGCGGCGTCGGCCCTCGTGAAGGAGGTGTAGGTGAAGCACCACCACCACCACCGCCACCGCCGCCACCACCACCACCGTAGGGGGTGGACTTGTTGGCGCCTCGCCCGGAAACTTGATAAACTTCTTCGCCATAGAATGAACTCGGCGCTTGACATCTCCAAGTCTTGTCGCCCCTTCAGGTGTAGCAATGTCAATGTCCAGGTCCTCAAACCCTTGGAATATGTCCTCCACCGTGACACGAGCATAGCCATCTTGAATGGGGTTGTTGTGGTGGAGTGCTCCAGTGGTAAAGCACTGCCGATGGCTACCTTCATGGACATGTTCCCGATAGGATAATACAGATGACATGCTTTCATCTCCTTTATATCGTCCACGGGGTAGCGAGGAGGCTCCGGTGCAGTAATTTCGATCGTCGGTGCACCAGCCGATGGGGCATCCGTGGAAGCCACGCTGCTTCTCCGCGGCTGGCTTCCGAGATCCAATGGATGATCTTCATGCTGCGCCCGAGCTGCATCTCTTTCGGCTACTAGTACACTCACGGTTTTCTTCATGACATCCATTTCCGATGCCAACCGCGCCACAACATCTCGCTTCCCGATCCATCTTTCTCGTACGGCTTACGTAACCGTACGGGTCATCGTTCAGGGGAACCCTATTTTCCACGGAATGTGCCCCATGCCTCGTACACGTCCTCCGTGTTCGGGATTCCCGAGGGCTTTTGTCGGGCGTCGTTCTCTCCGTTGAACTTGATCCTCCCTCTTGAGCATCCCTCATTGCCTCAATAAGCTTTTGGGTGGGTGTAATTATTTTGCCCCGGTAAACACACTCCCTGTCTCCGGGTTCAGCGATCCCCCATGCCCGTACCACCAGCTTTTGGCCCTTGGGTCCCATCCCTCCGTGCACTGGACGGATTCCTCGCGCCCTCAGCTCGTTCTCCATCTTCTCCCACCTAGGCTGCCAAAAGCGATACCCTCCTGGCCCCATTTTATGATTGTACTCCTTCTTGGCCGCATTATCTTTATTTTTTTTCGATATTTCAAGGAACTGCTCCGATTTCTTTTGCTTCACAAATTCTGGCCAATCATGTTGCGAGTTTCTCATATTGTCCTTTGAAATCCGGAGTCTTGCCCGGCTTGACAAAGTCATGGGCTAGATTTTGCTTGTATTTCCGGAATGCGTTGGCCATCCTAGAAAGAGCGAACCGTTTGACTAGCTTGCACCTCTCCTTGTTTTCCGCAATCTTGTTACCCTCCTCATCGTATTTGCGGTATTCCGGAGGTAGAACGAAATGTTCCATAAGCTTTTTGAAGCAATCTTTTTTTTGTTCTCTTATCGACAAAAGTGAAACCAACACGTGCCTTCTTTGGCTCATTCCACTCCTGGACGGTGATTGAGACGTTGTCTCTAACAACGGCTCCGCATTGGCCGACAAACTTGGTGGCGTTCTTGCTGGGCTCCAGCGGCCTGCCGGTTGCTTCCTCGACAACATCGATGGTGCATGTTTCTCCTGCTTTCATCGTCTTGGTTGCGCCACGCTTTACGACGACATACTCGATTGTTTCGACGATCCGGCCGAGGGCTAAAATAAGAAAGAGAGGCGCGCGCGTTAGTACACACATATTTATTCAAATCAGTGAGTTTGTATCACCAGAGGCTCAATGTATATATATATACCTCGGTGGCGGAGGTGGTTGCTACTTCCAATTGAAGATCGTCGTTTATCGACGTTTCTTCGGCACCATCTTGCTGACCATGCCCTTCATCTTCACCCTCAAAGTTCGGATAAGAAGAGATATCATCTTCTTCTTGTCCAGTCGACACATATAGAACATCGCCTTTTATGATGCCGAAGATATGTTCTTCAGACGTCCGGATCATAGTTGTCCATAATCGGGTCAGCTCTATCGTCCGCCATATGTCGATCCCGAAAACATGTAGTAAAAACAAATTAATTGTGTATATGCCAGCATTATCACATCTCTTCTACATATAAAGAGAGAGGGCGACGAGGGAGGCGAGAGGGGGACGCAGTGACCGCGTGACCGAGAGACCGGTGGCGGTGGCGAAAGGGGGGACGCAGTGACCGCGCGCGTGACCGAGAGACCGGTGGCGGTGACCGAGAGGGCGGTGGCGGTGACCGAGAGGGCGGTGGCGGTGACCGAGAGGGCGGTGGCGACGGCGCTAAGTAAATTTTTTCTTAAGTCAAAATTTTGTTAAGTAAATTTTTTGTTAAGTAAAATTTTTGTTAAGTCAAGATTTTGTTAAGTATACAAAATTTTGTTAGTATACAAAATTTTAGTTAAATTTTTGTTAAGTATACAAAATTTTAGTTACAAATTTTTGTTAAGTATACAAAATTTTAGTTACAAATTATCAAGTTTTACTTTTTTTTGTTAATTTACCGTTTTTGTTAAACTAATTAACTAGTTAAAATTAAAAAGAAAAAAAAAACACAAAAAGGGGAAAAATCCGGCCCGGCCCTCTCTCTCTCTCTCCTTCTCGCGCGCGCGGCGGCGCGCGTCCGCGCGCGGCGGCGTCCGGCGGGCGGCGTCGGCGCGTGCGTGCGGGCGGCGGCGACGGCGCGCTCGGCGGGCGCGTCCGGCGGCGGCGCGGCGCGTCATCTGGCGGGCGGCGCGACAGTAGTACGGTAGGGGCGCGCGGCGACATACGGGAGATCGATGGCGCGACGAGAGGCGGCGGCGACGGCGTCTGCGGCGACGGCGAGTGCGGCGACGACGTCTGGCGGGCGGCGTCTGGCGTCTGGCGTTCGGCAGGAGACGGAGGCGACGGGGAAGACGATGCGGAGAAGACGATGGCGGAGGCGACGGTTCGCGCGCGGAGTATTTATAGCCCCCCCTTTAGTCGCGGTTGGGGAGGCGACCCGTGACTAAAGGGCACCCTTTAGTCGCGGTTGGCCAGACCAACCGCGACTAAAGGCTTTTTTCGCCGGGTTTTTCTTTCCCGCGCGCACAGGCCAACCGCGACTAAAGGTATTTTTCAAATTACTTTTTGTTTTTCAAAATGTTAAAAATACAGAAAAATAAAACAAATTCATTTCAAAATCATAAAATACAAATAATATATCAAAAAATTCAGAAAAATAAAACTAATTCAATTTAAAATGTTAAAAATACAAATAATATATCAATAAATTCCAAAAAATAAAACAAATTCATTTCAAAATCATAAAATACAAATAATATATCAAAAAATTCAGAAAAAATAAAACTAATTCAATTCAAAATGTTAAAAATACAAATAATATATCAATAAATTCAGAAAAATAAAACTAATTCATTTCAAAATCATAAAATACAAAAAATATATCAAATAAATCAGAAAAATAAAACTAATTCAATTCAAATTCTTAAAAATACAAAAAATATATCAAAAAATCAGAAAATTAAACTAATTCAATTCAAATTCTTAAAAATACAAATAATATATCAAAAAAATCAGAAAAATAAAACTAATTCAATTCAAATTCTTAAAAATACAAATAATATATCAAAAAAATCAATAAAATAATATATCAAAAAATTCTTTCTTCCCGCCACTTTCTTCCCGCCACTTTCTTCCCGCCTCTTTCTTCCCGCCACTTTCTTCCCGCCTCTTTCTTCCCGCCTCTTTCTTCCCGCCACTTTCTTCCCGCCTCTTTCTTCCCGCCTCTTTCTTTCCGCCACTTTCTTCCCGCCTCTTTCTTCCCGCCTCCTGTCTTCCCGCTCCCATTTTTCCCGCCATTTGTCACTACATATAGGTAGCCCGGCTTGGCCAGCATTATCACATCTCTACAATCTCTCATCACTCTCTCATGGCTTCCACCGCACCCACTCTAACCTACCGAGCAGGTGGAGGAGCTTTGCGCCTCGAACTACCCTTGCCCACCGGGCTACCGCGTCCCCGCCGGGCCTGGAGCCTAAGCGCCGGCGGCGTGCCGGTCCCTCCCGTCCCTCGTGGTACTGCGCGCCGGGCGGCCATCACGAACCGCACTACCTCGACCTCACGCCGGAGCAGCGGATGAATCCCGCCGGCATCCCGATAACCGAGCATACTTGGGACGCCTTCTTCATCAATCGGCGTGAGAGGGCGCTCGCCAGGTATGAGGAGGACGGTCTGCCTCCTGGAAACTTCCACGAGGCCGGCCGTCGGCTATGGTGGTACGGCCGGACTCTGCAGAGCGTCATGGACTACATCACGGCCGGCGATATCCCCCGCCTGCGCTACCCTCAGCTCGAGCCATGAGCGCCGCCCGACGACAGCGACGACAGCAGCGACGACGACACCGGCAACTTAGAAGCAGGCGCCAACTACCAGTACAACGACGGCGGCTATGAAGACTACGAGTATGCATATTATACGCCTAGGCAGGAGTATGACTAAATCACTCCAAATTTCATGTATGCAGGAGTATGACTTAGTCACTCCAAATTTCCTGTATGCGGGAGTATGACTTAGTCACTCCAAATTTCATGTATGCAGGAGTATGACTTAGTCACTCCAAATTTCCTCGTATGCAGGAGTATGACTTAGTCACTCCAAATTTCATGTATGCAGGAGTATGACTTAGTCACTCCAAATTTCCTGTATGCAGGAGTATGACTTAGTCACTCCAAATTTCATGTATCATCAGTGCTATCTCGAGCCAATTGAACCATTCGAAAATGGACACCAAACACATCACGGGTAATATAATTCACATGATCCATTCAACAAAGTTTGGTACAATAAATTATTACACATCATTTCTTTCCTTGTGTCCCTGCTTGCTTACGATTGTGCCGTATCCATGGAGCATCCTCATCATTTAACTTAATGCTTGGGTCGGTGTTCACTTTGAAGGGCGGAATTTCATCAAACATATTATAATCTTCTGACATGTCTGTCTTGTCCTCCACTCCCACGATGTTTCTTTTCCCCGAAAGAACAATGTGGCGCTTTGGATCATCGCATGATGTACCGATCGTTTTCTTATCTTTCCGTTTCCTCGGTTTGCTACTCATGTCCTTCACATAGAAAACCCGAGCGACATCTTTCGCTAGGACGAATGGTTCGTCAAGGTAACCAAGATTGTTGAAATCCACCATTGTCATTCCGTATTGCTGGTCCACCTTTACCCCACCTCCCGTTAGCTTGAACCATTTGCACCGGAACAAAGGGACCCTAAAGGAGGGTCCATAGTCAAGTTCCCATATCTCCTCTATGTAACCATAATATGTGACCTTTTGCCCATTCTCGGTTGCTGCATCAAAGCGGACACCACTGTTTTGGTTGGTGCTCTTTTTATCTTGGGTGATCGTGTAAAATGTATTCCCATTTATCTCGTACCCTTGGAAAGTCGTTATAGTCGAAGATGGTATCTTGGCCAACATGTACAGCTGATCTACAACATGTTCGTCACTCATTAAATGTTTTCTCAACCAACTCGCCGAAAGTCTCCATGTGGGCCTTCCTAATCCAGGATTCAGGCTTCCTGAGGTTGTCCGAGCGTAAAATATTCTTGTGTTTCTCAAAGTACGGAGCCACCAAGATGGAATTGGTCGAACCGTGTGGTGTGCTTCAGTCGAGAATGGCCGTCCATACATATCGTTGATTTCCTTCCGATCGTGCCTTTTCCACTTAGTCTCCCCTCGTGCCGCGATCGAGGAAGACCAATCGGCTTAAGGTCAGGAACAAAGTCAACACAAAACTCAATTACCTCCTCATTTCCATAGCCCTTGGCGATGCTTCCTTCCGGCCTAGCACGGTTACGAACATATTTCTTTAATATTCCCATGAACCTCTCGAAGGGGAACATATTGTGTAGAAATACGAGACCGAGAATGGAAATCTCATCGACTAGGTGAACCAGGAGGTGCGTCATAATATTGAAGAAGGATGGCGGGAACACCAACTCGAAACCGACAAGACATTGGATCACATAGTTCTGTAACAATGGTAGAACTTCCGGATTGATTACCTTCGAGAGATTGCATTGAGGAATGCACATAGCTTCACAATGGCTACTCGAACATTTTCCGGCGAGAGCCCCTCAAAGCAATCGGAAGCAATTGCGTCATAATCACGTGGCGTCGTGAGACTTCGGGTTTTGGAACTTTTTCTCCGCCATGTTTATTATTCCCTTTATATTGGACGAGAATCCGGACGGGACCTTCATACTCGCTCAGGCATTCAAAAAAGATGACCTTCTCTTCTTTGGTCGGAGCGTAGCCGGCACGACCTTGAAACCGTTCCGATGCCGGTCATCGTGGTCTTTCAAACTTTGTCTGGTCCTCGCCGTGCTTCCTTTGTATCATTTGACTTCCCATACACGCCCAAGAAGCTTAGGAGGTTCACGCAAATATTCTTCGTAACGTGCATCACGTCGATTGCGAGTGGGCTTCTAGGACTTTCCAATATTCTAGCTCCCGTAATATAGATTTCTTCTTCCACATGGCTGCGTGCCCGTCGACTCCCTTCGGAACTGATTGTCCGCCAGGACCCTTTCCAAAGATGACTTTCAAATCCTTGACCATATCAAATACCTCAGCACCAGTGTGTTCCGCAGGCTTCTGATCTGCCTTGCCGTTGTAATGCTTGCCTTTCTTTCTTACTGGATGACCTTTCGGAAGAAATCAACGATGCCCAAGGTACACGTTCTTCTTACAATTTGGCAAATATACACTTTCAGTCTCATGTAAGCAGTGCGTGCATGCATTGTATCCCTTATTTGACAGTCCCGAAAGGTTACTAAGAGCAGGCCAATCGTTGATGGTTACGAAAAGCAACGCTCGTAGGTCAAATTCCTCTTCTTTGTGCTCATCCCACACACGGACACCAGGTCTGCCCCACAGCCTGTAAAAGTTCATCAACTAATGGCCTTAGGTACACATCGATGTCGTTGCCGGGTTGCTTCGGACCTTGGATGAGCACTCGGCATCATAATGAACTTCCGCTTCATGCACAACCAAGGAGGAAGGTTGTAGATGCATAGAGTCACGGGCCAGGTGCTATGGCTGGAGCTCGCTCGCCAAAAGGATTCATGCCATCCGTACTTAGACCAAATCTTATGTTCCTTGCGTTAGCTGCAAAATCTTTGAACTCTCTGTCGATCTTTCTCCATTGCGTTCCATCTCGCGGGGTGTCTCAACTCCCCGTCCGACTTACGGTCCTCTTTGTGCCATCGCAACAACTTGGCATGCTCTTTGTTCCCGAACAGACGTTTCAACCGTGGTATTATAGGAGCATACCACATCACCTTGGCGGGAACCCTCTTCCCGGGTTTCCGGCCCTCAACATCGTCACCGGGGTCATCGCCTCGATCTTATAACGCAATGCGATGCATACCGGGCATTCATTCAAATTCTCGTATTCACCGCGGTAGAGGATGCAGATCGTTGATGCATGCATGTATCTTCGTAACCTCTAAACCTAGAGGGCGGACAACCTTCTTTGCTTCGTACGTATCGGCGGGCAACTCGTTATTCTTTGGAAATATATTCTTCAACATTTTCAGCAAGTTTTCAAATGCCGAGTCGCCTACACCCGCTCGTGCCTTCCATTTCAAGCAAATCCAGCAGTGCAGCCCAGCCTTTTTCAGACCATCATCGCATCCGGGTACAGCGCCTTCCCGTGATCCTCTAACATGCGATCCAAATTCTCCCTCTCCTTGTCGGCTTCGCAGCCGTCTCCGTGCATCAGCAATGGTCCGACCAAGATCATCAACGGGATCATCACGTGCCTCTTCTTCACCTTCCCCTTCACCTTCCCCTTCACCTTCAAAGATCCTCTATGAAAGTATCACCGAAATGAGCAAGATAGCTTTCATCGATGAAATCATCCCCTTCTTCATCTTCTTCCATTATAACCCCTCTTTCTCCATGCTTGGTCCAACAATTATAGCTTGGCATGAAACCGTGCCGAGCTGTGCATGTGAACATCTCTTGAGGAAGAGTAACCCTTCTGATTCTTACAGTTAACACATGGACAGATAACAAAACCCCCCTGCTTGTTCGCATTAGCCTCTACGAGGAAATCTTTCAAACCCGTACTGAACTCGCCGGAGAGTCGGTTACCGTACATCCATTGCCGATTAATCTGCATTATTATAATATAAAATATATAATTAACCATCATGCATTTGTTAAACTAACTAGCTACAAACAATATAAATTAAACAATGAACTACACACACGCATGTTTTATCAATGACACATCAAAGGTTCAAGTTGCTAACCGCAATCGAGGAGGAAAAAATAAATGAGAAAGCTCAAGTGTGGCTCCAACACTTCATATCATGTTTGTTTCATGCTCTTGGGGCATTTCATCAAACACCTTATGTGCATAAGAGGAACCAAAAGCAAACCTAACACTCACTTGTGAAGTTTGTGAAGAGAATGGCTCCAAATGGCTAAGTGTTGGCTGCTGGATGGGTATATATAGGGGAGGGGCTTTAGTCCCGGTTGGCCTGGCCAACCGCGACTAAAGGCCTTCGGGCACCTTTAGTCGCGGTTGGCCAGGCCAACCGCGACTAAAGCCCCCCACGTGCACCAGCTGGCCACCGAGCGCCCTGGGCCCAGGTCTTTGGTCGCGGTTCGCCACACGAACCGCCACTAAAGACCCCTTTAGTCGCGGTTCCTGTAGCTTCGCGACTTATGGGGCTTCCCGAAG
>NC_061509.1:244639777-244745371 GCF_022539505.1 Lolium rigidum | reverse complement strand
GAAACCAAGGACATATTTGTCCATATGCTACAGCGGAGTGTGTATCTCTCCCATAAAGTGAATGCTAGGATCCATTTTATTCAAACAAAACAAAAACAAAAACAAAACGACGCTCCAAGAAAAAGCACATAAGATGTGGCCGAATAAAAATGTAGTTTCAGGGGAGGAACCTGATAATTTGTTGATGAAGAAGGGGATGCCTTGGGCATCCCCAAGATTAGACGCTTGAGTCTTCTTGATATATGCAGGGGTGAACCACCGGGTGCATCCCCAAGCTTAGAGCTTTCACTCTCCTTGATCATGTTGCATCATACTCCTCTCTTGATCCTTGAAAACTTCCTCCACACCAAACTCGAAACAACTCATTAGAGGGTTAGTGCACAATATAAATTGACATATTCAGAGGTGACACAATCATTCTTAACACTTCTGGACATTGCATAATGCTACTGGACATTAGTGGATCAAAGAAATTCATCCAACATAGCGAAAGAGGCAATGCGAAATAAAAGGCAGAATCTGTCAAAACAGAACAGTTCGTATTGACGAATTTTAAAATGGCACCAGACTTGCTCAAATGAAAATGCTCAAATTGAATGAAAGTTGCGTACATATCTGAGGATCATGCACGTAAATTGGCATAATTTTCTGAGCTTCCTGCAGGGCAGTGGGCTCAGATTCGTGACAGCAAAGAAATCTGGAACTGCGCAGTAATCCAAATCTAGTACTTACTTTTCTATCAACGGCTTAACTTGGCACAACAAAACATCAAAACTAAGATAAGGAGAGGTTGCTACAGTAGTAAACAACTTCCAAGACACAAAATAAAAACAAAGTACTGTAGGTAAAAACATGGGTTGTCTCCCATAAGCGCTTTTCTTTAACGCCTTTCAGCCTAGGCGCAGAAAGTGTAATCAAGTATTATCGAAGGGTGGTGCATTCTACAGCGAGGTGTGGAGTTTTCTCAACCAGGCATATTATATTAGATACATAAGTTTTAGCATCTCCCTTTTCATTAGTCTTAGGCTGTGTTACTCTCATCAAACAAATTTTCGGGAACAAGCCAAGCATAGTTATTTTCTAGTGCATCATTCATAGCTAGGAGCTTGCATGGTATTGGTGCTTTGATCTCCTCACCATCATCAATATTATTAGTGTATCTTATTCTATCCATATCCATCTTTTCAAGGAGACTAACAAAATTAGTAGGAGAACCAAGCATATTAAATTTAGCAAAGACCTTTCTAGCTTCTCTTGCTAGACCACCAAATTCTCTAAGAAGGGTTTCTAAAACAAAATCTTTCTTTTCCCCTTCTTCCATATCACCAAGTGTGAAAAACATATGTTGGATTATAGGATTGAGATTAACAAATTTGGTTTCCAACAAGCGAACTAAATGCGCGGCAGCAATTTCATAAGTAGGCGCAAGGTCTACCAAGTGTCTATCCTCAAAATCTTCAATAGTACTAACATGGTTGAAGAATTCTTCTATATTATTTCTCCCAACTATAGACCCACGTCCTACCGGTATGTCTTTTGTGGTAAAATTAAAAGGAAACATGATGAAATAAGTAAAGTAAATGCAAGTAAACTAATTTTTTTGTGTTTTTGATATAGAGTGCAAGACAGTAAATAAAGTAAAACTAGCAACTAATTTTTTTTTGTGTTTTGATTTAGTGCAGCAAACAAAGTAGTAAATAAAATAAAGCAAGACAAAAACAAAGTAAAAAAGATTGAGAAGTGGAGACTCCCCTTGCAGCGTGTCTTGATCTCCCGGCAACGGCGCCGTAAAAGATGCTTGATGGCGTGTATTTCACACGTTCGTTGGGCAACCCCAAGAGGAAGGTATGATGCGCACAAGCAGCAAGTTTTCCCTCGTAAAGAAACCAAGGTTTATCGAACCAGGAGGAGCCAAGAAGCACGTTGAAGGTTGATGGCGGCGGAATGTAGTGCGGCGCAACACCAGAGATTCCGGCGCCAACGTGGAACCTGCACAACACAACCAAACTACTTTGCCCCAACGAAACAGTGAGGTTGTCAATCTCACCGGCTTGCCGTAACAAAGGATTAACCGTATTGTGTGGAAGATGATTGTTTGCGAGAAAACAAGAGAACAAGTATTGCAAGAGATTGTATTTCAAGTAAAGAGAATTGGACCGGGGTCCACAGTTCACTAGAGGTGTCTCTCCCATAAGACGAACAGCATGTTGGGTGAACAAATTACAGCTGGGCAATTGACAAATAAAGAGAGCATGACCATGCACATACATATCATGATGAGTATAGTGAGATTTAATTGGGCATTACGACAAAGTACATAGACCGCCATCCAACTGCATCTATGCCTAAAAAGTCCACCTTCAAAGTTATCATCCGAACCCCCTCCAAGTATTAAGTTGCAAAGCAACGAGACAATTGCATTAAGTATGGTGCGTAATGTAATCAACAACTACATCCTTAGACATAGCATCAATGTTTTATCCCTAGTGGCAACAAGCACAACACAACCTTAGAACTTTCGTCACATCGTCCCGGTGTCAATGCAGGCATGAACCCACTATCGAGCATAAGTACTCCCTCTTGGAGTTACAAGCATCTACTTGGCCAGAGCATCTACTAGTAACGGAGAGCATGCAAGATCATAAACAACACATAAGCATAACTTTGATAATCAACATAACAAGTATTCTCTATTCATCGGATCCCAACAAACGCAACATATAGAATTACGTATAGATGATCTTGATCATGATAGGCAGCTCACAAGATCCGACAATGATAGCACAATGGGGAGAAGACAACCATCTAGCTACTGCTATGGACCCATAGTCCAGGGGTAGACTACTCACTCATCACTCCGGAGGCGACCATGGCGGTGTAGAGTCCTCCGGGAGATGAATCCCCTCTCCGGCAGGGTGCCGGAGGCGATCTCCAGGATCCCCCGAGATGGGATCGGCGGCGACGGCGTCTCAGCAATGTTTTCCGTATCGTGGCTCTCGGCATCGGGAGTTTCGTCACGGAGGCTTTAAGTAGGCGGAAGGGCAAGTCGAGAGGCGGCACGGGGGCCCACACCATAGGCCGGCGCGGCCGGGGGTGGGGCCGCGCCGCCCTAGGGTTTGGCCACCCCGTGGCCCCTCTTCGTCTCGTCTTCGGTCTTCCGGAAGCTTCGTGAGAAAATAGGCCTCCGGGCTTTTATTTCGTCCAATTCCGAGAATATTTCTTTACTAGGATTTCTGAAACCAAAAACAGCTAGAAAACGAGAATCGGCACTTCGGCATCTTGTTAATAGGTTAGTTCCAGAAAATGCACGAATATGACATAAAGTGTGCATAAAACATGTAGTTAACATCAATAATGTGGCATGGAACACAAGAAATTATCGATACGTTGGAGACGTATCAACCGTCGACAGTGCAACCGGCAGGCCGCTGGAGCCCCGCAAGAACGCCACCAAGTTTGTCAACCAATGCGGAGCCATTGTTAGAGACAACGTCTCGATCACCGTCCAGAGTGGAATGAGCCAAAGAAGGCACGAGTTGGTTTCACTTTTGTCGATAAGAGAACAAAAAAAGATTGCTTCAACAAGCTTATGGAACATTTCGTTCTACCTCCGGAATACAACAAATTCGATGAGGAGGGTAACAAGATTGAGGGAAACAAGGAGAGGAGGAGGCTAGTCAAACAGTTCGCTCTTCATAAGATGTCCGCAGCATTCCGGAAATTCAAGCAAAATCTAGCCCATGACTTTGTCAAGGAGAACAAGACTCCGGATTTCAAAGGACAATATGAGAAACCGAAACATGATTGGCCAGAATTTGTGAAGCAAAAGAAATCGGAGCAGCTTCCTTGAAATATCGAAAAAAATAAGGAAAATGCGGCTAAGAAGGAGTACAATCATATTATGGGGCCAGGAGGGTATCGCCTTTGGGAGCCTAGGTGGGAGAAGATGGAGACGAGCCGAGGGCGCGAGGAATCCGTCCAGGTACGGAGGGATGGGACCCAAGGGCCAAAAGCCGGTGGTACGGGCATGGGGGATCGCCGAACCCGGAGACAGGGGAGTGTGTTTACCGGGGCAAAATAATTAAACCCACCCAAAAGCTTATTGAGGCAATGAGGGATGCTCAAGAGGGGAAGATCAAGTTCAACGGAGAGAACGACGCGCCGACAAAAGCCCTCGGGAATCCCGAACACGGAGGACGTGTACGAGGCATGGGGCACATTCCGTGGAAAATAGGGTTCCCCGTAACGATGACCCGTACGGTTACGAAGCCGTAAGAGAAAGATGGATCGGGAAGCGGATGTTGTGGCGCGGTTGGCATCGGAAATGGATGTGATGAAGAAAACCGTGAGTGTACTAGTAGCCGAAAGAGATGCAGCTCGGGCGCAGCATGAAGATCATCCATTGGATCTCGGAAGCCAGCCAGCAGAAGCAGCGTGGCTTCCACGGAGGCCCCACCGGCCGGTGCACCGACGATCGAAATTACCGCACCGGAGCCTCTGGTGGTCGAAATTACTGCACCGGAGCCTCCTCGCTACCCCGTGGACGATATAAAGGAGATGAAAGAATGTCATCTGTATTATCCTATCGGGAACATGTCCATGAAGGTAGCCATCGGCAGCTTTACCATGTTTACCTGGAGCACTCCACCACAACAACCCCATTCAAGATGGCTATGCTCGTGTCACGGTGGAGGACATAGTCCAAGGGTTTGAGGACCTGGACATTGACATTGCTACACCTGAAGGGGCGAGAAGACTTGGAGATGTCAAGCGCCAGTTCATTCTATGGCAAAAGAAGTTTATCAAGTTTCCAGGTGAGGCGCCAACAAGTCCACCCCCCTACGGTGGTGGTGGTGGCGGTGGTGGTGGTGCTTCACCTACACCTCCTCCACGTCAGCCGATGCCGCCCCCCAATTCACCTCCGGCGGGTAAGCAGCCGCCGCCCCCTAGTCCGCCCCGGGCGGGTAAGCAGACGCCGCCCCCCAATCCACCTCCGGCGAAGAAGGAGAAGCATCAGTCTTGGACTATCAACCCGTACCCTTATGTACCTAAGACCACATAGGTACCGGAGCCATCACTGAAGCCTCTCCCCACGAGGCCTTGGGAACGCACTGCCGAGGAAGTCGACGCGGCCACGACTCGCGATTATGAGAAATGGAAGGCGGAATGCAAGAAGAAAAGAGAGCCCGAGCCCAAGCCAGTATTTTCTGATGAGCAAAAGAAGTGGGCTAAGTCATTTTTTAGCACACCGTCCCAAGCCGCGAAGAATCTGCCTGACGACTATGCAGGTGAACTTCGTAATCAGGCACGCATGTTAAAGGAGAAGAAAGAGGAGGCCGAGAAAGCGGAATTAGAAAGTAAAAAAGCGGGAAACGAGTTGCCCAGCTCGGGGAACAAAGTAAACAATCGATTGCCCCGCTTATAGTGACAGCCGCTGGTCCGGATGCCCCCGATATCATAGAAGCTGCGGCAGCATAGGGATTGACTGTAACGAGTGCCAGAGAACAAGCGACAAACTTAGGTATTACTCTTCGTGAACTGTTAGGCCTTGATGAGGCGCCAGTGAAGGAGGTAGTACTTACATATGTGAAGAATGGGCCTCTCGTCGAGCCTGCGCAGGAAGAGGATCTACCTCCACAAATGAAAGGTCTGCTGAAATGGTACAAGGGTTACATAAAAAATAAAAACGCCAAAGAATATATTTATGCGGAAGTTGGATATGAGCATCAGTTCAAACATTACTCTGTACAAATTCATCTGAGTGAATTGTTCCAGCTTTTCAATCTGCGCGAGCTCGACAAATCTATCATCGGTTGCTACGTTCGTAAGTGATTTATTTCTACCCCATCTCGTTCATATTGCCCGCACAATATATATGTCCTAACTATATTGTTGTGTCCGCTATTATACATGCAGATTGAAGATTAAGGAATGCAGAGTAAGGAACATCCATGATGTTGGGTTCATTGACCCACACATCGTTAATGGATATACGTTACAGCATCACCCCACCGACGTGGAGGCGGACTCTGTGGCAGTTTCTTACAAAGCAGGAACTCAAAAGTGATATTCTATTTCCTTACCATTTTGGGTGAGTGTTTATGTCTTGAGCACATTCTCTTTTGTTTACTCCATGCATGGTATGTGGCCGGCTAATCGATGAGTTATGCATGACGTATTATGCATGTATCGTGTCCGTGAGGTTCCACTCGGATTACTGCTAGTAATTAAAATTGACAAATCAGAATGTCTCATCCACGACTCTCTGAATATGGATCCGGCGCTTTGGGCCGACATGGGAAAAATGATTGAAAAGTAATTGTTTTCATTCATTTGCGCTCTATATCGATCGGCCTATTTCGTTCATTTCCTAATTAAGCTTCAAGTAATTAACTAATAACTCTCTTGTTCATTTAATTTTCTTTGCCTCGTAGGGTTTGGAGACGGTTCTCAGATACAAAGGTCGGTGAATTCAAAAAAGAGCTACATTTCATGCGGTCAAAGGCTAAGAATGGTGGCGATATTCAGCCACCGGGGACCAATCTATGTGGATACTATGTATGTGAGATGATCCGGAGATACACCTCTGAGCGCGTTCCGAGTGATACCAATGCTCAGAGGAATAACCTCCGGATGATGCTTAGTCCAGAAGCTCGCTTCCGACCACTTCAAGAGGAACTAGCTGGATGGTTCAGGAGGGAAGTCCTCGATCCTAAAGGAGAACACCATTACGAGGACGTAGAACTATACATGCATTAAATTATGTATGGAAACTTGTTCAAACCTGTATATGGTCATCCGATGATATTGAATATATATTGTATATTCCTCTTAAATTCTTTTTGGTTCTAATTTCAAATTTGTTTGAAATTGTACATTCATATGCATGTATGTAGTACCGTAGAATATGTGAAACTCCTTCAAAATTACAATAAAGCACAAAAGAAATAAAACAATACAAATTAATCAGAAAACAGGTTTAGGGGGGGGGGGGGCCTAAAACCCTAAACCTGCGGCGGCCTTTAGTCGCGGTTGGCCAGAAGAACCGCGACTAAAGGTCCTCCGCCCCGACGGTCGCCTGGCGCCCACGTGAACGGGCCTTTAGTCGCGGTTCGTAAGCAACCGCGACTAAAGGGGGGGCTTTAGTCGCGCTTATTTGGTCGCGGTTGCGCAACCGCGACTAATGGCAGTTGCGAACCGTGACCAAAGACCCTTTTTCCACCAGTGGTGCAATCTCATGCATCCATGTGATTGCACACAGTCACTACCTTTTGTAACCATGAATCTAACATGGCATGCTCATTGACACTTTCTAAATCCTCGGCTCACTCGCATTATAGTATTTTTTCCCGACCGTCTTGTCTATTTTATTTGCACAACGTAAAATATTAAATTGAAATTATTTTCTGTTCCTAGGTACTGTATGATGTCAAACTCTGTTTAAATTGGCTATTCGATTTTAATGTGTATACCGCCTATTGGTTGAAATTGTGCTGGATACATATCTAATAGCTAATTCCGCGAAAACTACTCCAAATTCTAGCTACCCATGGAATATATATGGATTTCATATGAGATAAACAGTCGCTATTTTTTACTTTAATTATCAGCTTTAATTTCATATATAAAATAGTGTAATAACTTATTCCAAATGTATATATTTAACTGTTTGTATGAAGTTAATATAAATAGAGAATTCCAAATATAAATAGAGCAATATACAAATTATTATTAACTAGTCATCAACCCGTGCACCTGTACGGGCTAGCTCGGATTAAAAGTAAAATTTCAAACTTATAAAAATGTATTACTAATTGGAGATATACTTTGCAAAGGTTTTCCAAAGTTTCGAAACGTGTCACTATCATGTTCTTTTTTACTTTTTCGCCACAAATTTTAGTATTTGTTATGAACATTCTATATGCATTTATTGCTTCTTTGATGGCATTGATTGCTCGATAGCTACACGCAATGTTGTAACCTTCAACAGACATGTTCTTTTACCCCCGGTATCGTTCCAATTTTATCGGATGTCCCCGAAGGGATGTTCTTTTACCCGGAATCGGGTTTCAAGACTAGAGTTGGCTATGGTTTACGCACAAGTGGTCTATGCAGAAATATGGGATCTCTTATCTAGCATTCTTAATATAGATACGTCCAAGTGATACCTTTTTTTTTTTTTTGAAATGCGTCTAAGTGATACCTAACATGCATAGTTCCAGTTTAGGAAAGAAGGACACGTACGCTACCCTTGTCATAGTTAATTCAGTCTATAAGGCTGGTGCCATTGCGGGCTGTAGGCGGGGCGGTATCGCCCGCCGGGAGGCGAGAGAGAGGCGGGAGTGGGGCGAGACGAGAGCGGCAGGCGACGGCGGGGGCGCCCGGCGCTATCGCCCGCTCCCGCCCGGCTAACGCCCGCGTTGGAGGCGAGAGCGAGGCGAGAGGGAGGCGGTAGCGAGGCGGCAGCGTTGGCGGGGCGGGGCGAGAGCGGGGCGGGCGAGAGGGCGGGCGAGAGCGGGCGATAGGCGGGCGAGATGCGGGCGAGATGCGGGCGAGAGGCGGGCGAGAGCGGGCGAGAGAGGGGCGGTAGTGTGTAACGGCTAGCTGACGTGGCGCGATCTGATTCGTCCACGTCAGCTAGCCGTTGGGTAGCCGTTGCTGGTTCAAAAAAACCCTAAAATTTCATCCCACCCCCTATAAATACCCCCCATATGGTTTCACTCACTCCACACCCATTTCATCTCATTCATCTCCTTCACACTCCCAAATCTTCTCCACCATGTCCGGTTGGACTCAACCAGATTTGAGCACGTTCATGGATCTCTTGGGTCCCGACGGGTCACCACTACCGGTAGATGATGTCTCTCCGACACATCGTCGCACCAATGTCGGTTCTTCGCCGCTTCCTCGAGTTTTATACCCCTCCGGCACACCAGCTCCGGGGCCATATGGGCCATACGCTCCACCTCCGGCGCCATATGGTTCATACCCTCCGCCTCCGTATCCATACCCCCAACCACCTCCTACAGGTAGCGGGAGTAGCACTGTACCTCCTTACCCACCACCTTCGTACGGTTCATACCCTCCACCTCCATATCCATACGCGCCATATGGTCCGTACCCTCCACCACCTCCTGAAGCCACTGCACCAAGCTCTGAGTCCAATGCCGCGGAAACAATCGTACCACCGCGTGCAAAGAGGCTTGACTGGACACCTGCGGAAGAGGAAAAACTGGTACTTTACTTACCCATCACATATTTATTCGGGGTTGGTTCTTGCTTGGATTTTTCACTTACAATATCTATTTCGGTGTAGGTGCATGCTTGGATTTTTAACTCCAAGGACTCTGTCGCCGGTAATTGCAAGACCGGCACTAGTTTTTGGGGTCAGATAGCTGAAACCTTCAACTCTACCTCCGAGCCTCGCTCGTCGTCGGACCTCCAAGCAACTGAAGGATCATTGGAACACCTACAACAAGGAGGTGTCCCTGTTCAATGGATACTACATCCAAGAATCAGGGTTACGTCAGAGTGGAGCAGACGATGATATGGTCATGAAGGCGGCAATGGAGAGGTACGTCAACGACAAAAGAGTGACTCAGCCGTTCAGACGACACCACTGGTGGGAAGCTGTTCGCAATGAAGCGAAGTGGAAAGGACAACATGGTCCTGGTAGTGGAACCGATTCCACATCGAAGAGAAGCCGTCTGGGAGTTTCTGGTGAGTACAGCTCTAGCGACGCGACTACGGAGGAGGAGCGTCCACCGGGCGGCGATAGGGCGAAGGCCGCGGCACGTAAGGGTAGGAGGAAGGGGAAGGAAACCTCATCAAGCAGTGAGGTAGGAAGTAAATCCTTCGCGATGAGGAACATGATGAAGTGTTTAGTGAAGGCTAAGCTATTCAAGCAATGGAACAAAATGAAAGATCGATCAACCAACGACATGACCGAAGCAGAAAAGCGGAAACATGCGAAGGCCATCAAGATGTGCGAAAAAGAGCTTGGTCTGGAAGATGATGAGGACGAGGAGGAGCAGCATGAAGAAGATGAAGAGGAAGAGGAAGAGGAGTAGAATTTTTATTTATTATGTAATTTTTAAAATTTATTATGCAATTTTATTAATTATTATGTAATCGGTAACATTTTTAGTTGAATAAAATAATTTTCTTGCATTATTTTGAATGTCTACAAAAAATCGAGTGAAATAACTTAATCTAAAAAAGAAATAGTGATGTAGAGGAGAGAGAAGTGAGAGGTGACACTATAGCCTATGCACTGGCACTGTGGGGTAAGAGTGGGGTGAGAGTGAGAAAAAAAGCTGACGTGGCGGGTGAGAGTAGGGTGGTGCATTGGCACCAGCCTAACAACATGAGTTTCCTTCGTCAAACTGAAAAGGTGGTTTATTATTTTAAAATAGATCCAAAGCACATCGGACATTGCTTAACTCGGATGAACCCATCATTTTGGTTCTTTTTCATGTCCACATACTAAAATTATCGACCCATGAGGATACAGAAAAGTACATCAATAAAAAGGCCAATGTAAAGAAGCAATAATAATACTATGCATATTTTTGTCAACTGTATATGCACGATTTGTGCATATACAAAATAGTAATCCACTATTAGACTGTATATACGGTAGCCGTGTATATGTCTTGTATTGTACCTCTTGGTACCCATATAATATGAGATAGCCACACCCTTATTGGGTGTCGAGCAGTTTCCCAAACTCTTTGTTTTACATGGTATCAGATTAGGTTAGGTTACGATGTCTTCCGCTGCACCCGCCGCCGCCATTGCGCTGGCCCCTGCCTTCGCCGTGGCTGCCCCGGCCGCTGCTCCTGCCTCGCCCTTCCTCGCCTCCCGGCCGCTTGCCATGTGGTGGCCAGCCCCTGGGGTCGCACCTCCGGCTAGCTGGGCCGGCTACTTCATCCACCGCCGCCGGCCTTGGCGCTGAGGGCGATCCGCCGCCGATCGCCAACGGTGGCCCGTCTTCCTAGACCAACGCGCCCCTACCGCCTTATGGCGTTCATCCGCCGCCGTCGGTCTATGGCGCCCCATCTGTGCCGATCTACAGCGCCCAACCTGCGCCGGCGTATGGTGCCTCTGCACCGCACTACGATGCCCCGTCACCACCGTCTAGCTGGCCGGCACCGACCTACAGTGCGCCGGCCCCGCAAAACTATGGTGCGCCGCCCCTGCAGCCGTACGCGGCACCTCCGCAGCCGCACTATGGGGCCACCTCTGCGACGCCCTACGGGGCCCCTGCTGCCCCGATCGCCCCCTATGGCGCCTATCCGTCGTCGGCGTACGATGGGGCCGCGCCTGCCTATGGGGTCTCCTCGGCGCTCACTGCCCCTGCCCCATCCTTGGAGATGGCACCGCCGGTGGGCTTCTACGCGCCACCGTCGCCGGCACATGCGGACCCTATGGCGCCGTCGCCCGTCTACTTCTCGCACCTCCTCCCGGTGAAGCTCACGCCGGACAATTACTTGTCGTGGCGTGCACAGGTGCTCCCGCTCCTTTGGAGCCGCTACTTGGAGGGGTACGTTGATGGCTCGTTCCCATGCCCGCCGCCGTATCATCCGGCGCATCACACATGGGTGGCCCAAGATCAGGCCATCCTTTCTGCCATCCAGTCGTCACTCACTCCGAGCATCTCGTCGCTGGTCCTCTTCGCCTCTACGTCGCGGGACGCGTGGATGACGCTTCACACCAGCTTCGCCTCACAGTCTCAGGTGCGTACCCATGCTATTCGCACCGAACTAGGTGAGACCAAGCTCCACGACAGCAGCATCACGGACTACTTCAACAAGATGGCCGGCCTCGCCGACACTCTCGCCTCCATTGGACAGCCGCTTCGCTCCGAGGACTTCACCACCTATGTTCTGAATGGGCTTGATGAGGACTATGACAATCTCATTGAGAACATCAGTGGTCGCAATGACCCATTGCCGCGCCGTGAGCTTTACTCGCGCCTCCTCGATCGTGAACAGCGCGTGAAGGTGCGCCATGCCTCCACGAGCTTCTCCTCCGCCAACGCCGCTGCTCGCGGTAAGCCACAGAAGCCGCCACCGGCGGGTGGCAAGCCAGCGTCTGGGCCTCCGCAGCCCCCGCGGTCTTCCACGACGCCCCTCACGGGCGGGAGTCGCCCGCGTGCATGCTGCCCCTCATGCGGTGCTCAGCAAGCGTGCCAGCTGTGTGGTCTTGACAACCACATCGCCTCTCGCTGTCACCGACGCTTCAAGCAAGACTTCCTCGGCATCGGCAACAATGGCAAGGGCAACGACAAGCAGGCTTCTGCTGCTGTTATGGGTCAGGAGCATGGATACACTCCGTCCTATCCCATTGACTCGTCATGGTACATGGACACGGGAGCTACTAACCACCTGACGAGTGAGATGAGTAAGCTCTCTACCCAAGAGCCATATCGCGGTCATGATTAGGTTCGCACCGCCAATGGAGTAGGTATGCGCATCTCACACATTGGTCCGGCTTCCCTCCTTGCACATAATTCTAGCAATTTGCATCTTCGTAATGTTCTTCGTGTTCCTTTCGCCACACGTAGTCTGTTGTCTATTCCTCAACTTAGTCGTGATAATAATGTCCTTGTTGAATTTCATCGTTTTCATTTTCATCAAGGATCGGGACACGAGAGCCGTTCTGCTTAGAGGTCGCCTTCGCCATGGCTTATATGCACTTGATGCGCCACCTGCGCCGCATGCTCCCTAGGTGTTCAGTGGTGTGCGTGTGTCATCTACACACTAGCATGCGCGCCTCGGTCATCTTGTTGCTCCATAGTTCGCGATGTTCTGCATCGTCATGATCTTCCAGTTGTGTCCAATAAAATTATAGAAACTATCTGTGATGTCTGTCAGTAAGGCAAGAGTCATCAGCTTCCTTTTTCAGAATCGAGTCGTGTGGTTAAACATCCTCTTGAGCTTGTGTTTTCTGATGTATGGGGTCATGCCCAAACGTCTGTTAGTAGCCATAATTACTATGTCAGCTTTATTGATGCTTACATTCGGTTCACCTGGCTTTATCTTATTAAGCGTAAATCTGATGTGTTCGATGTTTTTATTCAGTTTCAAGCACATCTTGAGCGTCTCTTTAAGCATAAAATTCTTCATGTTCAGTTCGACTGGGGGGTGAATATCACAACCTCAACTTTTTCTTTAATAAGGTTGGGATCTTGCACCATGTGTCTTGTCCTCATACACATCAGCAGAATGGCACCGTTGAACGTAAACATCGCCATCTTGTAGAGACTGGCCTTACATTACTAGCTCATGCCTCCGTTCCGTTTCGGTTTTGGAGTGATGCCTTTTCCACGACTTGTTTCTTGATAAATAGGCTTCCAACACGACTTCTACAAATGAAAACTCCTCTTGAAGTCTTGCTCAATGAACTCCCAGATTATACTGTCTTAAGGTTTTAGGGTGTGCATGTTGGCCTCATCTTCGTCCATATAACAAGCGTAAGCTAGAGTTTCGATCTAAAAAGTGCGTCTTCCTTGGGTATAGTTCCATTCACAAAGGGTACAAGTGCCTACATGTTCCCACGAACCGTGTTTACATATCTCGTGACGTAGTGTTTGATGAGAATGTGTTCCCTTTTTCTGCACTTCCGAACAACTCTTCTACACCCATACCACCTGTGCATTCCATTACACCATCGCCTGATCAATTTGTAGATGTTGCATATACTCCTTCGTTGCTTCCTAACCATGCTGCACGTATCAGACGCGGCGCTCGACTTGAGCTCCTGGATGATCAGGCGCCGGACGTGGATCATGTCCAGGACGTCGATCCCTTGCATGCACCATGCATGCCGGGTCGCGCCCACCAGCCCGCTGCTGCCCCGCCCGCGGCAGCTCCGCCTGCCACGACTACCTCGCCCGGCCCAGCACCGGCGCTGGGCATCTCCACCTCGGCCCCACTTGGGCCGCCTCTGCTCGACCTGACACCGCCAAGCTCCCCGCCGTTGGGGACTCCCGTGTCCGGCCCATCGTCGCCGGCCTCGCCAGGGTTGGCGTCGCCAATCCCTGCGTCTCCTGCGCCCGCCTCAGCCTCGACCTCGTCATCAGCTTATGGCTCGCCGTCTCCAGTACCGCCAGCTCCTGTAGCTCGTGGACCTCGTACTCGCAGTCAGGCTGGGATTTTTCATCCAAAGGAACGCACGGATGGGACTATTGCATGGATTGCTTCTTGTGTGGCTGATGCTACTGCTGATCCGACTGCTGAGCCTCGTCATTTTCAGGTTGCTCTGGGTATTCCTCACTGGCGCACTGCGATGGAGCAGGAATTTCAGGCTCTACTGAAGAATGACACTTGGCGTCTTGTTCCTCCTGTGTCTGGAGTAAATGTTATTGATTCCAAATGGGTCTTCAAAGTAAAGAAGCATGATGATGGTTCTATTGAACGCTACAAGGCACGCTTAGTTGCTAAGGGCTTCAAACAGAGGTATGGTCTTGATTATGAAGATACATTTAGTCAAGTTGTCAAGCCCACTACCATTCGCCTGCTGCTTTCTTTGGCTGTTACTCGAGGTTGGTTTTTTCGTCAGCTTGATGTGCAGAATACGTTTCTGCATGGCATTCTCGAGGAGGAGGTTTATATGCGTTAGCCTCCAGGTTTTGTTGATCCTACCCGTCCTCGGCACCTCTGTCACCTTGTTAAGGCCATGTATGGACTTAAGAAGGCTCCTCGTGCGTGGCATGGACGACTTGGCTCAGTTCTTCGAGCTCATGGGTTTGTTCCGTTCACTGCTGATACCTCATTGTTTCTTCTTCAGTGTCCTGAGGTTATGATGTACCTGCTGGTTTATGTTGATGATATCATACTTATCAGCTCCTCTCATGCTGTTGTTGATCGCCTTGTGTCTGCACTCAATGGTGATTTTGCTGTTAAGGACTTGGGAGCTCTGCACTATTTCCTTGGTCTGGAGGTCTCACGGTCTTCTGCTGGGCTGACTCTTACACAACAGAAGTATTCTCTGGACTTGCTGCGCCGTGCTGGTATGTTGAAGTGTAACATGCTACCACTCCTATGTCTACCACTGATCGCATGTCCGCTCTTGATGGAGACATTCTTTCGCCCGATGATGCTACTGAGTACCGCAGTCTCGTTGGAGGTCTGCAATACCTCACTATCACTAGACCCGATGTTTCTTATGCAGTCAATCGTGTGTGTCAGTATCTTCATGCACCCAGGACGTTTCATTGGTCAGCTGTGAAGCGTATTTTGCGCTATGTCTGTCTCACTGCCTCGTATGGTTTGCTTCTCCAGCTGGCCCCATCTTGTGCGCTTTCAGCCTTCTCGGATGCGGATTGGGCTGGTAATCTAGATACAGGCGATCCACGGGGGGCTATGCAGTATTCTTTGGTCCTAACTTGATTGCCTGGAATGCTCGCAAGCAGGCTACAGTATCTCGCAGCAGTACTAAAGCTGAATACAAGGCAGTTGCCAATGCTGAATACAGTGACTGGGCGCTGGTGTCGGATGGACGTGTCTTCGTATAGAAGGAAACGCCCGCCCACCTGTATCGTTCTGGGTGTCAGTCACACTTGTAGTCCTGCGTTGTTCTTGCTTGGTCTTGGTCGGATGGTCGTGTGGCAACAAAAATACCTAGGACACTGGCGACCTTTTGCTGTGCACTCTGTATTTTCCCGGAAAATGTGTCTGTTTTGCTTCTTGTTTGTCCTCGTGCGGCTCCATCAGCGTAAAACCGGCCGGTTTACTTCAAGTTCAGGTGCTAGTACTCCGCTCGATACCAGCAAGGTATGCAGAATGTTCCGGCCGGCTCTCCGGCTAGACCAATGTCACACGGAAAGTGAAACACGGAAGGCGTCATTTTCTTTCATGCATAACTGCACTAGAAATTAAATAGCCTGAAACAGGGGTATGTTGCAATGAAACTCGCCAATATGGTGTAAATCATCTGACACAGAAAACTTATAAAGGTATTGGTATCTATATGATCGATAAGTTCATAGAAATAGCAAAAAAAAATCATATTTAAAATTTCATAAAATTGTATAAAAAATCATGCATCTAGAAAACGGGTAGGAACATGTACATGTCAAGTTTGGTCATATGGTATGATCATTTTCGGATGTAGCTGCTGTAACTTAGGAGCTTATTACTGTACTGTAACTTACCATTGCTATCTCTATGTACTATAACTCATTTTTCCGCAGCTTAGAAGTCATATTATGTTACCAAATTTACATGCATATGCGTCTACTTATCTTTTATGAGGATCTTTTACATGTGTGATTTTCCGCAATTTTTTGAAACTCGTAGAAGTGATTTTTCACCAAGTTACGATTTCATAATCATAGATCACAGAATAAAAAGTTCCGGGTCAGCTGAGGTGGCGCCAATGTGTGTGGGATCACGCGTGCAGTACATCCACGGTGTGTTTCCCAACGAAATCGGCCATAGACCATTTGAAGTGAGGACATCGGTGATTATGATTCGTGATAGCAGCCAATCCGCATTTGTTTTATCATGGTGTGCTATGGCTCAATGGACTTAGAAGTATCCTCTTTGCTTACGCGCTTGCACGAATCGTAGAGTCTGATCTGATGGTTCAATGTGGTGGCCTAGAAATGTTCATCTTAAAACGGTGAGGCGCTTCTTCCACCATTCATTTTTCCCTTGTCATTGAGAGCGAGTAAACCGCGATCCAAATCTAGATGTTTATGTTTCTAACAATAATTTAAGATACATTTAAGAAGCAACCACAAAATCTTGTGAAAATGCCCCGCAAAAAAAAATCTTGTGAAAATACCTCTCATAATCTAGCAGTTGGAAGATGAAAATACCTCTCAAAATTAATTTTTTTGGGCTGGTACTTGCGTCGAGGTGTAATTCTAACCAAACATAATCTTGTGAAACGCAGTTGACATGGGAGTACACAGTGTGTTTTCTGTCACCACAATGAGACAATTAAACACTTGTTTTTGCAATGTCGTTTTGCCAGGTCTATATGGTCTTGCATCCAAGTAGCTTCTGATCTGTATCCCCCGACTAATGTAGCCAATATCTTTGGTAATTGGCTTCATGGTATCGATCACAGATTTAAAACGTTTATTAGGGTGGGGGCGCTTGCCATTATATGGTCGCTATGACTGTGTAGAAATGACAAAGTTTTTAATGATAAGAATTGTTTTCTCTTGCAGGTTATCTACAGATGTACCGCTACGCTCCGTTCGTGGTCTGCGCTGTAGAAGATGGAGAATCGCGACCTTTTTACGGAGGTCTGTACACGGTAGGAGGACACGGCGAGGGATATCTTTTTCCTACAGATTGGACCTCCGCCTTCTTCTTAGACGTTTTACAGTTGCTCATGTCTTGATATGTAATTCGCCTTTTTAGTTAGCATTTCAGACTTTTGAGCCTACTTAAAGGCTGTGTGCATCTTAGCTATACAGAGGTTGGGTGTAATTGCTTTCGTAAGTAATAAAGCGCCTATTATCTAAAAAAGAAGCAAACACATGCAGAAAATATATAAAGAGGCAATTCTCTAGCAATCAAAAGGAAGCAAGGTTTTATAGATAGACCGAGTGAACTAATACATGACAAAGTTACATATAGATGATGAAAATATCTATTATATACTAAAAGCAAAATAAGGATGTTTAATAGAGCCACCATATTAAACCACATCATCTTAATTATTTTAACAGTTAGATTTAAAACTTACGACTCTGATTTAACTAGAGATTAATAGTTACGTAAAACTATTATCTTATTTGACACGGTCCAAGAGGTCACATAATATATTTTTGTGTACTAAATAAAATAAATATACATAGTATTTTTTTAGGGCCACCAACCTTGGACGTACTGCCGGAAAGCTGGCTCAGAATTGATCGGCAACAAAAAGGAAAATCTAGAGCAGATCAATATATACTAGCAGATCAATATATACTACTTTAAAACTGATTCGCGGATGAAAAGCTCCAGTGTTGAACGTATGGCTGGGAAGAATAATTAGGCAACATAGAGAAACGTAACAGAAGAGGTAGAGAAAAAAAAGAGCTAGGATGAGCACCGGTAGCAGTAGATATGAGCTAACCTGAAAATCATTGTTTCCTTTCGTATTGAGCAAGGACTCTCTTCCTATGTCTTTGTTACTCAACGCAGATTCCTAAATTTTCTTTTCTATTTAGCGTGGACTCTTGCCATCTCTAATTAGTATATGGAAAAAAGTGTTTAGCACGTGTCAAATGGAACTACAACCGTTACGTAACTGATAATTTTTCATTAAATCATAGCCACTAATTTTAGATATAATTGTTAATATAATTTAGATGATTTTGATTAATGTGGTGGCTCTATTAAACATCTGTATTCAAAAAAATCGAGATGCCTCGCTTCAAGCGTATACGTGTCTTTACTTTCATTAATAATAAAAAACAATTAATTTTCTTGATCTATCAAAATAACTGAAACGAATGCCAGAAAACAGATCACGAGCAAAAAAGACAAAAGATTTTGCAAGGTATATCAAAGTCAATGGCCCTTTTCAAGTATGTTTTCCTCTTTCACTTCGCTCGTGAAAAATGCAAAAAATCTAAACCATAAAACAATATGTACTTACATTTTTTTTTTCAAAGATACCCGAGACATATGTGACCGTATGATCTTTGAGTGCACTTTATCAAGGGACAAATCTCTTCCAAAGCAATGGTACGGTATGATATATTTTTTTATTCATGAGCAATAATAAACTAACATAATGAGTTAATATGAGCATGCGAAACATTGGTTTCATAAAGTAGACCACAAAGAATTCTAGATCGCATAGATTTACAATGTGAAGAGAAGCCGGTTAGATCATAACTTTTTAAAACTGATTCTAGCATCCATGTATGATTAATTGCAGTTGTTAAAGGGAACAAAGTAAAAGACCTGAAAAAATCTAGATTTTATACAAATAACTAAAGATTCAAAATAATCTTTCCTGCAGTTATCCCCAGGAATGGTATATACCGTGGTTAATGCAATTTTTGATACTATTCATATTTTCTCATGAGTACCAGAAGAAAAGAGATTGGTCATTGGACTACAATCTATAGAAATTTCAATATAGCGAAGAGAAGCTGTGAACCAACTATAGCCATATTCACACTAATAATTACAAGAAGAGATAATATACGAATATTAAATACATTATATCCCATATATGACTATATTTTCGAAGTATAATTCCATATCCAAACAATAAGTACATATTTTAGGACAAATAGTTTCATAATAACTACAGAGAATAGAATACAAATAATTAATCTTGACAATTCATACTGTGTCATGTGTCAGTGATCCGTGAAAATCTATGAAAGTTGGGATAATTAATCTGAAAATCAACCGGCCAGTTTTAGATGTTGCCCTCGCACGTGCGAGGGCCACTATGCTAGTTAGCCTAAAAAATACATAACTGCAAGGCTGCAAGCAAGCTCACCAATCTAATGGAACACACTTATTCATCAGCAAATTACACTACTCACACAGACCAACAAGCTACGTGGAGTTTGATCCATCGATCTTATCAATCCTTGGTCCTGGATGAGGAGAAGCAGCCAAAGATTAGCTCCAGCATGCTCTTCTTAACCGCGTTGTGGTCAGCCATGCCCTCCTGATGGATGATCGGCGCCGGGGAGATGAGCTTGAACTCTGAAGCGAAGCGACTAAAACTGAACGGCGAGCAGATGAACTGGATGCTTAAATCGACGTGCTTCAGCAAACCTCTCCAGAGCTCTATTTATACTATTTCAACTGGTTGTCTCAAAATAGCAAGGGGAATAATCGCTCTGCAAGTGGCGGCGAACCGCATGGTTGGCCACAGAAAGGTGTTGAACGGGCGGGCCCTAGCACGGAACAGTTCAACGGGGGCGTTGACTTGGTAGATTAACAAACGACTCAAACTTCAGTCTCTTTTGCTCGCCTTACGCCCTTACACGGTTCCCTGCGTGTCGCTGCACCAAATTCCACATGTATATGTCGTATGGTAATTGGCTAATAAGGATTTCTTCAGACGTACGTCTACATATTCCTTTTGCTGACGCCGAAAATGCTCTGTGGACCTTATTTGGATGGCCTTCCATCGATCGTATGCAACAAGCTAGGTGGAATATGGTAATAGTAAAAGTTAGTATAGCGTGGCACACTTGCAATGGGAGTTGTGCTGGTCAAAATCAATGTCGAGTAATCCGTCAAACATAGGAAACGATGATGAGTAGCGCGCCATACTTGGTAAATGACTCCTCGAAACAGGGTTTCAAAATCGGTATATAATAATTTTCATTAAAAAGTAGGGTTATAAGTAAAGCCACCGCGATCGAATTGATACAAATTAGTGAGAAAACCTTCTTACAAAGATGATCAAAGATACAATATATGCCTAATTAACTCTCCACAACCACCTGCTAATTAACTCACCCCGCGCGTCACCATGCGAAACTTCATGTGGACTCTCTCCGCAACCACCTCCACAATAGCCCCGCCTTCTCGAGCCTAGAGAGCTTCCTGATCGAGCCTCGGATGATGAGCTGCCAAGCTAGCTCGAAGGAGAGTTTGACAAACTCTCATGTCTTTGGGAGTTCGGTTCTAACCTTCATTCATCCACTTCACTAGGGCGTGTATTGTGAGCGAGGCAACATAGCCACCGATGGAGAACCAACCTGTGGTTGGATGGTTAGGAGGGCAGTGGCACCCCCAGCCCATCAGAGTTTAAATTCTATATTTGACACTTTGGTGTCTTATAAAGGCGGAATATTCTTCAGTGGGAGGTGACGTTTCCGTCGACAGCGAGGCGTCTGTGGTGACTTCGTCAATCTCAAGATCCGCCGGATTAGTTCTTCGATGCAGTCTCTTGGAGGTGCTCATAGGAGTAGGGTGTGCGTGAGTGCGTTCATAGGGGTGAGTGTGTGCACGTATGTGTGAGTATCTTTGATTGTACTGTGTTTCAAAAAAAAAAAAACATAGCCACCGATGTTGGAGAGATTTGAAAACTCATCGCTGATTGAGTTGCCCAATACAAGCAGAAATGGTGACACTCGCCTTAGGTGATATTGTCCTTCACAGTCCATGTTATTGGTGCCTTCCACACCCTCACCAAATAGAAAGGGCAGAGCATTAGCCGGGGATGATCGATGACCTGTTGGTGGTAGGGAATGGAAGGCGAACGAGACATTTTGAAGTAAACATAGGTAGAGTAATCGTAGACAAAGATTGGGACTAGAAGAGGATTAATATGAATATGACATGTGGGTGGCCATGGATGCCATGAGAGTATGGAGTTATCCTGTTTGAGATGCCATTTTTCAAGCGTGGAAAACACATGAGATACTCCCTCCGACCAGGTTTCAGAATTCACGGTTGAATAGCCTTACGTGTTTATTAAGGGTTTTACTTTACTTGATGAAAATATTTACTACATTTTGATCTCACTTGCATTTTCAACGGTGTGCGCTAGCACTAGCACTGATCTAATTCAATCTTGTGCGCGATTTGAGACGCCACTAGTGGAAAAAGGGCCTTGAGTCCCGGTTCACAACGGGCTTTAGTCCCGGTTGTGCAACCGGGACTAAAGGGTAAAGGGCCCCCCCCTTTAGTCCCGGTTACTTAAATTTTAAATTTTTAGTTAGGTTTCTAATTATTTTGCACTCTCTCTTTATTTTCCATTTTTCAGAATTTTTATTATTTCAGTTATTTACATAATTTAGTGTCTAACTGCAATTATCTCTAGTTAAATTACTTACTCGTGGTCACACTTCCCGCTCGGTCACCCATCCTCCCACACTAGCACGCTTAACTTCCGAGTTCCATTCCGTCTCGCATCCAAATGCTTCGCATTTATTTATTGTTTGAATTTCAAATAATTCTTTTAATAAACAAAATTAATGATGTAATAATGAACTTGAATAAATAAATAGACATTAACTTTTTAATTTGTATTTTTTAAATTTTTTTAAATATTTTTTTTGCCAAACCTAAAACCTAAAAATTTGAAAATCTAAAAATTGGTTAAAAGTAATAGTAATCTTTATGCAGGAATGCAATTAATAATTTTATTTTCTAAAAAAATAAAAAAATAAAATCCGTAATTTATAGCAAAAACTAAAATCTTCCTGCTTTCGTATTTTTATTTGGAATTTTGAGAATCTAAAAATTGGCTAACCGGGTAAACCTTGGTGAATTCGAATGTAACTTTTTCCCAGGATTTTTTTGATATATTATACGTTTTTTCGACGTCGTATGCAAAAGTTATTACGGTTTTACCATTTTTCAAAACTTTTTTGCAAAAAATGTGAAAATTCAAATTTGTTAATTTTCCCTAATAGTAGGTTGCGTAACTGTTATCACCAGATTTTAGCCAAAGCAGGAGGTGGGCCGCGATCAGGATGGGCTTGGAAGATTACACGTTGAAGATCTCTGAAGCGGCCTTGCTCGGTGAAATTGGGCCAGATTGCCCATGTATCTTTAATTATAGTAGATTGTATCTAGATTAAAAGTTAGAGTTTATCTCGTGCACGGTTTAGTGCACGCCCACATTAGAAAGTCCCCTGGACTATAAATATGTATCTAGGGTTTATGGAATAAACAACAACCAACGTTCAACCACAAACAAATCTCGGCGCATCGCCAACTCCTTCGTCTCGAGGGTTTCTACCGGTAAGCATCATGCTGCCTAGATCGCATCTTGCGATCTAGGCAGCACAAGCCTGCCCACGTTGTTCATGCGTTGCTCGTATCGAAGCCTTTTTGATGGCGAGCAACGTAGTTATCTTAGACATGTTAGGGTTAGCATTGTTCTTCATATTACATGCTTTCGTAGTGCAACCCTTGCGTGTCTAGCCGCCCTTACACCTATCTTAGGTGTAGGGGTGGCACCCCGCTTGATCATAGTTTAGTAGATCTGATCCGTTACGATTGCTCCTTGTTCTACAAGGATTAGTTTAATATCTGCAATAGTTAGGCCTTACAAAGGGGGGGGAGGATCCAGCGGCGTGTAGGGTGACGTTTGCTAGCCCTAGAAAGGATGTTCCGGGGATCAACCTCGTGTTGGTTTTTAGGCCCTGTCTAGGATCGGCTTACGATCACCGTGCGCGAGCGCGAGGCCCAACCTGGAGTAGGATGATCCGATTATGCGGTGAAAACCCTAAATCGTCGTAGATCTCATTAGCTTTACCTTGATCAAGCAGGACCACCATATATTCGGACACCTCATCTGAATCATGGGTGGATCGGCTCTTTGAGCCGATTCACGGGATAACCTGAGAGCCGATCGAGGCTCGTATTTAATGTTTACGTGTGTGCCCCGCAGAAACTAAGCGAGGCATCATCCACACCTTCCCGACCGGGTATAGGTCGGGTGGCACGCCCTTGCGGTTGGCATCGGCGCGTGCGACCAGGAGGCTTTGCGGGCCGTCGCTCTGAGGGACTGGGGCCAGCCGCAGCCCTAGTTGTTCCCGGCTCTACCGTGTTGACCGTCTCTGCCCGCCAGGGGGTTTCTGACGTCAACATATTCTGGCACGCCCGGTGGGACAGTCGACGACATCCACAACATCGCCATCTACATCCGAGATGGCGGAAGACACTCCGGTCACGTACGAGGATCTGCCTGATGGGCTCAAGAAGAAACATGACGAAATCAAGGCAGTCCTCGAAGCCGAACTCATCGGCTCTGTCCACAGAACCCGTTCCCAGGGTCAACCAGGACACTTGTTCAGCATCAACATGGTAGAACTTGGGTACCGCCCTGGTAAGGGTAGTGATGAGGGCAGCTGCTCTCATAGCAAGAATGAAGAAGGAGCCGACCCACGCAACCGGCTCCGACACCGCCACCAAGTCCCGGTGATGATCAAGATGGAGGCCGATTCTAGCGATCGGATCGTGTTATCCGCGCCACCCGCTCTCCCAGTATTTGGCGTCGACCTCACAGGGGACGGAAAGCTGGGGTATGGGTTCACCTCGGCTGATGAGCTGGAGGAAATCGACATCTGCCATGGAGACAAGCCGCGACCAACTTTTATCAGCAAGAAGTTGGATCCACAGCTCAGGAGCCATATGATTGCTCTGCTGAAAGAATACCCGGATTGCTTCGCATGGGACTATACAGAGATGCCTGGGTTAGACAGAAGCATCATCGAACATCGGCTCCCTCTTAAGAAAGGATTCCGGCCGTTCCAGCAGCGAGCACGTCAGATGAGAGCCGAAATTCTGGAGGAGGTCAAGAAAGAGATCGAGAAGATGTTGGCCGCCGGGTTCATCAGGCCATGCAGGTATGATGAGTGGATCTCCAGTATCGTGCCTGTAGAGAAGAAGGATGGCCGATGGCGTGTGGCCATCGATTTCAGAGATCTCAACAGAGCCACCCCCAAGGACGAATATCCGATGCCTGTGGCAGAGACATTGATCAATGCAGCTGCTGGCCACAAGGTGTTGAGCTTCATGGATGGCAACGCCGGCTACAATCAAATCTTCATGGCTCCAGAAGACATACACAAGACCGCATTCAGAGTACCAGGGGCGGTAGGCTTGTTTGAATATGTAGTAATGACCTTTGGGTTGAAGAATGCCGGTGCAACGTACCAACGAGCTATGAACTACATTTTTCACGATTTGATCGGTAAGTTGGTGGAAATCTATATCGACGACGTCGTAGTCAAATCTGTTTCCATGGAAGGACACTTGGATGATTTACGGCGCGTCCTAGCCCGAACTCGGAAGTTCGGACTGAGAATGAACCCGAAGAAGTGTGCCTTCGGTGTGACGGCTGGTCAGTTCCTAGGTTTCCTAGTTCACGAACGGGGAATCGAAATCGGCCTGAAGAGTCAAGAGGCGGTGTGCACCATGCAGCCGCCCACCACGAAGAAGGAGCTCCAACGTCTCATTGGCAAGATCAATTTTGTCCGACGGTTCATCTCCAATCTGTCGGGACGAATCGAGCCATTTATGGCGCTGGTGAAGACCAAGTCTGACGACGAATTTCACTGGGGGCAGAACAGCAGCAGGCGTTCGATGAAATTAAAAGGTATCTGACGACGCCGCCTGTGCTAGTTCCGCCCCGGCAAGACAAGCCGTTCTACATCTACCTATCAGTGGCTGACACGTCCATCGCCTCGGTGGTGGTGCAACTCCACGAGGGCGTCGAAAGGGTCGTCTTCTACCTCAGCAGAAGGATGTTGGACGCAGAGACGAGGTATCCTGAGGTCGAGAATTTGTGCCTCTGCCTGTTCTTTACCTGCACCAAGCTGCATCACATCCTTTTGACGGCAGAGATCTTCGTCATATGCAAGTCGGATGTCGTCAAGCACATGCTGTCGGCCCCCGTGCCGAAAGGCCGACCGGGTAAGTGGATGTTTGCGTTGTCGAACTCGATCTCCGGTACCAGCCTGCGAAAGCAGTCAAGGGGCAAGCATTGGCCGATCTCATAGCTGAGCGGATCAGTACCAATATAGCAGCACTATCCATACGTGCATGGGCTATGTTCTTCGATGGATCGGCTTGCGACGAGGGTTGTGGCATCGGTATTCTGCTCGTGTCGCCTCGGGGGGGAGTACTCTTTCTCCATCGGATTATCTACCCCGTGCACTAACAATGTAGCAGAGTATGAGGCAGTACGTAAGGGGATGGAATTGCTATTAGAAGCCGGGCGAAGCGATGAGAGCTTTTTGGAGACTCTAAGTTGGTGATTAACCAGCTCACGGATGAATACAAGTGCGAAAGTGAATTGCTTTTCCCATACTGGATGGAATGCCGTGAGTTGATGACACGCTTTCGGTACATCAACTTTAATTGGGTCCCAAGAGCCCGTAACACCGACGCCAACAATCTCGCACGGATGGCGTCAGGCTATATAGATACCCCCGAAGGGTCGGAGGTCCAGTGCAATTCCCGGAGCAGGATGATTGGAGAGCCGAAATCCTCAATTACTTAAAGGATTCGGCTCGGGGGGCACCCAAACGGATAAGATACAAAGCCATGAAGTATGTCCTCATAGGAGACGATATGTTCTACAGGACGTTGGAAGGGTTACTACTCAAGTGCTCGGGACCAACCGAGTCTAATCGGCTCTTACATGAGGTGCATGAAGGCGCTCGTGGAACTCATCGGTCGGCTCACAAGATGGAGTGGCTAATCGAGCGCTCGGGGTTTTATTGGCCCACCATGCTTGAAGACTCGCTTCAATTATTACAAAGGGTGCCAAGCATGCCGGATGTTCGGGAAGATTCGGATGGTACCAAGCATCGGCGATGAACCCTATCATCAAGCCTTGGCCGTTCCGAGGGTGGGGCATGGACATGATCGGCAAAATCCATCCGGCGTCGAGTAAAAAACATGAATGGATTTTGGCCATCACAGATTACTTCACCAAGTGGGTGGAAGCCGTCCCTATGAAGAAGGTGAAATCATAAGATGTGATCAAATTTGTGAAAGAACACGTGATTCATAGGTTCGGGATTCCCCAAACTATCACGACCGATGGGGGTTCGGTCTTTGTTTCTAAAGAATTCAGGAAATTCTCGCGATGACATGGGGATTAAACCGATCCGATCATCTCCGTACTATGCTCGTGCTAATGGGCAAGCTGAAGCGTCCAATCGAGCTTAATCAAGCCGATCAAGAGAAAGATTGACGAGAACCCTAGGGATTGGCACGAGAAGTTATCAGAAGCATTATGGGCCTACCGCATGTCGTGCCATGGAGCTATAAAGACTTCGCCGTACCAGCTTGTCTATGGACAGGAAGCCGTATTACCTTGGGAAATTACGGCCGGATCAAGACGTGTCACGTTTCAGAATGATCTGACGAACGGAAGAATATGCAACTTTGATGAGTGACACTATTGAGGACGCGACAGAACTTAGGCTTTGGTCATTGGAGAAGATTAAGGAGAACAAAGCCAGGGTAGCTCGTGCCTACAATAAGAACGTTAGACCAAGGGAGTTTCAAGTTGGTGATCTGGTATGGGAAGCTGTGTTGCCGTTAGGAACCAGAGACAAGGCATATGGCAAGTGGTCTCCTAATTGGCACGGTCCGTACAAAGTCGTCCAGGCCTTGAAAGGTAATGCATATATGTTGGAAGAGTTGGACGGACAGAAGTTCCCAGTAGCCATCAATGGTCAACACCTCAAGAAGTATTTCCCAAGCATGTGGGATGATGGGCAGTAAGGCATGGGGGCCGATTTTGAATCGGCCGATTAAAACATGTGGGATGATGGGCAGTAAGGCATGGAGGCCGATTTTGAATCGGCCGATTAAAAAACAAAAAAAAAAAAAATTCGAGTACAGCCGATGCAGCAGTCATCGACTTAAGGATATAAAAGCCGATGCAGGGCCATCGACTCAAGAGGTATACATGGACGTCCAAATCAGGTTAAGGAAGGAGCAAAACTGACCTGCAATTGAAGAGGCTCGGGGGGCAGCTCGCCCTACAATATCTTTGTTGCGGAGCCGATTTCGTTGGAATCGGGCTAGTTCCATATTAATCATTTGGAGGCCAAGGGTAGCATTTTTGGCTGGTTCATCACTATTCTCGTCTGAAGCAGGTCAATTCAAGCTGGTTCAGCAACAGTTCCAGGGCCCTTGTAAAGACACCTGCTCACGACTGAACCTGCGGCTTACTGCAAATGACGGTGTGATTATCATCGGGTATACCGGCTAATCTGGGGAGGTGATTGAGTTGACCTGTTTCGCAGATTTATCGTGAAAAACCGATGCGTTGCCATCGGTCATTGGACGTTGATTGGGCTAACGGTTGACAAAGTCAGACGAGGGAAAATCAGCTGAATCAGCACACAGGACATCGGCAAAATCAAAAGAAGTTTTCATTGACAATCAAATTTCTTACAAGGAGAAGCCGATTGTCCAACAAGAGGGGACGGATTACTACCTACCAGCTCTATGTTAGTAAATCTCTACTCTAAGGGCTGTTGCTGTCTTCGTCGTCACTAAGGTGGCCGTCGCCGTTGCTTTGTTGTCGGCGAGTTCCTCGTGGCTGCTACCGTGACCTTCAGCGAGAGGCCTCTTCCTCGTCATCATCATCGTCCTCGTCTGACCAAGCCCAGCCCCGGATACGCTTTGGTGGTGGTTCGTCGGAGGAGGTGTCATCCTCCTGTTCCTCCTTCAAGTCGGAGGAGGCGTCTTCTTCTTCGTCGTCCTTTTCTGCTTTGGTGACGGAGGTGAATTTACCCCGGAAGGGAGGGTCGTCGTCGTCGCTCTCCGCCTCCGGCACTCCATCGACCAGATACCGGAGGTCATCTTCCCCATCGGTTAGGGGCATGGCCCCATCTGACCAGACAAGGTCTTCACCCTCCGGCACGTAGTCGAAGTCCCACTCCTGCCTGTCCCAACGCTTGGGAGCCCGGCGGTTGTACGTCTCCATCCGGTCGTACTCTGGAACTAATTCGTTTGAGGAAAAGGATTGGAGAGAGGCGGAAGAGGAGGAAGAAGATGGCATGGCTGGAGAAGAAGAGGGTTTTTTGGGTGCTGATATCTAGAACAGAAGAAGGGGATGAAGAGAGCTAATCGGTCGGCACGGATAAATAATGAGAGATCTGGTGGGAATTTAATGCTATTGCAGTTTCCGAGGAGGTGATGCTAAAGTTGTTAAATTGTGCAGAGAAGCTGAAAAGACATGGCATCATGATGAAGAATATTGCGGCAGTTCTGCTCTGCAACGACATGACCCTTCGAAGGAAAAACAGAGTGGTTTTGGAATTATCATTGCCAAAACCAGGGGGGCATGTGTTATCACCAGATTTTGGCCAAAGCAGGAGGTGGGCCGCGATCAGGATGGGCTTGGAAGATTACACGTTGAAGATCTCTGAAGCGGCCTTGCTCGGTGAAATTGGGCCAGATTGCCCATGTATCTTTAATTATAGTAGATTGTATCTAGATTAAAAGTTAGAGTTTATCTCGTGCACGGTTTAGTGCACGCCCACATTAGAAAGTTCCCTGGACTATAAATATGTATCTAGGGTTTATGGAATAAACAACAACCAACGTTCAACCACAAACAAATCTCGGCGCATCGCCAACTCCTTCGTCTCGAGGGTTTCTACCGGTAAGCATCATGTTGCCTAGATCGCATCTTGCGATCTAGGCAGCACAAGCCTGCCCACGTTGTTCATGCGTTGCTCGTACTGAAGCCTTTTTGATGGCGAGCAACGTAGTTATCTTAGACATGTTAGGGTTAGCATTGTTCTTCATATTACATGCTTTCGTAGTGCAACCCTTGCGTGTCTAGCCGCCCTTACACCTATCTTAGGTGTAGGGGCGGCACCCCGCTTGATCATAGTTTAGTAGATCTGATCCGTTACGATTGCTCCTTGTTCTATAAGGATTAGTTTAATATCTGCAATAGTTAGGCCTTACAAAGGGGGGGGGAGGATCCAGCGGCGTGTAGGGTGACGTTTGCTAGCCCTAGAAAGGATGTTCCGGGGATCAACCTCGTGTTGGTTTTTAGGCCCTGGCTAGGATCGGCTTACGATCACCGTGCGCGAGCGCGAGGCCCAACCTGGAGTAGGATGATCCGATTATGCGGTGAAAACCCTAAATCGTCGTAGATCTCATTAGCTTTACCTTGATCAAGCGAGGACCACCATATATTCGGACACCTAGTCCGAATCATGGGTGGATCGGCTCTTTGAGCCGATTCACGGGATAACCCGAGAGCCGATCGAGGCTCGTATTTAATGTTTACGTGTGTGCCCCGCAGGAAACTAAGCGAGGCATCATCCACACCTTCCCGACCGGGTATAGGTCGGGTGGCACGCCCTTGCGGTTGGCATCGGCGCGTGCGACCAGGAGGCTTTGCGGGCCGTCGCTCTGAGGGACTGGGGCCAGCCGCAGCCCTAGTTGTTCCCGGCTCTACCGTGTTGACCGTCTCTGCCCGCCAGGGGGTTTCTGACGTCAACAATAACATACAAGAATCTGAAAACATTTAATTTTTTGAATTTTCTATCATTTTCTTTTCTATGTTACAGTGTCAAAGAAGGCGATCCACGAGTGGGGAGTAAAAACCAGAAAAATAACCTTTAGTCCCGGTTGGTGTTACGAACCCTTTAGTCTCGGTTCGTAACACAAACCGGGACTAAAGAGGCATGCGCCGGCCGCATCCCACCATAACCCTTTAGTCCCGGGCTGGAGCATTAGTCTCGGTTCACCAGGAGAACCGGGACTAAATACCATATTAGTCCCGGATCAAAATATTTGGGGACTAATGGGTTGGGATGGAAGGCTTTTTTCTACTAGTGCGCGTTCCCATTTCCTTTTCTAACAAAAAGTTAAAGGGCTTTACCTATGGCCGTTGACTCTTTTTGTCGTGAAACTATCAAGGACATTTGAGTATGTTGTCTGGGGACGAGGAATCTCTCGTGCTCACATCGCAAGAGAACGCGTCCGGTTCACCTGGACCTGTTATGAGGTTGAAATATTCGCCATACATTAACATCGGAAGAGTAGGCCATCGGCACTTTCGGCTGGGTCTAATGTATGCAGGCGCAGCCTTTCCTACAGAAAAATAACTAAAGCAGTTGTGATTCCTTGCATTGCCAACGGTCTTTTTCACTTGGCAGAAAGTAGCCCCTGAGCCTGATGGAAACACCGAAACAGAAATGATTCCCGGACAAGTAGCCTAACCACACACAGTGTCGGAAAGCTTATCTAGGATACTCCCTTTTAGTGACTTTTATTTATACGTGCAATACTGCTTGTTCTTATAACGTTGGATTGGTTTTCATTCTCCAGTTTCTTCGTATTTGTCATGCTTAATTTCTGAATTATTGGTAGTATGATTATCATATGTACATAATGCCAACACCAATAATATCTAATAGTCCCGAAGAAACGAATATCTAATATGCAAACTCCACTTGAATTAAACTCTAGTCACACGACACATTTGCATCTCCGATACCACAATGCGAGTAGTCGTACTCTCTTCGGTAAGGTGTAAAGGGCGTTCTATGAAAGACTTTGCAACCTAGATGATAAGGGTGAAAACTGGCAGTGTATGACTCAAATTATCTGAAATTCATATTTGAGAAACTGAAAAGGAATATAGAAATATATGAATCTGAAAAAAGGATATGTATGTGGTAATTACAAGGAATTGACTTACAAATTCAGATATAAATGTGGTATTGAATTTTAATATTTATAAATACATATACCCACATCCAAATAAAGTTATGTTTGTCAAATTCCAGCCAGATATGCCAATTACTCAACATAAAAAACTAACAAAATGGTAAAATGTATCCGTCTATGATTGAACTTGAAATTACAATGTATTATATCAGTATATTTAAGTCTATAGTTCACCTGTTATAAGACATATGTCTATTATTTCGTTATATTCGTATCTGTTCTGATTTAAGGAAAATATGATCCACATCCATATTCAAGTACACCTGCCCCAAGTATTAATATGATTTGATAAAGGGAATTTTAAATTAACTTAGTTGTCGCATTAGGTGGCACAACCAAACGAGTTACATCCGGCCTCTGCATAATAAAGATGCATACAACCCACAAACTATACATACAGAGTTTAATACAGAATCCTTACACGCCACATCCATATTCATATGAGTATTCTTATTGAAAATCCATCACGCCGAGCTCTTTATCTCCGTGGGTGTTTTTTCCCACCTTGGTACTAGCACACCCGACCAATCCAATGATGAAGCCTGGTTGGTCGTGTCCCCTCCATCACTTTTGGAGGCCTGCCTCCCCTAGGTATGAGGCTAGTCATAGTGGGGAGTAACTTAGACTAGTAACATGACATATGTTATTAGTCTAAGTTACTACCTCCATAGTGGGTAGTAACTTATATGTGGTGTCATGCATTGTATCATTTACTATGGTGTAGACTCAACTTGTCTTGGGGTGTGTGATGTTATGGTAACATAGCTAGTTACCACCTCACTCTCTTTCTTCATTCATTGCCATGTCATGTCACCAAAATGCCTTGGGTTGTGTGATGTTACTAGCTAAGTTACTCCCACTATGAGCAGTCTGAGTAATGCTACAACTATGAAATCAATCTACGGAATCAGTTTACGGATCGACACATGATGGCGTCATGTGATTGGAAAGGAATCAGCAGTTATCCCGAGTTTTTCGCAACCAGTCGCACCATCGATTGCCACGTCTGTCCGTAGACTTGCCCGTATGCCCAGCATTATCGCGTAGGAATGACCGGTTGTCCACCGCAGCAGTTTGTCCTCATTGAATCGTCGACAGCAGCGGTAAAGAAAGCGCGTATCTTCATCGCTGGCTGCACGGAGCGTCCTCTGCAGTGGCGTCTTCACCTAGAACATCGGCCCTGGCGACTGAAGCGGTTCATCCAAATGATTTGGAGTGTCGCCTTAATTTCCGCTAGCCCAACCATATTGGTAACTCATGCTTGGCTCATATTTCCCCCCCTCAAACTTTGCTTGGCTCACTAAATCCTCTTAAACTACGAATAATGTTCTATTTGATCCCCTGAACCTGGTTTCAAATGTTGGGTCAAAATCCCAGATTAAGGAAGTTAAATGGATCGTTAGTGATAGTTTGGATGGTTTAGTGAACCACGCAAAGTTTAAGATGAAACATGAATCAAGCAAAAAAAGTGTAGGAATTCCTTCTTTTTAAATAGAAATCACGCACTTGTAAGGACACAAGCAGTTAGTGCAATAGTGCCCTACCTTACAGGGTCCGTCTTGACTCTCGAGGTGTAAATACACCATACATCAGAGATATTAGGAGATGAGCATGAAAAACACAGGAAAATTCAGCGAAGAACTGAGTCATGTTATGGGAATACTCTGCTTTACTCTTGATCACATAACCATAAAAACTTGGGTTGCAGGTGCCTGGAAAATTGCATGAATAATCACCAAAAGGAAGTGCTCAACTATGTTGCTGCTAGTGCTACCTATCTTTTTTTCGTGAAAATAGAAAACCTTACGTTTCGATGAATTGATAGAAAAAGACGATTATATGTAAAATTCTTAAGAACAACCAACACCGCACCATACAACACGACCCAAAACCTAGTCTACGGTAGAAGTGGGTGAAGACTCTGGATTTCTGCATCTGGCTACTCTCATGCCTCGGCTTTGATCGTGTTGAGCAGGAGGTCACCGAGGGACAGCGTATTGTCAAAGACTGCAGGGTTCAGGAGCTTCCGGATCCATCACGACGTGAGCATGATCAACGACAAGGTATCTTTGTGCAGCTGGCGAGGAGAGGCCCACACCACCAGCGACAACCAATCCGTGAAGTCACCCTCAACCATGATACCTATCTTGTCTCCTGTACCTCACCAATGACCAGTTTTAGAACTGAAAACTACCAGAAAATGACTCTTCAAATGACTTGGTTGACCTGCATGCTGACCCTCATGTGACAATTCTGATGTTTTTTTATGCCAGGGTGAGCCTATGCAAGTAGGACTGCGACGGTAATTAGTTTTAACAGCTCCTGAGGTTTGATTTCTTCAATGTTCCATCGTTCAACGGTTTTTTGGTTGTCATGCATGCGACACGATCACTGCAGCAGAATGGTGACCGAATGACCCGTGTTGCTAGACTGCTAGCTGTCCGTTGAAAGTTTGGCTAAGCTCCCTTGACTGAAGCATGCAACGCTTACCTCTGTTTGGAACTGTTCAACCATTGCTAGTGATGGACGTAACAGAGCTTCGATGTTTAGCAATCAACACAAATTATAAAAGATTTGTTTTGGGTGCTAGTACTTAGCAGTTAGCAGTTAGCACCCAAAATAAAACTTAGCAGTTAGCAGTTAGAGCATCTCCACCGGTGGCCCCGATAGCAGATCCAACTACAAGGAAACAGGCAGTCTGATACACATTGTTATGGTATCTTTGACCTCTCTTTTTTGATTTGACATGGGAAACAAAACAGCTCCCATCCTTTCTTTGACTCTTTTTCTTTCTTTATATGGGAAATTCTCCCAAATGACAAATGAATAGGTGTCCCGATAGGAGTTTTTGGGAGCGGGGGCAAAAATAGGCTCGCACCGGCGCGTCCCAAACGGCGCCGGCGATTTTTGGAGCCCAATAGAAGCGCCGGCAACCCGTTCTGGCCCCTTCGCCAAGGGCGCGAATCGGGCGCGCCGGCGCCTCGCGAGGCTAAAAATTTTGGGCGTGGGAGCCTCCTGTCAGCCACACACCAACAAAATATACATCTTCTCCCCCAAAACTCCGTACCCTCCACCGCTCATTTCTCCCGCCAGCCGCTCAATCTCCCATCCAGCGTCGAACCCGAAAAACCCTCGCCGTCGCGCCATGCCACCGAAGAGAAGGGCTCCGGCGAAGGCAGCGAAGGAGCCGACGAAGGCGCCGCCGAAGACGCGCACCGTCGCGTCGAAGGAGAAGCCGGCGACAATATCGCAGGTGGACTGGGAGACGAAGATGGATCGCCACGCCTTCGTCACGGCCGACCGCAGGAGGCGCCGCATCGCCGCCCTCGACGCAGCGAAAGCGGTGGCCTCTGCGGAAGCATGCCTGAGCTTGGGCGGCGGCCTGAACAACATCTCGAGCTCCCTGTCGTCGCCGGGTTACTACGCGGGGTACACCGCGGACGCGCCGTCGATCTCGCAGATGCGGCTGTCGTAGATGGACGGTCGCGCCCGCTACTCCCCCGAGTTCGGCGACAGCGACATGACCGTCGATAACAATGCCCCGTTCTCGCCGGATTCAACGGCTCGGGGCAGCGGCGCCTTCCGCTTCCCCGACCTGAACTATTCGCCTGACCTGCGCCGCACCCAGGGCCACGTGACGGACGACACCGGCCTTCCCCACGACCTCTTCCCCGGCGACGGCAGGCGCCCCCAGCAGGTGTTCGGCAGCGGGCCAGGCGTGTCCATGGGCCAGGACGAGGTGTGTTTCCTTTCTTTCTATGTGTTGTGTGCATCGTAGACACCTGCGGCGACTCAAAGATTGCAACTTTATGCGTATATTGCCGGCGAGGAGGAGATCCTAAACGGCATCATACGCGGCCATGCCTACGAACCCCGGTCGATGACTACGAAGAAGAGGCCGACGAGGACGAAGGTGAGGAGGAAGTCCAGGAGGAGCTGATCGACGCCGAGACCGGCGCGAGTGTGAGGAGGACGCGCAGGCGTTCCGTCGGCACTCGTGGTCCGAGGTGGAGGTCCTTGGAGGATGAATGCCTCATCGAGGCGTGGAAGCAAGTGAGCTTTTACCCCATCACCAGCGCAAACCAAACCGGGGGCAAGTATTGCAAGCGCCTCCTTGATTGTTCCAACAAGAAGACGAACTATGGTGATTACGCCACCATAGAGATGAACCGGAACGAGGGCGCCCTCTCTCACCGTTGGAACTTGATCAAGGGGTCGTGTAGCAAGTTCCATGGCTACTATGAGAAGATCAAGGCACGGAAGGAGAGCGGCACGACGATGGTGGATTGGGTATGATTTACGCCTATCTTATTTGCATATGAATTGGTGATCAATGTTGTTGCATATGATTTGATGATCCAACTTGTTGCATATGAATTGGTGATCAATATTGTTGCATATAAATTGATGATCCAACTTGTTGCATATGAATTGGTGATCAATGTTGTTGCATATGAATAGATGCTCAAAGCCCTCGAAATGTACAAGCACCAACACGAGGACAAAGACTTTCCGTTTATGCATTGCTTCAACAAGCTCCAAGGTTGCAAGAAATGAGACGACCTCCTCCACAGTCTCTTGAAGGATGGGGAAGATGGGACGGTCGATCCAGCCGACGCCTCCACCGGGCGCCCCATTGGCAACAAGAAGGCCAAGGCCGACAGGAATGCGGCGCCGGTATTGGCAGCCATGGACGCCTCCATCGAGAAGATGATCACCTCGTTCTCGATGGAGAACAAGGAAGCTGCCGATAGAGCCGCCGTCGTGTGGAAGGCCATCCTCGACAAGCAAGACACCAAGATCGAGTTGGAGAGGGAGAGGGTGGAGGCGGCGAAGATGGAAGCTCACGCCGCTGCCATGAAGGCCAACAACGAAGCGATGCAGCTATCGTTGGCCAAAATGTCTCAAGAATCGAAAATCTTGATGGCCAACATGGAGAAGATGGACCCCTTGGCACGGGCGTGGCACTAGATGTACCGCGAACGCATCGGCCAAGAGGTGATGGTGGTGCGAGCTGCGTGGGCGTCTCCCCCGGCACCGTCCATGTCTACCCCGGCACCGTCCGCGTTCATGTCTCCACCGCCACCATCCGCGTTCATGTCTACCCCGGCACCGTCCGCGTTCATGCCTCCCCCGACGACCGTGGATCCTGTTGCAGCGACGGAGCTGCCGCCGGCCACCGATGAGGAAGCCGTCGAGGTTGCGCCGCCCGTGACCTCCTTCGTGTGATCATGCGATCATCTGGCTTCAAAGCCCTTTTTTTGCGCCGGAAACGGCGATCTGGTGGCCGTCTGTTGGCCCAAACTTCTTATTTCAAAACCTATTCGTATTTGGTGGCCGTGTGTTGGCCTAACTTCATATTCGTAGACTTATTCGAATTTCTATGGTTGTGTTTGAGATTTCAAATTCAAATTATCTATCGGAGCCGCCTGTTTAGGAGCGCCGGTGTGGGAGTAGCTCCCCCAAATGAAGGATGTTATGCCGACGGTCCCCCAAACGGAGATGCCGGCGCTCCTACCGGCGCCTATTTGAAGGCTACCGGTGGAGATGCTCTTAGCACCCAAAAGAAGCCAATAGGGGGACGGAACGGATTCTTACATTACAAAACAAAACGCGACAAACAAAATATTTCACCTAACAAAACTACACATCTATAGGGCTAGCTGGAATTTTACAAATCAACTGGAACGTACACATACGCATCAGAAAACGACGTTACAGAAACCAAGAACACCTCGACCAGAGAACCAACATCGGAGCACGATTTGTCCATCGATATGACTAATCTTTGGTGCTGGACGAGGAGAAGCAGCCGCAGATGAGCTCCAAAATGCTCTTCTTCACTCCGTTGTGGTCAGCCATATATCCTTCTGACGGAAGAACTTCAGTTCACAGATGGAATGGCAAAAGTTTGCTATCCCAAGTTGCAATGCAGCACCTAAATCTGAGCAAGAGGAAGAGTCGTATGCTTGGTGCCTGAGCAAGCCTCTCCAATGCCATATTTATACTACTACCAAAACTTGGTGTCGCAGTAGAGGGAGAAGGCTGGCTTGCTTTGCAAGTTGAAGATTTTCTAACTAATGACCAAAGAAAGATTCGCTTGGTGTCACAGTAGGGCTTGCTTTGTGAGTAGAAAAATTGTAACCAATGACCAAAAAAGGTTAGCTAGACTGAGAACAGGTCCTAGCAAGCAGTAGCAATGGACAGTTCAACTGGGGCGATGATGACTTGAAAGAGTAAAAAATGACATCATCGTGTCCTTTACTCCTTTATGAGAATGCAGTGTCAGCATTCTCAAGTGTGAATTTTGGAGGTGTTCTGACGACTGATCTGAACCTTTCAAGTTAACTTGATGCCCATCCGCCGATCGTTGTACAAGCTAGATAGAATATGGTAATTTATTAGCGTCGTACGCAGTATACCAGCCGGGATTGCGACTGGGCTATGTGGTCAAATCAATGGCGTGTAATTTTCTGTCAAAAGGAAAAGGTGACGAGTAGAGTATGTACAACGTTGATGGAAGCACCATTAGCCTTAGAACACGGCCTTTTTAATGACCATGAAAGTTCGACCTAATCAAGTTTTTTTTCGAACCAGCCTAACTAATCAAGTTATCCTAGAGAAAGAATGATAGAGTAATTGAGCTTGGATTGCAGTTATTTGCATTTCGATCTTGAACTCACAAATTCCATCCACATTTTAAGAGACGAAAGAGATTAATTATGCCATGAGTTGTAGCTTAGACTACTATCCAGACCATTTTTTAGTTGGGTACTATTTTACTTCTAAATATGTAGATTGAATTTACAGTTGAAATATGTGGTATGATAGATGCCTCCTGATCCCATCCTCCTTCGGTGGTGGTGTGGCGCCCACTTTCCATGAATTTTCACCAGAAAAAAGGGAATTGGAGCCATTTAACTAGATAGGCAATATTTTCTTTCATCCAAAATATTTAAAGAATTACAAGTTCAAGCCAATTTGAATGCAATTTATAAAAAAATTCTTTGGTTTTGGCCCAGATTCAGTTAATTTCATGCCATAGTTTCATTGTTCGGCCAAAATACAAACCAGAATCACTGTAACTCTGTGAATTTCAACGAAATGCTGAAATATTTCCAAATCGAAATTGAAAACCACCATATATTAAAGGTGATGCTAGAACCACCACAAGACTGGTCTGTCGGCCCAACTGGTGCCCACCTAGGTAAGCAGGTAGGTTTACCAGAATTTGCCGGCATATGTACGTTGCCATATATACACAAAACACGCATGTCATCATAGAACATCTCGCTACTAAGGCAAAAGAATACTCAATGGCACAAATCGTATGTTAATAACAAAATATTATATTTTTATTTCAAAATATTGCTTTGTAAATGTTTGGCTTTAAGGGGAAGAAACCCAAAGCGCTGTGATTTTACTAGAAGTAATTGTGTGTACGACACCAAATTGTGAGTGCGGAGACTCGAACCTGGGCGGGCGGGGATGCATCAGCCCATCCCAACCACCGGGCTATGCCTCGGTTCACACTTGCAACGAGAAGACTACATAACAACCAAGCAACAATTAACAACTGAGCACCACCTTACACCTGACATCTAACAACACACATCAATTACTTGCGGCAGAGATAAACATTTTAATAATGTTGAGATCTCGTTTTGCGTAGTAGATGACGAGCAGCCACAGAGTAACTGCCAGATGCTCCTCTTAACGCCGCCGCGTCCAGCCATTTTTCTCCTAGGTAGCTTCGTCCCGAATCTCTCCTAGCTCCACAGGCTGAAATACTCCAAGAATTAGATCGTCAGAAATCAAAGTTTGAGACTTCAGTAAATGAATTATCTGTTAGAAAACAAAAACTCTAGACTGGGTTTCTTTAACAATGTATATTTACCTAGTTATATACCAACAAAACTGTCAGTAGGTACTAGTATAACAGACATGAGAGGTCCGTCGCCACGCCGCCTCTGCCCGCGCCATCCGCCTCCACCCGCCGCCGCCGCCGCTCACCTGCAGCTTTCGCGACATGGTCCTCAAGCGGCCAAGGAGCCCTTCCTCGAGCAGATCCCCGCCTCAGCACCACCGCCGCGTTCGCCCGGCCTCCCCGCGTCCGCCGCCCCCCGCGGCTCCCGAGCCGTACCGGCCCCCGGCGAGGCGCTCTCCGCCGCGCCGCTCCCCTCCACGCCGGTCTTCCCCCCGACGGCGGTCGCCGTCGCCTCGCAGACACGGCCGGGATGGCCGTGCGGTGGGCCTGGTTGAGGGTGGCCGGGAGCGGGTCTCCACCGCGCGTCACCAGGGAGGCGCTGCCCATGCCGCCCGCGGCGGCTCGCCGGGCCGGCGCGCCCCGTCCCCTTCCGCGTCGCGCAGAGAGGCCGCGCTGCGGGCCGAGTTGGAGCAGCGCGCTCCGAGGCCGGGCAGGGACCATGGCCGTGATGCCTCCTGGCGGGAGGGCCGCGGCCGGACACCGCCTCGTCGCGAGCAGCGGGGTGAGGCGTCGGAGACGCAAGCTGTGCAACATGGTGGACCGACAGTTGCGAAGAAGAAGAAGAAGGCTAAGAAGAGGAAGAACGTTGCGGGCGTCGCTGCGGGAGGGGCCGCGGGTGGGGGTCAGCTTGGGCACCCGCCTATGGTCCTTCCGCAGGGACAATCGCACGATGGCCGCGCTGATACCCAGCTGGGGGTGGCGGCGCCGGCGGAGAAGTCCCCCACATCCAACATTTGTTTCAACTGTGGGGTGATGGGACACTTTCGGTCCACGTGCACGAGGCCGGAACAGTGCCTCTTCTCGCGGTGACCCCGGCCATCAAGCTGCGGCCTGCACGGAGCGCTTCGACCGCCGCGAGCGGCTCGGGAGGTCATCGAGTACCTCGGACACGGGATCGATGGGGGCTTCTACTACATCGACCTTGGGGGGGCGGAGCTTAGCACCCCCCAACACTTGGCAGTGATCACCGTGCTGCCGGAGCAGGACCCTCCGCTTCAGATTGAGGTGATAGTTGACACGATCCGCGCCGAGCTCACTCAGCTGGAGTCGACTTGGGTGTGGAACGTGAGGGAGATCTCGCCTACTGAGTTTGCGAGTGGCGTTTCCTTCGGCTGAGCTCCTCCGTGCCTTGTCCTGGAGCAACTCGACTATCCTCCCGGCCAACAACATCGGCGTCTCAGTCAGGCCGTCCTGTGTGGATCCTGTTACTGTGGCTACTTTGGCGGAGGTTTGGGTCCGGATCCACGGCATTCCTGAGGAGGCTAGGAGTGAGCATATCCTGGAGCTCATTTCTCAGACCATAGGCAAGCTTGTCACTGTGGATCCTCTCTCTCTCCCAGGCGACGGGCCGGTGCGCATGCTGATTCTATGCCCAGACCCCGCGAGGCTCGCCTGCACTCTTCCCCACGTCTTCTTTGGGAGGGTTGGCCGGGCCTTGACGGTTGAGGTGGAGGGGGACGAGGCCCAGGCGGGGTCCCGGTCTCCTCCCCTCGACCCTTCCCAGTCCCACCACGACGATGACGCTGACGATGACGATGCTTCCTCCGATGGAGACTCTGAGGATGACTTGGGAGGCGACGGCGGGGCCCCCTCTCCACGTCAGCCTCCTAACGCTGGCGTGGGGGCAGGGTCTCCGGCAGTCCGGGACGCCAGGCCGGGGGCACAGACTGCACTGCTGGGATCCGCGTTGGCTCACTGGAGCGCGCCGGCCAAACTGGGGACGTCCTTCCCGCGCGCCACCCCTGCTGCCACTGTGGCGTCCGGCGGGCTGCACATCATGGAGTATGGCTCCAACTTCCCACTGGAGTCGTCGTCTGCGAGCGTGGGGTTGGAGGTGTGCCCCCCACAGTCCCCGAGGTCGCCGGGCCTGGTCTGCTACACGCGCTCCACGGGCTCTACTCCCACCTCGCCCATGGGCCCTGCGACCCCGGGCCCTACCATCCTGGAGCCTGCCTCGGTCTTCCCCGACACTCCCGTGGCTGGAGCCAAGGCGAGGGCTCCGCGGCGCCGCCGCCAGTCCACCCAGCCGTCCCGTCACAGCGCTAGGCTCGCTCGTTCCCGCTCCGGGGCCGAGGCGATGGAGCCGACTGTTGCTGCGCAGGCGGAGAGGCGGGCGGCGGCCCGCAACCTCGACTCAGGTACCCATCCCACTCCTCGCCCCCACCCTCTTCCCCATCTCCCCCCTCGGGTTCTCGGTTCTCTGTTCTTGCTACGGCGTCGCTTGACCACCTGGGTCAGGTGGCGTCGGACTGCGGTGTGATTTTCAGGGGAGAACGCGGCCCACGGGCTGAACAGCTGGTGGCGCTTCAGGCCAAGGAGGTCTATGATGGTGTGCTCGCCGCTTCTCGCGCTCAGTTGGAACGCGAGAGGGCGACCGCCGCGACCCTGACCGACCCTGTGCTGCTGGCACCTGGGTCTGGTCCAGAGCACTCCGATGGGTCTATCCCGGCGGAGCGCTCTGACGCGGCACCCCAGGTTGGGGGACTGCGAGGGAGACCTCCTAGACCACTGTCCGGACCCTCGACACGTAGTAGGGGAACCCCCCATTCTGATGTGATCCAATGAGTAGCCCTTTCTTCTCACTCATTTGGAACATCAGGGGGTTTGAGGCCCCGGGGCGCAAACAACAACTGAAGGAGTACATTCGGCGTGAGAATGTGGATATTGTGGGGCTTCAAGAGACGATCAAGGAGTCCTTCCTCCTCCACGAGCTGGAGGGCCTTAGTAGACACAAGTTCGCCTGGCATTGGCGGCCTGCGACGGGGCACTCGGGGGGCATCCTCCTAGGTGTCAAGGAGGATACCTTCGAGGTTGAGGACATGGAACACGGTGAGTTCTTTGTCAGTATGGCCGTCACCCATAAACGATCTAACCTTAGCTGGGAGGTTATTATCGTCTATGGCCCGGCGGACCACTCGAGGTCGCCGGCCTTCCTTGCGGAGCTGCGAGATAAGATTGACCGGTGTACCACCCCTGTGGTGGTGGCCGGCGATTTTAATCTCATTCGCTCCCCGGAGGACAAGAGCTCGAGCCGGGTGGACATCCCTAGGATGCGGATTTTCAATGACTGCCTTGCGGATCTCGCCCTTAGAGAGATCACGCGCGTGGGCGCCCGGTTCACTTGGAGTAACAACCGCATTGACCCGATCCAGAGTGTGCTGGATCGGGTGTTTGTGTCGGTTGAGTGGGAAATGGCGTTCCCACTGTGCTCGCTTAGGGCGGCTACTAGGATTGGGTCTGACCACTCCCCACTCCTACTTTGCTCCGGGGGGGATGCCCCCCCGAGGCTTAACCGCTTCCACTTTGAAAACTTTTGGCTCGGTCAACCAGGGTTTGTGGAGGCGATTGGACACAAGTGGGAGCGCGCAGCGGACTCCCCTCCGAGGGTCTTCAATGCAGTTGATGTGTGGCACCACTGCACGAAGATTGCCCGCCAGTTCATGAGAGGCTGGGGGGCTAACCTCGGGGCGGAGGTACGGCTGAAAAAGGACCTTCTCCTCCGCCAGGTTCAGGAGTTAGACCGCATCGCGGACGAGGTGGGGCTAGTCGCCGAGGAGTGGCTTCAGCGATATGCCCTTGAACACTCGCTTATGGAGATCTACCGTGGGGAGGAGACGTTCTGGCGGCAGCGGAGCCGCCAGAATTGGCTTCTTAAAGGGGATGCGAACACTGCGTACTTCCATGCGATTGCGAATGGTCGTCGACGGAAGTGTTCCATCCCCTGTCTTTGGGATGGTGATCGCCTTCTGGAGGAGGCCGGAGAGATCACCACCCATATCTATACCTTTTATAAAGGTCTATTTGCGGCTGGCCCCAGGACTGGGGTAGCCCTCGCGGCAGACCTATGGCCAGCTAGGGCCTGGGTCTCTGACGAAGAGAATGCCGCTCTCACCCTTCCGTTCCTCTCAACGGAAGTCCGGAGCGCTCTCGAGGGAATGAAGGCTAACTCGGCCCCTGGTCCGGATGGACTCCCGGTTGTCTTCTTCCATAAATTCTGGGCGAAGCTCCAGGAGACTATCCTGCCTATGTTTCAGGAGTTCTATGTAGGGACGCTTGATATGGGGCGCCTGAATTACGGCGTTATTACCTTGATCCCCAAGATAGTGGGGGCCACGGATATTCGCCAGTTCAGGCCTATTACGGTCATCAACGTGGTTCAACGGTTGTTCTCCAAGGTGTGTGCGATGAGGTTGGCTCCGATTATGGAGCGGATTACGCACCAATATCAATTTGCCTTCCTCAAGGGTCGCCACATCCACGATGGCATTCTTGCACTACATGAGATCGTGCACGAGGTCAGGAGTCGACATCGAGGGGTGTCTTCTTAAAACTGGACTTCCGGAAAGCCTACGACCGCTTGGACCGGTCCTTCCTCCGACGGGTTCTTCGGAGGAGGGGCGTGGACGACCGGATGATTGGTTGGGTGATGCGGATCGTGATGTCCGGCAGCACGGCCATTAACATAAATGGGGAAGTGGGTCCCTATTTTAGGCCGGCGTGTGGAGTGCGTCAGGGTGACCCCCTGTCCCCTCTCCTCTTCAACGCTGCGGTGGATTCCCTGGCCGAGATCCTGGAGAGGGCTAGGACCTCGGGCCATATTACTGGTGTGGTGGGCCACCTTATCCCTGGCGGAGGGGTGACTCACCTCCAGTATGCGGATGATACCATGATTATGTTTGAGGGCTCCGACTTGGACATCCGGAACACCAAATTCCTTCTCCTCTGCTTTGAGGCCATGTCGGGCCTCAAAATTAATTTTGACAAAAGCGAGGTGGTGGTCTTGGGGTACCCCCCGGAAGTTCAGCAGCGGATAGCTGACAACCTCAACTGCAGGTTGTCATCTTTCCCTATGAATTACCTGGGAGTTCCGGTTAGGGACTCTAGGATCTTTATTAGGGACCTCGCCCCCTTGTTGGGGCGAGTTAGAGCGAAGGCGGAGCCTTGGTGTGGGAGGTTCACCTCCAAAGGTAGCAAGTCGATCCTCATTGACTCCTGTCTGTCTAGCCTTCCCATGTACATCATGGGGCTGTACATCCTTCCCGAAGGGGTACATGCTGCCTTCGACAAGGAGCTATCCCGCTTCTTTTGGCAGGACAGGACAGGACGCCAGAAGTATCACATGGTCAGATGGGCCGATGTGTGCGCCCCCAAGGACCTTGGGGGCATAGGGATCATATCCTCGCGCCACATGAATGTGGCCCTCATGCTGAAATGGGTTTGGAGGATCTTGTCGGACGATGGGGGCTTGTGGCTGAAGCCGATTAAGGCTAAATACCTTCGGGGTCGGCCACTCCTTGCCTCGTGACCGTCGGGAGGGATCTCAGTTTTGGAGAGCCCTCCAGGACATCAAGCACGAGATTAGAACCGGGCTCTCCCTCTCCATAGGCGATGGTAGAGGGACCATGTTCGGCTCGACACATGGCTAGGTGATCGCCCCCTTAACCTTGTCTTTCCGGACCTCTTCGCCATCTGTGCTAACCCTTCTAGCCTGGTGGCCGAAGTGGCACTGGAGAGATGGGATTTTGTGTTCCGTCGCGGTCTAACTCAGGGGGAAGCCCTGAGTCTGGACTCGCTGCGGGACCTCCTCCCGGACGCCCTGCCGGGAGGACTAGATGCGCCTTCATGGCGCTTAACGCCGTCTGGTACGTTCTCAGTGCGGACGGCCTATAGGGCTTTGTTTAGGGGGCCTCTGCTTCCATGGACGGGTCCGCTCTTTAAGGCCCCTATCCCGCTTAAGACGAAGATCTTCCTCTCTGGCAGCTGCTGAGGGATCGCCTTCCCTCTGGGGTGGAGGTTATGAAGAGGCACGGGCCGGGCAACGGGCTTTGCCCATTGTGTGCGGTTCCGGAGACAACGACTCACATCATGTTTTCCTGCACCGCGGCACGATTTCTTTGGAGCTTCCTGTTGGAGGCGCTGGGGCCTGAGTGGCAGGCCTCGGCCCTCGGGGAGTTCATCGAGGTCCGGGCGAACACTACTGGTAGGAGGAGGTGCCTCTTCTGGTTATTGTTCGCGGCCTTGTCCTGGACTTTGTGGACTGTGCGCAATAAGATGGTCATCGAGCGGATCTTACCTCGGCGCGCTTCGACTCCGTATTCTCTTTCTTGGCTTTGTTGCAGCAGTGGTACCCGTTGTGTAGACAGCGGGACAAGGAGCGCTTGGACGGCATGCTGGAGGATCTTCTTGCGGCTGCCCGCCGCATATCTACACCGTCCAGCCTCTGAGTACACCTCTTGTGTGGGGTGTTGTATCGTTTTCCGTCGAGTGTTTGGGCGTGTTGTGCTTGGCCCAGCAGACTCTTGATGTGGGGTGTGTGCTATGTGTGTTGTATGTGAACTTTGTATGGATTTGGTTGCTTTATTTATAAAGCGGGGCGAAAGCCTGTTTCGAGGATAACAGACATGAAAGGATATACATGAAGAACAAAGTGCAACAATTCCCATCTCCACAAGGCAGAAATTACCTGGAAGTTGCAACTGCTTGAGGAAACTAAGTAAAGACAGGATGAATTGATGCAACAAGCAGCACTTCCACAGGTCCATTTATAGAGGCCACACACTCTCACTAACACTTGCACAAGCAATTTACTGTACTTAATTTGCATTTATGAACTACAGTGATTTTACTAGGAAGAGAAGATGAAAAACACGAGAAAATTCTGCAAAGAACTAGTCATGGTCTGTGAATACTCCGCTTACAGTACTCCAGCTGGTCACATAACCAGGGAAACTTGGGTTGCACACACCAGGAATATTACACGAATAATCACTAAAAGAATGAAGAAGAGATCAGCCTAGACGAGGTGGCTGCTCATAGTTAATCTCTGCACTTGTCATAGAATGTTCAGTGAAAGATACTTGCTAAATTTTGCCAAGTAGGAAAAAAAAGGTGCTTGTATTGCAAGTATATGCTCGTGCTAGGGCTAGCTATCTTGTCTCCGTTGATTGACCAGTGACCAGTTTTAGAACTGAAAAACAACCAGAAAATGACCCTTTAACGACATGGACTGACCTGACCGTTTCGTTTTGAGAATCCTGACGTTTTGGTGTTCCTGTAAGACAGCATGAGCCGTGCCTTTGACTACGGGGTTTGATGCCTTCCATGTTCAGTCATTGAACGGGTTTTCTGGTCGGAATCCATGCAACATAATCGGTTAGGTTACATAGAACATACATGATACGCGTAAATGTGGATTAGTTTAATCACACATCTCTCTTCCTGTCCGTTGAAGATGCTTGGAATGTTTCAACTGCTAGCTGCATGCTAGTCATGCACGTAATGTAATATTGGTGTTTAACGCAAATTAAAGGACACGGCTCGCCCTTACACTCTCGATTCCTCCAATTGGATGGATGAATAGGTGTAACTATGGCCCATCTTCCAACAATTTTGGACCGGAATATTTTTTGTCAGAACTGGATGGCGCAGTCGAAATCGCAAGGAAAATGCCTTGATGAAAAAACTGGCGTTGCTCACCTAGTATTTGCATATAGAATTTTGTAGTGGAGGAAAACACACGGGCGGATAGACTCGAACCCTAACCCTCCCGGGTCATCCCCGCTCGAGCGACTCCGGAGATGGCCGCCTCCTCTCACCCCGCCTCCCTCTCAATGGCCCCGGCCAGGCCGCTGCCGTCGCCGGTGCTAGCGGCGGTGGCGGCGCCCATCCCACCAAACGGTGGAGGGCAGTGGAGGAGGCGAGTTCCGCCAGCGCATCCGGGCAGGGAGGTGCTGCGACGGGTGGGCTTGGCGCAGCGGATGTGGCGGCGAGGCGACGGGGAGCGGGATGCTGGCGGTGGGCGGCTGCGGTGCGGGTCCGATCTAGGCCCGATTTGGGCCTAGAGGTCCTGGTCGTTGCTTCGTCATCTACGGTCTGCCACGACGACGGCTTTGGCCGATTCGCTCGAGCGATCATGGGCAGCGCCGCCAGTCCTGGCCGGGGAACGCAACCTGCTGCCGAGTCTTCTTCTCTGCGGCCGACATGGGCTTGGCGGCGATGACTAAGCTAGGTGTTAACCTCCTTCGTTGTCTTCGGGCGGCGGATGGCTGCGTGGGGGTCGGTTCGTCCGCGTCGAAGAATAAAGGTGGCGGTTCTAGGATTCATCTCGCACCAAGTTTGAAGATATGTTGGATGCTTGTTCCAACCAGTCTGAGTGGATTGCTGTGTTCCGGAAAAGACCCTGCTGGCAAAAGTCATTGTGCGATCAATGCCTGGAGATTGCTGGATTGGATGTTTTCGGTTGTGTGTACCCATGTTTTTTTATCTGGCCGTTTGGTTTCAGAGGGAGCGCCTCGAAGCTCTGCTGGCTGTTAATATCATGGAGCTAGTTTTCTTTCCATGGTGCTAGCAGAGAAGGTCATCAAGCCGAGATAGGTGGAACAACTATGATGGTCGGATCTTGGTGCTGAGGTGGAATTGGCTTGGCGATTCGTGACTTCTAATAGCGACTGGTATGTGGGGGTGGCTGCATAGGAGAAGTTCAGAGTCTTATCTTTTAGGGTGAAAATCCAAGGTCTCGCCTTAATTGGTTGTGCCTGGCAATGTTCTTGTTGAATACATTGTTCTGAGAGAGATGACTTTCTTAAGGGTGAAAACCTAAGATCTATGATCGGGCGACGACAGTGTTTCCACATTGTTTCCTTCTTGGAGGCGTCGCTTATGGAGAAGCTGAGCTTCTGGTGTTGGCGGTGTCAGTGTTGCTATTTCAAGTTATAGCTCTCTATAGCGGGACATTTCTTTTTTGTAATTCATTTTTTTGGATGTGTGCATCCTTTATACCATTAGGGTATGATGTTGTTGTAGAGCCTTTATGTAATTGGTATCTCCACGATTAATATATGCTCTTTGTCGAAAAAAAAATAATTTCATAAGTTACACTGTTGATTTGCTTTGCATAATCAAGCTAGTGTGTGGTGTGAATGCATGAACGGCGCGGAATATGCAGTTTTATTTTCAGAATTGAGAAAAGGTTGTTGTAACACCAGTGAAGAGTTTGTTGGTCGATGATTTACTTAAAAAAGATTTCGTGTAGCAAAAATTAATGCGAGAATCTTTACACTGTGTTTGGATGTTGGAAAACTGGTATGGAATTGAATTGAAAAAGAATTTCAAATTCAGGATGGAGAAAATGGCTTTTAATTTCAATTCTACTGTTTGGGTGTGTTTGGAATTTTCTGTTGGACATAGAGGCTGGTGATCAATTTCAATTTCTGCTTTGATGTACAAACCATGGAACTGGATGTTTTATTGAGTTTAGATAATATAAACTTGTGTACATAAATAAAAATAGCATGTGTATAGTACAATATGTATATATATTTTTCACATATTATAACATTAAAATAATATAAATAAGATACAAGAACACCACGCATGTCACCAAATATATAAGTACCAACTACAATTGTAACATGGATAATTATCATATCTATGACAATAGGAAAAGTGCATAGATCATGTCTCTTACATATAGCGCACACATAGTTCACAAAAACAACCACACATGATAGCAAACATCAAGGCAAGGTCAATATTTATGGCTTTCTTAAGGTATCAGGGAGCGCCATGAGTGCTGAAACAAACGTTCGTTGATGATCAACTCCCCATAAACTTCAGCATGTCAGAATCCTCCAAACCTTCTACCTTTTTTTAAGTGCATCAAGGATTTCGGTTGGACGAGTCGCCTTTGGCATAGGAAGCCGGTCGACTGTCTTCAAAGCTTCATCAAAAGATGTTCTCATTTATCCCATCTTGCACAAGATAGATGATTAGCGGGATGACCCTTGGTGGCGCGTTAGCGGGCGCGGGGGGCGCGGTGGCTGCCGCCGGCCACCACCGAAGGTCGACGCTCCATCCTGGAGGTCTGTGGATCGAGGGGGGATCGCCAGTCGTGGAAAACCTCTCTCCTATCGGTTCAAGGTTCGAGGTCCTCGCCGAGGATGTGGACAACGACGACTCGTGCGAGTCCGAGGTCCCTTTTGAGGCCACATGAGACGTCCTCGACTCTTCGTAGACTTGGCTTCATTCAACGGTGGTCGGGCGAGGGGGAAGGTCCGATGAAGAACTCGCCCAAGAGTTTTGGTCTGAAATTGGCTTCCCCTCGCCGGCGTCCATGTTTTGGTTGGTCTCCTCTCCACCGAGCTCATGTAACAGCAATGATGTTTCTCATTCCTGCAGGTCCGACGAGGATGTTCCGTAGGAGGATGGAGGTCTGGCGCCGCCGGCATCTGCGACGGCGAAACTCCCATCATCGAAAGTAGGCTTTACGATGCCGAAGAAGCCGAGAGCACGAACGTAGAGGGGTTCAGTGCCGCCTCGCCGGGTGACGCCTCCGGCGATGCTCGGACAATTTATTGCGAGGGCGGTGCGTTTTTCATCGCTGGACACATCGTCATCATCGTCGTCTTCGACGACGTACTCCAAGGAACAGATACAAACGACGCTGCATTCGGGTGGGCTCGGGATAACGTTTTCCTGGGCTGGCCTGGCCCACCGCATGCGGCATCTCTGGGGAGGTCAACCAGGCCTCGTTCGGGATCATGCGATCACAATCGCGCCTTTGCAGCCTTCCTCGACCCTGTAACATCCTAAATTTTAAAAGAAAGAGAAAATGAATTTCCCTATTTTCCAAATTTTGGAACCAACAAAAACTTTATTTAATCTAAGTAATATGCATAGTATTCAAGCATGTAGGTGTGATCCTTGCCATGATAGTTTCTTGATGTTTTGAATATGTATCTAAACCCTAAACCTCACTCTTCTTTTCACCCTCTAAGTTAAAGGCAAAATAAAAAGAAATTAAATTAAAAAGAAAGGCCTATGTAAGCCTATAACTATTTTTGCAAATAATGAACTAGGCCATGTGCTACTTTGTTGTATGATTTGAAAAAACCTCAACTAACCCAACCTATCACCTACCAACTAAATCCTTTGTGAAACAAAAATAAAATAAAATTATGCATAGAGGCATATGTGGCATATAGCCATAATGGCAATTCTTGACCTATGCCCTCATACGTTACCCAAATGGTTTGAAACCTTTACCAAACTCAATCTAACACTAAATAAACCCTAAACCATGCCTAAGTGAAGCAAAGAAAAAGAAAAGAAGAAAATAAGAAAAATGCAATTCATCACATATATGTGCTTATGGCCATTTTGCAAAACTTTGACCTATGCCAATTTGGCTTGTGCCATTAGTTGGAGAATGTTACTAAACACTTATAAACACTTTTGGAATCAAAGAAACTCAAATCAAATCAAATTTGAAATCAAATTGTGCTCACATGCACTAATGGTCAAAACTGTAATTTTTAACCTGATGCCTACTTTGAGCCTCTGTTTTAAGCGATTTTCAAACCAAACAATTCCAACTCTTTGCACCTCATCCAAGACCCCATCAAGGTGAATAACTTGGTAAAGCACACCCCTGTAAATTCTTGCTAGATTCAAAGTTATGCTCAAGAAAAGATGGAACTTTTTAACAGAATCAAGTTAGTACCAATTTTGAAATTTCACAAAACAACTTAAGTTTGCACACCACCACCACCATTGTGTGCCTTTGATCATATGATTCAACTCCACCAAATTTCATTCAAAAATTTGAAAGTTTTTTCATGCGGCCATTATGTCAAACACTTGGTGAGCAAGAATCAAACGAAATCAAAATCACTATTTGAAATAGTGTTTGGCCCAAATTTGAACCCAACTTGCTTCTACCTTGTCCCCTTGTCCCCTCCAACACCAAGCCCCTACTTGGCAACCCTAGACATGGGCAGACATGGCAATGCCATTGCCATGCCGGCCATGCCTCACATGCAACATGCCATCTCTCACCCCTCTATCCTCTAGCCTTGCCAACCATGTCCTTCTGCTCCCCCTTGCTCTATTGAACCTAACTGGACTAGCCTTGGTCGGAGAGGAACGCCACAGCATCGGGAACACGTCGTGCCCACGACGTCCAGGGCATGCCAGGGTTGGCATGGGCGCCGCCCACGGGCGCGCCAGAGCACGCGTCGCCTCGTTGACTCGCACCTCGCCTGGACCCCCTCTTCCGCCCTGAGCCTCACCACTGTACCAGGAACACGCCAGACAACCACTTGTCCCCGACCATCGCCCGCCGTCGCTGGAGAAGGAAACGCCCCCCGCCACGGACGCACAGAACTTTGCACGCGCCCGACAGCGTTAGGCACCACCCATCCGCGCCATTGCCGCCAGGAGGACCGCCAGGAACCGCTGAACAGCGCCACGCCCTCGCCTAGCTCGCTAGCCCTCTGTAGCCATGTCGCCGTGATCGACTTCACTGCAGTACACGGCCTCCCTCCGCCGCTATAAAAAGGGAGCTCCCCCGCTCGATTTCTCCACACCACATTGCTTCCCTCTCATCACTCAACCTCCCCGACCTCTTCCCCCTCTCCAATTTCCACTGGAGTTCGCCAATCGATAGCCGGAGTCCACGGCGGTGCTGAGAGGGTCGCCATCGATTGGAGCCACCCCAGGAAGCAACACCGGTACCAGGAGGTTCGCCGTCGTCGACAACGACCCTGCGCACCTCGTGGACCCTCGCCGGAGCTCCGGTGAGCGCTCCGACTCCCTGCCCTCGCCGCGCCAGTACCCCTCTCTCGTTGGAGATGACGATGGCCGTGCGCCGTCCGATCCCCATCTAATCGTGCGGCGCAGTTTAAACCATACCGTGGTGACCCTGCATACCACTGCATGTTGTAGTATGCCAGTCGTTGATATAACATTCACGAAGTACCAATCCGCAAATATTACATCCCCCAGAGTAGTACAACAGAACATAGCAGGTCCATAACTCATTCATTTATTATTACAAGCAACATGTACATATCATCTCGGAGCTCCTCTTGGGTCCTAAGAGGAGTACTCCTGGGTTCGAGGCGAACCCAACTTAACTTACAATATAAGAGTCTTACTAGGTTATACATTTATTCCCATCGAGCAGTTAAGTACTAAGAGTTCGAACTACTCGGATACTACTACTACTTGGAAGGTCTAAGCTTGCTCTCCTCCGAAACCTTCCCCGGTCCCGTAGACTATGAGGTAGTATACTCCTTCGATACCTCCTGAGAGGTCTGGTTCTTCATAGCCGATGACTTCGGCTCCTTCAGGGTCGTCGTTGTCCTCCTCCAGTCGATTCAGACAATCTAAGCAGGGGATTTTAAGAGTGGTATGAGTACGAGCGTACTCAACAAGTTCATTATAGAAAAGAGGTGTTTAATGCACTAACTACGATATCAAACCAGAAAGTCTAATACCAATGCAGGTTTTGATAATCATTTCTTCAAGAGGTTGCTTTTATTCAGAAGAACTATGTCCGTCAGCCTTCACCGGTTTACTAGAACTTCATGGAGCTCCTTTCCGGCAGCGTTCGCAGTTCCAAATCCCGGAACAGGGAGTGACAAGTCACGATTCATTACACTCTGCAGAGGTGTGTTGATTTACCCATAAGAGATCTTAACCTTGATACCAACCGGGCAGCTTTCCCGTCCACACTTCCTTCGGTGTGAGGCCCGGTATAAGGTCCTAGTCAATCATATCCTCCGCCACCTCATACACCCACTCTTTGCTGCAAACTCCGACCCTGGGTCCTCGCCGGTGTACTTATACCAATTAAGGATGGCCCCCGACCACGACAACAGTTCTGGGCTTCTACCATGAACTCCTTCGCCGGGAGATGCAGCCCATCATAGACCGCAATAACCGTGGGGACTTTAGGCTTCCCCAGCCCACTGCTTGTCCTCGGGCTACAAGTGTCTACGGACAATGCCGTGGGGACTTTAGGCTTCCCCAGCCCACCGCTTGCAACCTTGGAATGCAAGTGTCTACGGTAAAGCGCGTCCGTTGATGTACAAGAGGTGGAAATACGATTGACTACTCCGTCCCACTCCAGATCTTATGGTTAACACGGGTATTACGGCACAAGAATCATTGGACGACATTTGTTGTTTAATCCTAGATGGATATAAACCCTTGCAATGGAACCTCCACCATATCAACACAATCCATGGTTCCATTGCCAACCACATAGTCATATTCATAGTTATGGAAGTAGTGGTTTTGCTTTTGATGCAATAGTGATAAACATAGTACTTTGCAAGTAATTTGGTAAAAATACTCAAATGACATGAGCAAGTGATGAACTTGCTCGAACACCTGCAAAGTGTTGCGGTTGGATGGTGTGGACTGACCCTTGTCCTCTGTTGCTGAAAAATAGCATCATTGTCCGATAAGGGCAATGGTTAAAGAAGCAATTATGCATGATTCGGCTTTTAGGGTTGTTTCCCCCTTCCGGTGTTTTTATCATTTCATGTGAGAGGTTAGTACTAAGAATGATTTAGGGATACTCTGTTTAGGGTAAAATACAACCTTGAAATGTTGTCAAGGTGTTTTTAAAGTCCAAAAGCATTTATGGACTTATTTTCATTATTGAAAATATAAGGTGTGATTTAAATGATTATTTTAATCATCAAATTTGGACTTAATCTTGTTTGTCTTCAAAAAATTCCTTTTCATATTTTAATATGATAGAGAATTTTATCCTGAGTAGTTTTCATATTTTTAATTATTTTTTTAGAGCTATTTATCATTTTCTATGCATTTTCAAATTTTCAGGGTTAAATGAAATTGTGAAATGTCTAAATTGCCCCTGGGCCCACTTGTCAGGGTGGTCCAGTGGTTAACCCTAACCCGAGCCGCACGTCCGGCTCGGTCGGACGCACCCGTCCCCTTCCTCCCGCGCACGCGCTAACCCTAACCCTCTGAGCTCTGGCGACTCCCGCGTCGCCGCCGCCTTCGCCGATTTTCTCCGGCCAACTCCGGCCATCGCCGGCGGTGAGATGGGGCGCATCTGAACCGCCGCTCGACGGCGCTTCAAATCCACCGCGTCGATCTGTGCTTCGTTGCCCCCGCGTTTCTTCCCCAACACTTCTGCTCGCCTTGCCGTGGTGATTCGCGGCGATTCGTCGCCGCCAACGTTCCTAGCGCCGTGGCGCGGCCGTGTGCCTCGCCGTGGTTGCGCTGGAGCTTCTGTGCTCGGCGACCGCCTGGCTTGGCCATGGCTTGGCGCTGCCGTCGCCAGGCTGTGCCGCCTTGCCGCCACGGTGACGCCGTGGTGCTCTGCTCCAGGTTAGTGCCCCTATTCTGCTCCTTTCTCTCCTCCTCCTCTTCATCTAGCTTTGGCTACTGGCCTTGCTTCCCCTCGTGGAGATGCTGGCCATGCCGATATGCTCTGCGCCATGCTTGCCCTGGTGCTGTCTTGATGCGCTCGCTGCTGCTGCCTACATGCGCCATGAATCCAGCTGTTGTGCTTGTGCTACTACTATGTGTATGCTGCTGCTGTCCATCTGCATGGATCCTAGCTGCTGTGCTATTCTGCTCTATAACTTGCTGTTGCAACTCATGAGCTCTTGCTCATGAGCTTACTGTGATGCTTATGCTTAATTCATTTCCTCCTGCTGTGGTTATATGACTCCTGCCTCTCATGTGTGTGCCATTCCTTGCCTCTGGCTTGAACATGATGCATGATCCTTGCAGTTTTGCAAGTGCCAGTGCTCCTGGTGTGCTATATCTTGTGCTTAAATTCGTGGACATGCTCAATTGAGCCTAGCTGTTGAATTGACAGCTCCATCCCTTGATGGAGTGCTTCTGGATACAATTGTACTGCCTTTATTTACTTATCTGTGATGCAATTGTTCATGTTCTATGGTTGATTTAATTATATGGTCCATGTATTGATACTAGAATTGATTCTAGCATGATGTAGCTTGCTCTAGCAAGCTTCTGATGATCATATGATCATCAGTTGCTTGTAAAAGCTGCTATGTTGTTCCTGTGCCTCACTGCTACTCAACCTGTGATGTGTGTGTGTCACACAGGCTTGTCCTGGTGTGTGCTGGTGCTTGCTCAAGCATCAGTTGATGCTTGCAATGATCCTCTGGATCATGTGCAAGTGTTCCAATTACTGGTAATTTATGAATTTCATTTATTTGTATAGCTTGTCCTTGTTTACTGGATAATTGAGATGAACTGCTTGCAGTGATGACTCTTACAATTAATTTGATTGAGCTAGAGGGATGCCAACAGCTGTTGGGGACCCTAGCTCCTCTTTGAACCCATCTGGGTGATGATAGAAGTGCTTGGCTTGATGGTTTGGGTTGTTTCAGTGGTTGAGGTGACCCCACTACTAGGAAAAGGCCTAGCCGTAAGATGGGTGTTAGTGGCGCACCAGGAGGGCAGTGCGCCACTACTACTTAGCCGTGGCGCACCGGAAAGTGGTGGGCCACTATTAAAAATGTAGTAGTGGCGCACCTCTCCTGCGGTGCGCCACCACTAAGTTTGACCATGGGTTTGACCCAGCCTTATACATAGCAATGGCGCACCGTGCAGAGGTGCGCCACAACTAAGTTTTGTAGCGATAGCGCACCTCTACATGGTGCGCCATTACTATGTAAAGGGGAGGATGGACATGTTTGGGCATCACTTAGTAGTGGCGCACCATGCTTGGTGCGCCACTGCTAAGTGGTGCCCAGACATTTCCACACCCCCCCCCCGGTGGATCGCCTTTTCGAGTTTGGAAAAAATAAAAGAAATAGATAGAAAATTCAAAAAATTAAATCCTTTGAAATGCCCATGTAATATGTCATCTAGGTTTAGGGGAAATTGAAAAAAATGAATTTTGATATATTATGCAAAATGGCGTCATCTTTCGGTAAAACGGGTTTTCTGGTTGCATACGACCTCCGATGAAAAACTTTTTTATATCAAAATCGATCTACGCGAAATTTCCTATTCGAATTCAACGGCCTATGGCCGTTTCGACAAAAAATGGATTCGTCAAATTCAAAACAGAAACAGGACTTTTTTCAGGTTTAAGATTTTGGGCAAAAAATAGAAAAAAAATAGCGGTGGCGCACCCATGCCTTGGTGCGCCACTGCTAAGCTTCCCGCCCACGAATTTCAAAATGGGAGGAGCCGGCCACTTAACCCCCTCCTCCCTCCTCCCTCCTCCCTCCTCCTCCACATATTCTCCTCTCCTCCGCCCTGCTCTCCTCCTCTCCTCTCCTCCTTTCACTCCGGCGACCTGCTCCTCTCCTCTCCTCCTTTCACTCCGGCGACCTCCTCCTCTCCTCTCCTCCTTTCACTCCGGCGACCTCCTCCTCTCCTCTCCTCCTTTCACTCCGGCGACCTCCTCCACTATGTCGAGCTCCGGTGACCTCCTCCTCTCCTCACTATGGTGACCTCCTCCACTATGATGACCTCCGGCGACCTCCTCCTCTCCTCACCTCTCCTACGTCCCTCATCCATCATCACCGGCGGCTAGGCTAACAAAAATGAGAATGAACATTGCATAAATAATTCTAGCAACAAGAACGAGAAAAAATAACGAGCCAAAAAATTTCGAAACAAAATGTGCCAGATCCAGATCCAGATCCCGATCCAGATCCAGATCTACAAATTTCAAATTTTAGTAGTGGCGCACCTTTTTTCTATCCAGTGGCGCACCTCAGACGTTTAGGAGTGGCGCACCATGAAGCTAGTAGTGGCGCACTACCTGGTGCGCCACTGCTAAGCCAAATAGCAATGGCGCACCACTAGTGCGCCACTACTAAAAGTTAGCAGTGGCGTGATAGCAGTGGCGCACCACTAGTGCGCCACTGATGGTTAAAAGTGGTGCGCCACTGATTGCCCTTTTCCTAGTAGTGCTAGCAGTAATCATATACTGCCTTAGGGTAGCTCCCCTCTTGTTGGCTTGCTGTGACTCACTGGATGCTTTCTGGGTGATCCTTTTGTTGGATTGCCAGTAGCTTTTGATGTTGAAATCAAATAGACAATGATTTGTCTAATGTCTGATGGTTAGTGAACCATTTAGTGCTAGGTGAGTTGGGCTAGGCTAGCTGTGGATCAATCCTTGTTGGATTCTTTGGTTTGCCTCAGTGATAATACACTTGGCTTGACCATTTCTTCCCTAGGATGATTTTCTTCCGGCTTATTCCCCTTTTTGCCAGCATCAAATGGTTTAACACGAAATGATGATGCATGCAGGGTAATCATACCCTCTGGCTTGTGTATGTGTTATGCACATGCTGGTGTTATGAGCAAAACTGATGTTTGCTCATGGATTTGAGTATACCTCACTCCAGCTCCTAGAATTATTTGTTGGTGTAGAGGATTTCTTCTGTGATGTGCTTGTGCTTGCCCTGCTCCTCCTTGCAAGCTTGTGCTACTTGGTTAATTTCTGTGGGTTGCTAGAATAGGTGGAGCAGCTCTTTCTGTTCACCTGTTCTTGCTGTTCTTGATGTGTTCTTGCTGTTCTTACCCTGAAGCTCCTTGTCGATGGAATGGTTAGGGTTTTGGCTGTGAAAAGCTTTTATGTGCCTTGCCCTTGCTTCTCTAGTAGACAGCAAGGTCTGGCACATGTTGGTGACTCTCCCAGGCTTGTGTGTGCTGTGAGACATGCACACAAGCTTGTGAGCTGCCTATGTGTATGCTGATTGGTACTTGGTCCAGTGTATGGATCAGCTCGGCTGATCATGGTCATATCCTCTCAATTTACTATTTTCTTGCTAACCTGCCAAGTGGCTTTGCCACTTGGCATAATCCTTGTTTGGTCTTTGTGTGTGTGCAGGGAACTTTGAGATGATCAAGATGAAGATCAAAATCATCTTGATCAAGAGTTATATGATGGTCAACAATGTAGTTTAGGACATTTAGTTGACTTCTAATTTTCTTTTTTCTTTTTCCTTTTATTCAATTCATGTAATGTGTTGTAATATTTCATAATTCAATTAAGAATATTGTAAATGACATTGTATCATGTGTGATTATCAATAAAGCTCCAATTTTCCTTAATGAGCTTTGTATATTAGTTGTACTATTTATATTCTTGATTATTTATAATTTGTTTAGTGAATTTCCTCAATTTTGAATTATGAGATATTCATATGATGTTTAAATTTGAAATTCAAACACAAGTTTGTTTGAATTCAATCATGCAACTTAAAGTTGTAATGTACTAACTCTCCTCTCTTCTCAAAACCCTAATTGAGCTAAGTGAGGTGCAAGTTTATCGCACTCTCGAAACCCTAACCATGTAAGGTGTCGAGAGATAAACTTGCCCCCCTTCGATGCAGATTTCTTTTAAAAGCGCGAAATTTCTCCAGAATTTACGATGCAGTGCACATACCTTTCTAAAATCTACCCCTCGATCGTCTCTAAACCTGGGACATTACAGCCTTTCCCCCTTAAAGAAAACTTCGTCCCGAAGTTGTGGTTGTAATACCTGAACAATTATGGGTATGATTTCCTCAGGTCTTCTTCCTTTTCCCAGGTGGCTTCCCTCTCGGGGTGATGCTTCCATTGAATCTTGCAGTACTTAATGGCTCTATTCCTGAGTTGTTTCCAATTCTACTCGAGAATCTTGGCTGGCTTCTCGATATAGGTCAAGTCTGGTTGTAATTCTAGCTCATCATGTGATACTGGCTCGTCTGGGGTCTTTGAACACTTCCTGAGTTGAGACACATGGAATACATTGTGAACTTGAGCCAACCTTCCCGGTAGATCCAATTGAAAGGCTAACCCTCGGTTTTGACTTAGTATCTTGAAAGGTCCGATGTATCTAGGGCTAAGCTTCCCCTTTACTCCGAATCTCTGAAGACCTTTCATCGGACTTACCTTAAGGTATACCATGTCTCCAACCTTTGGCTCCCATGTCCTTCTCTTTTGATCAGCATAACTCTTTTGTCGACTTTGAGCTATTTTGAGCCTATCTCTTATAATGTCGATGATCTGCTGCTTTTCTTTGACATAATCAGGATTGAACTCCTTGCTTGATCCTGCCTCATACCAACATATCGGTGATCTACACTTCCTTCCATACAGAGCTTCAAATGGTGCCATCTTGATGCTTCTTTGATAGCTATTATTGTATGAAAACTTTGCTAGTGGTAAATGCTCCTCCCATGATCCTCCGAAGTCTAGGGCACAAGCCCTAAGCATATCTTCCAATATCTGGTTTGTTCTCTCTGTTTGTCCACATGTCTGAGGATGATAGGCGGTGCTATAGTCTAACTTGGATCCTAAAGCTTCATGTAGTTGTTTCCAAAATGCAGATGTGAATACGGATCCTCGATCTGACACTATCTTCTTGGGTACTCCGTGTTTACTCACAATCTCTTTGATGTAAAGATCGATGAGTTTCTCTCCTTTGTCCTGCTGGTTTACTGCTAAGAAGTGTGCACTCTTCGTCAACCGGTCCACGATTACCCATATCATGTCCTTCTTTTTATTAGTCATGGGTAGTCCGGTGATGAAATCCATTCCTATCTCTTCCCATTTCCATTCCGGGATTGGTAAAGGTTGCAACTTTCCTGCCGGACTTTGATGTTCAGCCTTCACCCTTTGACATGTATGGCATTCCGCCACGTATTGTGCTATCTCTCTTTTCATGTTATTCCACCAGAACAATTCCTTGAGATCCATGTACATCTTTGTACTTCCCGGATGTACAGAGTATGGTGTTTGATGCGCTTCCCGGAGTATAACTTCCTTGATCTCATCAATATCCGGAACGCAAATCCTTTTCTGAAACCAGAGTGATCCCGACTCTCCTCGGTGGAATTCTGATGGTCTTCCCTCATCGATCCTTCTCATCTCCTCCACGATGAATGGATCGTCCAATTGACCCATGATTATTTCATTCTTCAGATTAACACTTAGTTCATCGGCTACTTGTAAAGCTGATAGTCCTTCATCAGCTTCTTTCTCCCAAAGTTGTATCTGGGCTTGACTTATTTCCTTCTTCAACTCCGGTGCTATTTCTTGTTCAACTCCTCCAGTGCTCTTCCTACTCAGGGCATCTGCTACAACATTAGCCTTTCCTGGAGTATAATTGATGGTCAAATTATAATCCTTGATCAGTTCAAGCCATCTTTTCTGTCTCATATTGAGTTCCTTATGAGTGAAGAAGTACTTGAGACTCTTATGATCGGTATAGAGCTCACACTTGGCTCCATAGAGAAAATGTCTCCAAGTTTTAAGTGCAAATACTATTGCTGCTAATTCTAAGTCATGTGTAGGATAACTCACTTCATGAGGTCTGAGTTGCCTCGATCCATAGGATATTACCTTCCGATCTTGCATGAGTACGCAACCCAATCCATGTTTGGATGCGTCACAGTACACGGTGTAATCCTTGCCAACTTCTGGAACTGCTAACACCGGTGCTGTGGTGAGTTTCTCTTTTAGAGCCTGAAAACTCTTCTCACACTCATCAGACCACACGAATGGTGTGTTCTTCCCTAACAGCTTAGTCATTGGTCCTGCTATCTTAGAGAATCCTTCAATGAATCTCCGATAGTATCCTGCCATTCCTAAGAATCTTCGGATTTCTTTGACAGTCTTTGGTGCTTCCCATTCTAAAACTGTTGCTACTTTGCTTGGGTTTACTGCTATCCCATCCTTGCTAATAACATGACCAAGAAATTCTACTTGATCTAGCCAAAACTCACACTTGCTGAATTTAACATAGAGTTGATGTTCTCTTAGTGTTTGCAACACTATCCTCAGATGTTTGATAACCCACAAGTATAGGGGATCGCAACAGTCTTCGAGGGAAGTAAAACCCAAATTTATTGATTCGACACAAGGGGAGGTAAAGAATTCTTATAAGCCTTAACAACTGAGTTGTCAATTCAGCTGCACCTAGAAAAGCACTAGTAACGGGGGTGATGTGAAGGCAGCAGTAATATGAGAGCAATAGTAACGAGTAACACAGCAGCGATACATGATAACACGGAGGCAATGGCACCGAGAAAATAGTTGATACTACTTCCAATGACATGTAGAACGAGTATATGATGATGAGAGATGGACCGGGGTTCCCAGCTATCTACACTAGTGGTAACTCTCCAATAACAAGTGTTGGGTGAACAAATTACAGTTGGGCAATTGATAGGATTGAAATAGCATCAAGACAGAACATCAATATTAATCATGTGGGCATGTTTTCCATATATAGTCATACGTGCTCGCAATGAGAAACTTGTACAACATCTTTTGTCCAACCAGCCGATGGCAGCCGGGCCTCAAGGGAATCTACTGGCAATTAAGGTACTCCTTTTAATAGAGCACCGGAGCAAAGCATTAATACTTGGTGAAAACATTCGATCCTCATACCTAAGACTTCCCCTCCAGTTATCCCAGTTGCTGTCATTCTTGGGCCTCGGGTTCCGGACATAGACATGTGCAAACAACTTGTAGATACAATCTAAGCAATAAGTATAGAGCTTAAATCTAAGATCATGCCACTCGGGCCCTAGTGTGACAAGCATTAAACACAACAAGATTGCAGCAACAATAACTTCATAAACTTTATAGTAACAATCCATCGGATCCCAACAAACACAACACCGATTACATCAGATGAATCTCAATCATGTAAGGCAGCTCATGAGATCATTGTATTGAAGTACATGGGGGAGAGAGTACCAACTAGCTACAGCTAGAACCCGTAGTCCATGGGGGAACTACTCACGGAGCATGATGGAGGCGGTGGCGTCGATGGAGATGGCTTCCGGGGGCACTTCCCCGTCCCGGCGTCGTGCCGGAACAGAGATTCTGTCCCCCGAAACGGAGTTTCGCGATGGCGGCGGCGCCCCTGGAGTCCTTCTGGAGTTTCGTCAATTGGTATCGAGGTTTTAGGTCGCGAGGGGTCTTATAGGAGAAGAGGCGGCGCAAGGGGGCGCCTGGGGGGCCCACCCCATAGGGCGGCGCGCCCCCCCTCCAGGCCGCGCTGGCCTATGGTCTGGGGGCCCCAGGCCTCCCCTCCGACTCTCCTTCAGTGTCCTGGTCCGTCTCGGTGAATTATGATGTTTGGTCTTTCTTTCGTCGAATTCCGAGAATATTTCCCGAACAACCTTTCTGGAACCAAAAACAGCAGAAAACAGGAACTGGCACTTCGGCATCTTGTTAATAGGTTAGTTCCGGAAAACGCATAAAAACATTATAAAGTGCAAGCAAAACATGTAGGTATTGTCATAAAACAAGCATGTAACATCAGAAATTATAGATACGTTGGAGACGTATCAAGCATCCCCAAGCTTAGTTCCTACTCGCCCTCGAGTAGGTAAACGATAAAAAGAATAATTTCTGTAGTGACATGCTACTTACATAATGATGCGTGCAGTCGACACGTCCGTTGGGAACCCCAAGAGGAAGGTGTGATGCGTACAGTAGCAAGTTTTCCCTCAGAAAGAAACCAAGGTTTATCGAACCAGTAGGAGCCAAGAAGCACGTTGAAGGTTGATGGCGGCGGAGTGTAGTGTGGCGCAACACCAGGGATTCCGGCGCCAACGTGGAACCTGCACAACACAATCACAGAACTTTGCCCCAACGTAACAGTAAGGTTGTCAATCTCACCGGCTTGCTGTAAACAAAGGATTAAACGTACACTACAAGGGAAAGGCCTACTGCCGGCGCACCAAATAGGCTTATTGCCGGCGCAGCTAAGCCCGCCGGTGCGAACGGGCCGGTGATAACAGCTCATTGCCGGCGCGCCTGGATGTTCGCCGGCGGTAAGGCAGCTATCGCCGGCGCACCGGCCCTTATTCGCCGGCAACTACATTATTCCACCGGCGCACTTGTTCGCTGCGCCGGCGGTAGGGATGCCGAGCACCGGCGCGTGCTTTGTGCGCCGACAGTAGGTAATGTAGGTTCGCCGGCAGTAGCGATCGAAAATACAATTTTATAGCCATTTTCCAGCTTATTACAATGCATATTTGCAAATTTATACAACAGTTCATATTTGTACAGACAGCACATGCAATATGAGAAGCACATAGAGAGTCAAGTATCATTTACGTATCAATACACAAATACACAAGTCTCGTTCCGGAATGTTGATTCATACAACACATGTGCATATGCAACACCGAACGACGAAGTTTCACAAAGTTAGAAGTCTCGGTACATAGTCGTCACAAGTATCGTCATACACCTCACAATGTAGGTCCTAACCTAAACTACAATCACATAGAACATGACCAGCATGGTCATGATGACCATCATCACGAAGGCCATGGTCTTCATCCGGTTCCTCCTCATGTCCCTCATCTCTCCCGCTACATAACAGGCGTATCTTCCTTCCGCCTCCACCCTAGTGGGGTATCCCTTGTAGCTGTTGCCGCTGAAACGGTGCACCTGTTGCCGACAGTCCTCCCAGTCGTCGTAGACTCCAGGAACCCTCCCCTTGTACACGACATATGTCGTCGGCATCTCCATTCACAAGAGAAGTAAAACATTAGTACCAATGCAATGAAGAAGTGCCAACTCAAATAAGAGACAAGTAGTACGAACTAAATAGCATGTGCCTGATACGTCTCCGACGTATCGATAATTTCTTATGTTCCATGCCACATTATTGATGATATCTACATGTTTTATGCACACTTTATGTCATATTCGTGCATTTTCTGGAACTAACCTATTAACAAGATGCCGAAGAGCCGATTCTTGTTTCTGCTGTTTTTGGTTTCAGAAATCCTAGTAACGAAATATTCTCGGAATTGGACGAAATCAACGCCCAGGGTCCTATTTTGCCACGAAGCTTCCAGAAGACCGAAGAGGAGTCGAAGTGGGCCACGAGGCGCCGCCACACTAGGGCGGCGCGGCCCAGGCCCTGGCCGCGCTGACCTATGGTGTGGGGCCCTCGTGTGGCCCCCGCGTTGCCCTTCCGCCTACTTAAAGCCTCCGTCGCGAAACCCCCAGTACAGAGAGCCACGATACGGAAAACCTTACTGAGACGCCGCCGCCGCCAATCCCATCTCGGGGGATTCTGAGATCTCCTCCGGCACCCTGCCGGAGAGGGGATTCATCTCCCGGAGGACTCTTCACCGCCATGGTCGCCTCCGGAGTGATGAGTGAGTAGTTCACCCCTGGACTATGGGTCCATAGTAGTAGCTAGATGGTTGTCTTCTCCTCATTGTGCTTCATTGTTGGAACTTGTGAGCTGCCTAACATGATCAAGATCATCTATCTGTAATACTATATGTTGTGTTTGTCGGGATCCGATGGATAGAGAATACTATGTTATGTTAATTATCAAGTTATTACCTATGTGTTGTTTATGATCTTGCATGCTCTCCGTTATTAGTAGAGGCTCTGGCCAAGTTTTTGCTCTTAACTCCAAGAGGGAGTATTTATGCTCGATAGTGGGTTCATGCCTCCATTGATATCTGGGACAGCGACAGAAAGTTCTAAGGTTGTGGATGTGCTGTTGCCACTAGGGATAAAACATTGATGCTATGTCTAAGGATGTAGTTGTTGATTACATTACGCACCATACTTAATGCAATTGTCTGTTGTTTTGCAACTTAATACTGGAAGGGGTTCGGATGATAACCTCGAAGGTGGACTTTTTAGGCATAGATGCATGTCTGGATCGCGGTCTATGTACTTTGTCGTAATGCCCAATTAAATCTCACTATATTTATCATGACATGTATGTGCATTGTTATGCCCTCTCTATTTGTCAATTGCCCGACTGTAATTTGTTCACCCAACATGCTTTTATCTTATGGGAGAGACACCTCAAGTGAACTGTGGACCCCGGTCCATTCTTTTATACTGAAATACAAATCTGCTGCAATACTTGTTTTACTGTTTTCTTGCAAACAATCATCTTCCACACAATACGGTTAATCCTTTGTTACAGCAAGCCGGTGAGATTGACAACCTCACCGTTTCGTTGGGGCAAAGTACTTTGGTTGTGTTGTGCGGGTTCCACGTTGGCGCCGGAATCTCGGTGTTGCGCCGCACTACATCCCGCCGCCATCAACCTTCAACGTGCTTCTTGGCTCCTCCTGGTTCGATAAACCTTGGTTTCTTTCGAGGGAAAACTTGCCGCTGTGCGCATCATACCTTCCTCTTGGGGTTCCCAACGAACGTGTGAGTTACACGCCATCAAGCTCTTTTTCCGGCGCCGTTGCCGGGGAGATCAAGACACGCTGCAAGGGGAGTCTCCACTTCCCAATCTCTTTACTTTGTTTTTGTCTTGCTTTATTTTATTTACTACTTTGTTTGCTGCATTATATCAAAACACAAAAAAATTAGTTGCTAACTTTACTTTATTTACTATCTTGTTTGCTATATCAAAAACACAAAAAATTAGTTACTTGCATTTACTTTATCTAGTTTGCTTTATGTACTACTGCTAAAATGGCCACCCCTAAAAATACTAAGTTGTGTGACTTCACAACCACAAATAATAATGATTTCCTATGCACACCTATTGCTCCACCCTGCTACTACAGCAGAATTCTTTGAAATTAAACCCGCTTTACTCGAATCTTGTTATGCGAGAACAATTTTACGGTGTTAGTTCCGATGATGCTGCTGCCCATCTCAATAATTTTGTTGAATTGTGTGAAATGCAAAAGTATAAAGATTTAGATGGTGACATTATAAAATTGAAATTGTTTCCTTTCTCATTAAGAGGAAGAGCTAAAGATTGGTTGCTATCTCTGCCTAAGAATAGTATTGATTCCTGGACTAAATGCAAGGATGCTTTTATTGGTAGATATTATCCCCCTGCTAAAATTATATCTTTGAGGAGTAGCATAATGAATTTTAAACAATTGGATAATGAACATGTTGCTCAAGCTTGGGAAAGAATGAAATCTTTGGTTAAAAATTGCCCAACCCATGGACTGACTACTTGGATGATCATCCAAACCTTCTATGCAGGACTAAATTTTTCTTCGCGGAATTTATTGGATTCAGCTGCTGGAGGTACCTTTATGTCCATCACTCTTGGTGAAGCAACAAAGCTTCTTGATAATATGATGATTAATTACTCTGAATGGCACACGGAAAGAGCTCCACAAGGTAAGAAGGTAAATTCTGTTGAGGAATCCTCTTCCTTGAATGATAAGATTGATGCTATTATGTCTATGCTTGTGAATGATAGGACTAATGTTGATCCTAATAATGTTCCGTTAGCTTCATTGGTTGCCCAAGAAGAACATGTTGATGTAAACTTCATTAAAAATAATAATTTCAACAACAATGCTTATCGGAACAACTCTAGTAATAACTATAGGCCATATCCTTATAATAATGGTAACGGTTATGCTAATTCTTATGGGAATTCTTACAACAATAATAGGAATACACCCCCTGGATTTGAAGCTATGCTTAAAGAATTTATTAGTACACAAACTGCCTTTAACAAATCTGTTGAGGAAAAGTTCAATAAAATTGATATTCTTGCTTCTAAGGTTCATAGTCTTGCCTCTGATGTTGATCTTTTGAAATCGAAAGTTATGCCTAATAGGGATATTGAAAATAAAATTGTTACTACAGCAAATGCCATCCAAGTTAGAATTAATGAGAATATAAAATTAATAGCTGAACTGCGTGCTAGGTGGGATAGAGAAGAAAATGAAAAACTAGCTAAAGAGAAAAATGTAGCTAAAGTTTGGACTATTACCACCACTAGCAATGCTAATGATTCACATGTTGCTGCACCTCCTACTATTAATGGTAAAATAATTGGTGTTGGCAATGTTTCTACTCCTAGTGCAAAGCGCACAAAATTACCTGAAACTGCTAAAACTGCTGAAACTGCCTGTGATAAAACTGCTAAAAAAATTTCCAACCTTGGGGATGATAATCCCATTGCTTTAGATTGTAATGATTTAGATTTTGATGATTGCCACATCTCTGAAGTTATAAAGTTCTTACAAAAACTTGCTAAAATTCCTAATGCTAGTGCTATAAATTTGGCTTTCACAAAACATATTACAAATGCTCTCATAAAAGCTAGAGAAGAGAAACTAAAACTTGAAACTTCTATTCCTAGAAAGCTAGAGGATGGTTGGGAGCCCATCATTAAAATGAGGGTCAAAGATTTTGATTATAATGCTTTATGTGATCTTGGTGCAAGTATTTCTGTTATGCCTAAGAAAGTCTATGATATGCTTGACTTGCCACCATTGAAAAACTCGTTATCCGGATGTTAATCTCGCTGATAATGCTAAAAAGAAACCTTTGGGGAGAGTTGATAATGTTCATATTATGGTTAACAATAACCTTGTCCCCGTTGATTTTGTTGTCTTGGATATTGAATGCAATGCATCTTGCCCCATTATATTGGGAAGACCTTTTCTTCGAACCGTTGGTGCTACCATTGATATGAAGGAAGGTAATATTAAATATCAATTTCCTCTCAAGAAAGGTATGGGACACTTCCCTAGAAAGAGAAGGAAGTTACCTTATGATTCTATTATTAGAACAAATTATGATGTTGATGCTTCATCTCTTGATGTTACTTGATATACACTTTCTGCGCCTAGCTGAAAGGCGTTAAAGAAAAGCGCTTATGGGAGACAACCCATGTTTTTACTACAGTACTTTTGTTTTATATTTGAGTCTTGGAAGTTGTTTACTACTGTAGCAACCTCTCCTTATCTTAGTATTGAGTTTTGTTTTGCCAAGTAAAGTCTTTGATAGTAAAGTGAATACTAGATTTGGATTACTGCGCAGAAACAGATTTCTTTGCTGTCACGAATCTGGGTCTAATTCTCTGTAGGTAACTCAGAAAATTAAGCCAATTTACGTTAGTGATCCTCAGATATGTACGCAACTTTCATTCAATTTGGGAATTTTCATTTGAGCAAGTCTGGTGCCTCAATAAAATCCATCTTTACGGACTATTCTGTTTTGACAGATTCTGCCTTTTATTTCGCATTGCCTCTTTTGCTATGTTGGATGAATTTCTTTGATCCATTAATGTCCAGTAGCTTTATGCAATGTCCAGAAGTGTTAAGAATGATTGTGTCACCTCTGAACATGTTAATGTTTATTGTCCACTAACCCTCTAATGAGTTGTTTCGAGTTTGGTGTGGAGGAAGTTTTCAAGGATCAAGAGAGGAGTATGATACAATATGATCAAGGAGAGTGAAAGCTCTAAGCTTGGGGATGCCCCGGTGGTTCACCCCTGCATATTCTAAGAAGACTCAAGCGTCTAAGCTTGGGGATGCCCAAGGCATCCCCTTCTTCATCGACAACATTATCAGGTTCCTCCCTTGAAACTATATTTTTATTCCGTCACATCTTATGCACTTTGCTTGGAGCGTCGGTTTGTTTTTGTTTTTAGTTTTGTTTGAATAAAATGGATCCTAGCATTCACTTTATGGGAGAGAGACACGCTCCGCTGTAGCATATGGACAAGTATGTCCTTAGGCTTTACTCATAGTATTCATGGCGAAGTTTCTTCTTCGTTAAATTGTTATATGGTTGGAATTGGAAAATGCTACATGTAGTAATTCTAAAATGTCTTGGATAATTTGATACTTGGCAATTGTTGTGCTCATGTTTAAGCTCTTTCATCATATACTTTGCACCCATTAATGAAGAAACACTTAGAGCTTGCTAATTTGGTTTGCATATTTGGTTTCTCTAGAGTCTAGATAATATCTAGTATTGAGTTTTGAACAACAAGGAAGACGGTGTAGAGTCTTATAATGTTTACAATATGTCTTTTATGTGAGTTTTGATGCACCGTTCATCCTTGTGTTTGTTTCAAACAACCTTGCTAGCCTAAACCTTGTATCGAGAGGGAATACTTCTCATGCATCCAAAATCCTTGAGCCAACCACTATGCCATTTGTGTCCACCATACCTACCTACTACATGGTATTTATCCGCCATTCCAAAGTAAATTGCTTGAGTGCTACCTTTAAAATTCTATCATTCGCCTTTGCAATATATAGCTCATGGGACAAATAGCTTAAAAACTATTGTGGTATTGAATATGTACGTATGCACTTTATCTCTTATTAAGTTGCTTGTTGTGCGATAACCATGTTTCTGGGGACGCCATCAACTATTCTTTGTTGAATATCATCTGAGTTGCTATGCATGTCCGTCTTGTCTGAAGTAAGAGAGATCTACCACTTTAATGGTTGGAGCATGCATATTGTTAGAGAAGAACATTGGGCCGCTAACTAAAGCCATGATTCATGGTGGAAGTTTCAGTTTTGGACATATATCCTCAATCTCATATGAGAATAATAATTGTTGCCACATGCTTATGCATTAAAGAGGAGTCCATTATCTGTTGTCCATGTTGTCCCGGTGTGGATGTCTAAGTTGAGAATAATCAAAAGCGAGAAATCCAAAATGCGAGCTTTCTCCTTAGACCTTTGTACAGGCGGCATGGAGGTACCCCATTGTGACACTTGGTTAAAACATGTGTATTGCGATGATCCGGTAGTCCAAGCTGATTAGGACAAGGTACGGGCACTATTAGTATACTATGCATGAGGCTTGCAACTTGTAAGATATAATTTACATAACTCATATGCTTTATTACTACCGTTGAAAAAATTGTTTCATGTTTTCAAAATAAAAGCTCTAGCACAAATATAGCAATCGATGCTTTCCTCTTTGAAGGACCATTCTTTTTACTTTTATGTTGAGTCGGTTCACCTATCTCTCTCCACCTCAAGAAGCAAACACTTGTGTGAAGCTGTGCATTAATTCCTACATACTTGCATATTGCACTTGTTATATTACTCTATGTTGACGATTATCCATGAGATATACATGTTACAAGTTGAAAGCAACCGCTGAAACTTAATCTTCCTTTGTGTTGCTTCAATACCTTTACTTTGATTTATTGCTTTATGAGTTAACTCTTATGCAAGACTTATTGATGTTTGTCTTGAAGAACTATTCATGAAAAGTCTTTGCTTTATGATTCACTTGTTTACTCATGTCATTACCATTGTTTTGATCGCTGCATTCATTACATATGTTTACAAATAGTATGATCAAGGTTATGATGGCATGTCACTTCAGAAATTATCTTTGTTATCGTTTTTACCTATTAACAAGATGCCGAAGAGCCAGTTGCTGTTTTCTGCTGTTTTTGGTTTCAGAAATCCTAGTAACGAAATATTCTCGGAATTGGACGAAATCAACGCCCAGGGTCCTATTTTGCCACGAAGCTTCCGGAAGACCGAAGAGGAGTCGAAGTGGGGCCACGAGGCGCCGCCACACTAGGGCGGCGCGGCCCGTGCCCCGGCCGCGCCGACCTATGGTATGGGGCCCTCGTGTGGCCCCCGCGTTGCCCTTCCGCCTACTTAAAGCCTCCGTCGCGAAACCCCCGGTACCGAGAGCCACGATACGGAAAACCTTGCGAGACGCCGCCGCCAATCCCATCTCGGGGGATTCGGAGATCTCCTCCGGCACCCTGCCGGAGAGGGGATTCATCTCCCGGAGGACTCTTCACCGCCATGGTCGCCTCCGGAGTGATGAGTGAGTAGTTCACCCCTGGACTATGGGTCCATAGCAGTAGCTAGATGGTTGTCTTCTCCTCATTGTGCTTCATTGTTGGATCTTGTGAGCTGCCTAACATGATCAAGATCATCTATCTCGTAATACTATATGTTGTGTTTGTCGGGATCCGATGGATAGAGAATACTATGTTATGTTAATTATCAAGTTATTACCTATGTGTTGTTTATGATCTTGCATGCTCTCCGTTATTAGTAGAGGCTGCGGCCAAGTTTTTGCTCTTAACTCCAAGAGGGAGTATTTATGCTCGATAGTGGGTTCATGCCTCCATTGATATCTGGGACGGTGACGAAAGTTCTAAGGTTGTGGATGTCTTGTTGCCACTAGGGATAAAACATTGATGCTATGTCTAAGGATGTAGTTGTTGATTACATTACGCACCATACTTAATGCAATTGTCTGTTGTTTTGCAACTTAATACTGGAAGGGGTTCGGATGATAACCGGAAGGTGGACTTTTTAGGCATAGATGCATGCTGGATGGCGGTCTATGTACTTTGTCGTAATGCCCAATTAAATCTCACTATATTTATCATGACATGTATGTGCATTGTTATGCCCTCTCTATTTGTCAATTGCCCGACTGTAATTTGTTCACCCAACATGCTTTTATCTTATGGGAGAGACACCTCTAGTGAACTGTGGACCCCGGTCCATTCTTTTATACTAAAATACAAATCTGCTTGCAATACTTGTTTTACTTGTTTTCTTGCAAACAATCATCTTCCACACAATACGGTTAATCCTTTGTTACAGCAAGCCGGTGAGATTGACAACCTCATCTGTTTCGTTGGGGCAAAGTACTTTGGTTCGTTGTGCAGGTTCCACGTTGGCGCCGGAATCTCCGGTGTTGCGCCGCACTACATCCCGCCGCCATCAACCTTCAACGTGCTTCTTGGCTCCTCCTGGTTCGATAAACCTTGGTTTCTTTCTGAGGGAAAACTTGCTGCTGTGTGCATCATACCTTCCTCTTGGGGTTCCCAACGAACGTGTGAGTTACACGCCATCAGTGCCTCATACTTTGTTGGTCGAAATAAATAATAACATACAGGGATGGGGTCAGCGAGGCTAGGTAGGATGCACAATAGATTGATATTTGTGGCCATCACACCAAGCCTCACTGACCCCACCCCGGAGTGTACAAGTGACCGAACATTTTAATCATCGGCCAATGCAATTAAGAAGTGCGAACTCAAATAAAAGACAAGTAGTACGAATTAAATAGCGTGCCTCATACTTCGTCGGTCGAAACAAATATTAACATCCGGGGATGGAGTCGGTGAGGCTAGGTAGGATGCACAAGAGATTGATACTTGTGGCCGTCGCACCAAGGCTCACCGGCTCCACCCCGAGTGTACGAGTGACCGAACATTCTAATCATCGGTGAACTCCAAATACGAGGCAAGTAATGCAAATAATTATTAAGCTATCTACGCCATAATCTTGAAATATATAGCAAAGTAAATGAAACTATAGACACATGTTCACATGCACATTCATACAACTAAATAAAAGCAACAAGTCGATTCTATTGGAATATATAGCAATTATTACAATACGGAAGTTCAAGGACATATCGTTCAAGCTTTAGCAAGTGTTCCCGTCGTAGGATCGAGGTTGTACGCCTAGGGGGAATGGACGGCAGCCCTCAAGCGAGTTGAACGGCCTCTCATCACGCGACATCTCCAAGCGGAGTTCTATCTCGTCATTAGGTGGTAGACTCGTAGCCGTAGAAGAACTCGCCAGACCTAGCGTTGACATCCTGCAGGATTACCGTGCAAATGAACTGCTGGATGCGACCCCAGTTCTTTCTAATCTCTCTATCAGGGACATCCGCCATGTTTGCAAACCTGTTTCTGAGATTCTCTGGCAGCAACATGGCATCTGTGTACTTTATGTACTCCTGCATCTGAAGGATGGCGTACCACGCATCCATCCCATTGTCTTGCGTCGACTGCTTGAGGCAGGGGAAGTTGGTTGTGTGGGTTAAGACCAAGCCTCCTCGGGATTTCCTCTCTACTTTGAGGGGGCATGCCTTGTTGGCGAAGCCGGTGAGAGCATCATTAAGAAGGGCCCTGATGTGGGTGTAGTCTTTCTTGCGGTCCCTACCCGAGTCGAGATAGACTGCATGCGAGTGTTGCGGGTGCACAACGATGAGGGTGCAGAACTTGTCTCTGCGGAAAACACACGGATTAACCTTTGGAAATGCAAATGGAGATATAGGATAGAATGGTGATGGGGGACTAGCGAGTGATTACTTACTCGGGGAAGTAAGGGATGAGAATGGCGCCCTTTTTAATGTTCGCCGGCATGAAATCCTCGACCTGTCGGGTGGCAATCGCGCGATCCCCGCGCGTTGCAGATGATGCTCTCCCGCATATAGAAGGGGTCCATTATCGCGATGGTCGGCGTCCCCTCCTTAACAATTTGGGAAGACAAGCTAAGAGCAACTAGGCGAACCACACTAAAGTGGAGCGCTTGCATGCGATAGATGCTGAAGATGTTGTTGAACCAGATGAAGCACAAGTTCATGGGGTACTTCTCGACGAAGTTCATGCTAGTTGGCACCTTCGCCACGAAGAGAGGGTAAGCAGGATCTTTTGATTTGAGAAGAATGTTCTCCACATGCCTGACAGTCTCATGCAAGCTCCTCATATCCGGGGTGAGTTTCTTCAGGACATGCTCCGGCAGCATCGGTTCACCCAAGTGATGCTGAGGTCACCAATTGTTTGGCAACTTGTCAAGGAGTGGGACCTTGTCCTTGGATTTGGCCGCCGCCTTGTCTTTGGCGTCCTTCTTATTTGCCCTCTTCCTCTTCTTGGGTTGTAGTGCTGGACCATCCATCGCCGTAGTGGCCGTAGCACGGAGTGTGTTTGGGCTCAGCATATTTTTGACGATGGCGGTGGCGACCTCCTCAGGATTTTCCTCCTCGGCCGTTTCTTGAGAATCGAACGAGCTTCTTGGAGCACACATATTTCGAGGCCGGCGCATCCTCATGGACAACTTGTGAAGACGTAGGAATATCCCATTGGAAGTTCTCACGTTCGTATTCCTCGGCCTCGGCGCAGCTGGCTGTTGTGGTGGGGCGCCGACCTCCGGCGCAGCTGGCCGTTCCGGTGGGGCGATGACCACCGGCGCCGGCTCGGCTGTCGTGGAGGGACGCCGACATGTGGCGCCGCAAGGTGCTTGTCTTTGCTTGCCGTCGACCCCGAGTAGGTGTTGATCCGAATTAGGGTCTTCGGCCATAGCAGTACCCAACCCTTCGGTGAGGCCGGATTCAACGGGCTATCGTCATCGGCACCATGCGGTTGATTAGGAGGAAACAAATCCTCATAGCCCGGTAACGCCCGATCCACTTCAACCCGGTAAACGTCATCCGCCATATCTCGTGTGTGCCACTTCTTATCCAGGGGCCGAAGGATGGACCCCTGTTGACGTCAGAAACCCACTGGCGGGCAGAGACGGGCAACACCGTAGAGCCGGGAACAACTAGGGCTGCGGCTGGCCCTAGTCCCTCTGAGCGACGGCCCGCAAAGCCTCCTGGTCGCACGCACCGATGTTTATCACAAGGGCGTGCCACCTGACCTATACCTGGTCCGGAAGGTGTGGATGATGCCTCGCTTAGTTTCCTGCAGGGCACACACGTAAACGTTAAATACGAGCCTCGATCGGCTCTCGGGTTATCCCGTGAATCGGCTCAAAGAGCCGATCCACCCATGATTCGGACGAGGTGTCCGAATATATGGTGGTCCTGCTTGATCAAGGTAAAGCTAATGAGATCTACGACGATGTGGGGTTTTCACCGCATAATCGGATCGTCCTACTCCGAGGTTGGGCCTCGCGGCCACGCACGGTGATCGTAAGCCGATCCTAAACAAGGCCTAAAAACCAACACGAGGTTGATCCTCGGAACATCCTGCTTAGGGCCAACGAACGACACCCTACGTGCCGCTGGATCCTCCCCCTTCGTAAGGCCTAACTATTGCAGATATTAAACTAATCCTTGTAGAACAAGGAGCAATCGTAACGGATCAGATCTACTAAACTATGATCAAGCGGGGTGCCGCCCCTACGCCTAAGATAGGCGTAAGGGCGGCTAGACATGCAAGGGTTGCACTACGAAAGCATGTAACATGAAGAACAATGCTAACCCTAACATGTCTAAGATAACTACGTTGCTCGCCATCAAAAAGGCTTCGATACGAGCAACGCGTGAACAACGTAGGCAGGCTTGTGCTTGCCTAGATCGCAAGATGCGATCTAGGCAGCATGATGCTTACCGGTAGAAACCCTCGAGACGAAGGGGTTGGCGATGCGCCGAGATTTGTTTGTGGTTGAACGTTGGTTGTTGTTTATTCCATAAACCCTAGATACATATTTATAGTCCAGCGGACTTTCTAATGTGGGCGTGCACTAAACCGTGCACGAGATAAACTCTAACTTTTAATCTAGATACAATCTACTATAATTAAAGATACATGGGCAATCTGGCCCAACTTCACCGAACAAGGCCGCTTCAGAGATCTTCCACGCGTAATCTTCCAAGCCCATCTTGATCGCGGCCCACCTCCTGATTTAGCCAAAATCTGGTGATAACACATGCCCCCCTGGTTTTGGCAATGATAATTCCAAAACCACTCTGTTTTTCCTTCGAAGGGTCATGTCGTTGCAGAGCGGAACTGCCGCAATATTCTTCATCATGATGCCCTGTCTTTTCAGCTTCTCTGCATAATTTGACAACTTTAGCATCACCTCCTCGGAAACTGCAATAGCATTAAATTCCCACCAGATCTCTCATTATTTATCCGTGCCGACCGATTAGCTCTCTTCATCCCCTTCTCCTGTTCTAGATATCAGCACCCAAAACCCTCTTCTTCTCCAGCCATGTCATCTTCTTCCTCCTCCTCCACCTCTCTCCAATCCTTTTCCTCAAGTGAATTAGTTCCAGAGCACAGACGGATGGAGACGTACAACCGCCGGGCTCCCAAGCGTTGGGACAGGCGGGAGTGGGACTTCGACTACATGCCGGAGGGCGAAGACCTTGTCTGGTCAGATGGAGCCATGCTGGTCGACGGAGTACTGGAAGCGAAGAGCGACGACGACGACCCTCCCTTCCGGGGTAAATTCACCTCCGTCACCAAAGCAGAAAAGGACGACGAAGAAAAAGACGCCTCCTCCGACTTGAAGAAGGAACAGGAGGATGACACTTCCTCCGACGAACCACCACCAAAGCGTATCCGGGGCCGGGCTTGGTCAGACGAGGACGATGATGATGACGAAGAAGAGGCCTCTACTGAAGGTCACAGTAGCAGCCACGAGGAACTCGCCGACAACAGCAATGGCGACAGCCACCTTAGTGATGTCGAAGACAGCAACAGCCCTTAGAGTAGGGATTTACTAACATGGAGCTGGTAGGTAGTAATCCGTTCCCTCTTGTTGGACAATCGGCTTCTCCTTGTAAGAAATTTGATTGTCAATGAAAACTTCCTTTGATTCTGCCGATATCCCGTGTGCTGAAAACTTCCTTTGATTCTCATCTGACTTTGTCGACCGTTAGCCTAATCAACGTCCAATGACCGATGGCAACGCATCGGTCTCTTACGACAAATCTGCGAAACAGATCAATTCAATCACCTCCCCAAATTAGCCGGTATGCCCGATGATAATAACACCGTCATTCGCAGTAAACCGTGGGTTCAGTCGTGAGCAGGTGTCTCTACAAGGGCTCTGGAACTGTTGCTGAACCAGCTTGAATTGACCTGCTTCAGACGAGAATAGTGATGAACCAGCCAAAAATGCTACCCTTGGCCCCCAAATGATTAATATGGAACTAGCCGATTCCAACGAAATCGGCTCTCCGAAACAAAGATACTCTAGGGCGAGCTGCCCCCCGAGCCTCTTCAATTGCAGGTCAATTTAGCTCCTTCCTTAACCTGATTTGCACGTCCATGTATACCTCTTGAGTCGATGGCCCTGCATCGGCTTTTATATTCTTAAGTCGATGACTGCTGCATCGGCTGTACTCAATTTTTTTTTTATCGGCCGATTCAAAATCGGCCTCCATGCCTCACTGCCTCAATCGGCCGATTCAAAATCGGCCTCCATGCCTTACTGCCCATCATCCCACATGCTTGGGAAATACTTCTTGAGGTGTTGACCATTGACGGCTATCGGGAACTTCGTCCGTCCAACTCTTCCAACATATATGCATTACCTTTCAAGGCACGGACGACCTTGTACGGACCGTGCCAATTAGGAGACCACTTGCCATATGCCTTGTCTCTAGTTCCTAACGGCAACACGGCTTCCCATACCGGATCACCAACTTGAAACTCCTTTGGTCTAACCTTCTTGTTGTAGGCACGAGCTACCCCGGCTTTATTCTCCTTAATCTTCTCCAATGACCAAAGCCTAAGTTACTGTCGCGTCCTCAATAGCGTCACTCATCAAAGCTGCATACTCTTCCGCTGTCGGATCATTCCGAAACGTGACACGTCTTGATCCAGCCGTAATTTCCCAAGGTAATACGGCTTCCTGTCCATAGACAAGGCTGGTACGGCGAAGTCTTTATAGCTCCATGGCATGACATGCGGTAGGCCCATAATGCTTCGATAACTTCTCGTGCCAATCCCTAGGGTTCTCGTCAATCTTTCTCTTGATCAGCTTGATTAAGCTCCGATTGGACGCTTCAGCTTGCCCATTAGCACTGAGCATAGTACGGAGATGATCGGATCGGTTTAATCCCCATGTCATCGCGAGAATTTCCTGAATTCTTTAGAAACAAAGACCGAACCCCCATCGGTCGTGATAGTTTGGGGAATCCCGAACCTATGGATCACGTGTTCTTTCACAAACTTGATCACATCTTCCGATTTCACCTTCTTCATGGGGACGGCTTCCACCCACTTGGTGAAGTAATCTGTGATGGCCAAAATCCATTCATGTTTTTTACTCGACGCCGGATGGATTTTGCCGATCATGTCCATGCCCCACCCTCGGAACGGCCAAGGCTTGATGATAGGGTTCATCGCCGATCGTTGGTACCATCTGAATTTTCCCGAACATCCGGCATGCTTGGCACCCCTTGTAATAATTGAAGCGGTCTTCAAGCATGGTGGGCCAATAAAACCCTGAGCGCCTGATCAGCCACTTCATCTTGTGAGCCGCCTGATGAGTTCCACAGGCGCCTTCATGCACCTCATGTAAGAGCCGATTAGACTCAGTTGGTCCCAGGCACTTGAGTAGTAACCCTTCCAACGTCCTGTAGAACATATCGTCTCCTATGAGGACATACTTCATGGCTTTGTATCTTATCCGCTTGGGTGCCCCCCGAGCCGAATCCTTTAAGTAATTGAGGATTTCGGCTCTCCAATCATCCTGCTCCAGGAATTGCACCTGGACCTCTGACCCTTCAGGGGTATCCATATAGCCTGACGCCATCTGCGCGAGATTGTTGGCCTCGGTGTTCTGGGCTCTTGGGACCCAATTAAAATTGATGTACCGAAACTGTGTCATCAACTCACGGCATTCCATCCAGTATGGGAAAAGCAATTCACTTTCGCACTTGTACTCATCCGTGAGCTGGTTAATCACCAACTTGGAGTCTCCAAAAAGCTCTACTGCTTCTGCCCCGGCTTCTAATAGCAATTCCATCCCCTTACGTACCGCCTCATATTCTGCCACATTGTTAGTGCACGGGGTAGATAATCTGATGGAGAATGAGTACTCTGCCCCCCGAGGCGACACGAGCAGAATACCGATGCCACAACCCTCGTCGCAAACCGATCCATCGAAAAACATAGCCCATGCACGTATGGATAGTGCTGCTATATTGGTACTGATTCGCTCAGCTATGAGATCGGCTAATGCTTGCCCTTTGACTGCTTTCGCAGGCTGGTATCGGAGATCGAATTCTGACAACGCAAACATCCACTTACCCAGTCGGCCTTTCAACACAGGGGCCGACAGCATGTGTTTGACGACATCCGACTTGCATATGACGAAGATCTCTGCCGTCAAAAGGATGTGATGCAGCTTGGTGCGGGTAAAGAACAGGCAGAGGCACAATTTCTCGATCTCAGGATACCTTGTCTCTGCGTCCAACATTCTTCTGCTGAGATAGAAGACAACCCTTTCGACGCCCTCGTGGAGTTGCACCACCACCGAAGCGATGGACGTGTCAGCCACTGATAGGTAGATGTAGAACGGCTTGTCTTGCCGGGGCGGAACTAGCACAGGCGGCGTCGTCAGATACCTTTTAATTTCATCGAACGCCTGCTTGCTGTTCTGCCCCCGGTGAAATTCGTCGTCGGACTTGGTCTTCACCGGCGCCATAAATGGCTCGATTCGTCCCGACAGATTGGAGATGAACCGTCGGACAAAATTGATCTTGCCAATGAGACGTTGGAGCTCCTTCTTTGTGGTGGGCGGCTGCATGGTACGCACCGCCTCTTGACTCTTCAGGCCGATTTCGATTCCCCGTTCGTGAACCAGGAAACCTAGGAACTGACCAGCCGTCACCCCGAAGGCACACTTCTTCGGGTTCATTCTCGATCCGAACTTCCGAGTTCGGTCTAGGACGCGCCGCAAATCATCCAAGTGTCCTTCCATGGAAACGGATTTGACTACGACGTCGTCGATATAGATTTCCACCAACTTACCGATCAAATCGTGAAAAATGTAGTTCATAGCTCGTTGGTACGTTGCACCGGCATTCTTCAACCCAAAGGTCATTACTACATATTCAAACAAGCCTACCGCCCCTGGTACTCTGAATGCGGTCTTGTGTATATCTTCTGGAGCCATGAAGATTTGATTGTAGCCGGCGTTGCCATCCATGAAGCTCAACACCTTGTGGCCAGCAGCTGCATTGATCAATGTCTCTGCTACCGGCATCGGGTACTCGTCCTTGGGGGTGGCTCGTTGAGATCTACTGAAATCAATGGCCACACGCCATCGGCCATCCTTCTTCTCTACAGGTACGATGCTGGAGATCCACTCGGCATATCCGCATGGTCGATGAACCCGGCGGCCAACATCTTCTCGATCTCTTTCTTGACCTCCTCCAGAATTTCGGCTCTCATCGACGTGCTCGTTCTTTGGAACGGCCGGAATCCTTTCTTAAGAGGGAGCCGATGTTCGATGATGCTTCGTCTAACCCGGGCATCTCTGTGTAGTCCCATGCGAAGCAATCCGGGTATTCTTTCAGCGAGCAATCATCGGCTCTGAGCTGTGGATCCAACTTCTTGCCGATAAAAGTTGGTCGCGGCTTGTCTCCATGGCCGATGTCGATTTCCTCCAGCTCATCGGCCGAGGTGAACCCATACCCCAGCTTTCCGTCTCCTGTGAGGTCGACGCCAAATGTGGGAGAGCGGGTGGCGCGGATAACACGGTCCGATCGCTAGAATCGGCCTCCATCTTGATCATCACTAAGACTTGGTGACAGTGTCGGGGCCGATCGCGCGGGTCGGCTCCTTCTTCATTCTTGCTATGAGAGCAGCTGCCCTCATCATTACCCTTACCGGGGCGGTACCCAAGTTCTACCATGTTGATGCTGAACAAGTGTCCTGGTTGACCCTGGGAACGGGTTCTGTGGAAAGAGCCGATGAGTTCGGCTTCGAGGACTGCCTTGATTTCGCCATGCTTCTTCTTGAGCTCATCAGGCAGATCCGCGTACGTGACCGGAGTGTCTTCCGCCATCTCGGATGTAGATGGCGATGTGGTGGATGTTGAAGGTTGTCCCACCGGGCGTGCCAGAATGTGTTGACGTCAGAAACCCACTGGCGGGCAGAGACGGGCAACACCGTAGAGCCGGGAACAACTAGGGCTGCGGCTGGCCCTAGTCCCTACGAGCGACGGCCCGCAAAGCCTCCTGGTCGCACGCACCGATGTTTATCACAAGGGCGTGCCACCGACCTATACCTGGTCGGGAAGGTGTGGATGATGCCTCGCTTAGTTTCTGCGGGGCACACACGTAAACGTTAAATACGAGCCTCGATCGGCTCTCGGGTTATCCCGTGAATCGGCTCAAAGAGCCGATCCACCCATGATTCGAGACGAGGTGTCCGAATATATGGTGGTCCTGCTTGATCAAGGTAAAGCTAATGAGATCTACGACGATGTGGGGTTTTCACCGCATAATCGGATCGTCCTACTCCGAGGTTGGGCCTCGCGGCCACGCACGGTGATCGTAAGCCGATCCTAAACAAGGCCTAAAAACCAACACGAGGTTGATCCTCGGAACATCCTGCTTAGGGCCAACGAACGACACCCTACGTGCCGCTGGATCCTCCCCCTTCGTAAGGCCTAACTATTGCAGATATTAAACTAATCCTTGTAGAACAAGGAGCAATCGTAACGGATCAGATCTACTAAACTATGATCAAGCGGGGTGCCGCCCCTACGCCTAAGATAGGCGTAAGGGCGGCTAGACATGCAAGGGTTGCACTACGAAAGCATGTAACATGAAGAACAATGCTAACCCTAACATGTCTAAGATAACTACGTTGCTCGCCATCAAAAAGGCTTCGAGTACGAGCAACGCGTGAACAACGTAGGCAGGCTTGTGCTGCCTAGATCGCAAGATGCGATCTAGGCAGCATGATGCTACCGGTAGAAACCCTCGAGACGAAGGGGTTGGCGATGCGCCGAGATTTGTTTGTGGTTGAACGTTGGTTGTTGTTTATTCCATAAACCCTAGATACATATTTATAGTCCAGCGGACTTTCTAATGTGGGCGTGCACTAAACCGTGCACGAGATAAACTCTAACTTTTAATCTAGATACAATCTACTATAATTAAAGATACATGGGCAATCTGGCCCAACTTCACCGAACAAGGCCGCTTCAGAGATCTTCCACGCGTAATCTTCCAAGCCCATCTTGATCGCGGCCCACCTCCTGATTTAGCCAAAATCTGGTGATAACAACCCCCTCGCGACGTCTTTGAGTTCGTCGTTTACTCTCATCAGGAAGGTGCATGGCGTTGAGAGCGCATGTGAGAACATGTGTATGGCGTTAGAGAGAGGGCAAGGATGATGAAACTAATATATTAACTTGATGTACACATTAGTTAATTACTGTGAGGGTGTTGAGCTCGGCTAATGTCGACGGGCCGGCACATGCGGCGGCGGGCGTGCAAGTGACGGAGGGGCTGCTACCCGGCATGGACGGTGAATCCCTAGCACCAGCGACATTGCCGGCGGCCGGAGGAGTCTCCATTATAACATTGTCATTGCCGGCGGACAGCGGCGGCATCGAGTTGCTTGCCGTCGAAGCTAACCACTTGCATTTTCGGGGGGGGGGGGGCTTGTTTGCCACCCTCATACCACGCGTGTAGAGCGTCGAAATCTTCTTGGACTGAAGCGGCGACTTCAGCTTTGACTTCAGGTACGCGTGTAGCTTTGAGTTGCGGTACCAAACCAGCTTGGACTTGGGCTAGGATTGACTCCCTCATTTCCTCCGCCTCCCGCTGCTTCCTCTCACTGCACGCATTTTTATCGACCGCAGACGACAAGCTGTAGTGACCATGGTTGTGGTCTGTACCGGCGCCAGCCACACGTCCTCTATGCGGCCTTCTCGTAGGTGAATGCTCATTGACGATGTTTAGCGCCCGTACGAGAGGCTTGTCCCATGCTACCCTGCCCGTCGACGCCTGGGACGAGGAGCCTTCGTCACCTTGAGAAAGTCTTTGTCTTTCTTCTTCCTGCTGGAAGAAACGCGAACCATTTAGAAATGTTGCTACTATTATATGAACGATACTTGATCTAATTAAACCGGTAAATTGCTTACCAGTTTTTTCTCCAACGACAGGACCTTCTTGTCGTTCGTGAACCAAATTATGTCGGTTACAACCTTCGGGTCCGTGACAAGTTCCCCGGTTAGTTTCTTCTTATGGATCTTCTTTCAAGCGGGTCCTTGTACTTGAGCCAGGGGTTCTCAATGCCGGCATTTACATACGCCTCGTCCTCCTTCGCCCAATAGGGCTCCTTTCCCTCGTACCCACGGCTCCCAAGGTTGTGGTTGCCGATGTTAAGCTCCCGCATTTCCTTCCCCCACAACTTGCGATTCTTGGTTGCTTGTAGCTCTTCATTGGCCACAAAAGCATCAAAGTCCGCCTGGGTGACATGCGGAAAGGCGGAGTGGACCTCTTCGAAACCTTTGCCCTCGGCAATCAGCTTCCGCACCATGTACTTATAGCTGCTGAGGTGTTTGGTGAACTTCAGGAGGGCTTGTGAGTTCACAATGTTGTTGGTTTGATGACCTGGAGGCGTAGTCGCCTAGGAACTTGTATCGTGCGTTCAACCTCGCAATGAGCTGGGCTCGCAAAGGCGTTTTGTTCTCAGCTCGGAGGTCCGTCTCGTTGAGATTGACGACCTCTCGGAGGATACATGCCCGTTGGTTGTCGTACCCCTTGGCAACATCCTTAGGCTCCACCGGCAAACCACTGGTGGGGTCCACCTCTTTTATTGTGTCTCTGCCGGTGGCGACCGTGTTTTGGCGCCTTGCCTTCCGCGGCCTCTTGGAACCACTTGTCCCGGTGCCACTACTCCCGACGGCGCCGCTAGGATCGTCGCCGCTTGTCTCGCCACCACCCCCGGCGGCGCCGGTTGCCTCGTCGCCGCTTGGCGCGTAGGTACTACCCCCGGCGGTGTCGCTTGCCTCGTTGCCGCTTGGCTCGTCGGCACTACCCCCAGCGTCATCCTCCATCTCATGGTCCTCGTCGCCGCCAACACCGGCGGCCTCGGCATCCTCCTCCGTCCTAAAGAAGTGCCTATTGTAGTGCTCCTATAATTCTTCTTGAGACGCCATGGTGGCTTGCACTAATAGAAGATGAAAAAGAGTTAGAATTCACGGAAAAATTCGGCATGACCTTTGCTAAAAATTGGTCATGCCGAGTGCTAGAATTGCCGGAACGGAAATGAATCGACATTCCGGCACTCAATAGCAACTCAATCCTCGTAACAGAAATGCAATTCACATATAGGGGAGACAATATAACCATCACCATAAACGAGAGACAATATAACTTGACCATTACAGTAGGGGAGCAGCTTCATTTTCATTTTCATTTCACAATAACCATCAGTAATAGCACTACAGTAGCATTACAGTAGCACTTAGCATTACAGTAGATGAATGTAAATCAAATTCTCACACTCAGACAACAACAGAATTTCATCATGCTAGCCCTGGATTCAAACCATCTTTAGCATTTTACACCATAACCATTTTACATCAACACCATGCTACTCTCTGGCTACATAATTAAAACAGTGCCAAACAGAGCTTGTACCCACTTATAAGACAGTTCCAAAAAACAGATCATTTTATATATATGGCAGTGGCATATATATGGATCATTTTAAATGAACCAGATAAGGAACATAGCACCAATTTTATGAACCAGAGCAAAAATGACTATTAAACCTACTGCTGGCATTTTATGAACCAGAGCACACCAAATATTTATGGGCATGAGATTGTGATCTTTTCTAAACCAGAGAATTGCTTTTCATCTAAACCAGTAGCAGTAGCATGACCATTTTTTAGTAATAGCCAGAGAACTAACTCATTTCATTTGCTGACACTAACCTACTGCAAGCATTTACCAACAAGTTAAATGAACCAAGAATTTGCTACTGCATTTCATCATTTAAAGCAAATAGCAACTAGCAAACAAACCAAGAATTTTTACCATACTTAACTGTCCAAAATTTTAAAGAAACACAAGTGGTAGAATTCATCAATTCACCACCACTGTAGTAAAAGGTATCCAGATAAGCAAATAAACATTGTTCTTCATTGTTGCAAATCCACATTTGAAGTTTAATCACATGTTTTAATCAAAAGACCCAAAATTTGCATAAGGGCCAGTTTGACTGTAAGTGCAATTGCAATTGCAACTGCTACTGCATCATTTTTTCATCATTTTTTCTAACAACTACTGCAACTGCTACTGAAACTAGCAAATAAGACTAGCATTTGCTACTGCAACTTCTATTGCTACATACAAATACTGCTACTGCTAGCATTTTTCAACTAAACCAACTAAATGAGAACCACTTTAGTCTCTACCAATTTATCCACTATTAACTCCAACTTGGCCAGCATTTACAATTTTTAGGGAAGCATCAAATGAATCTAAACCAGGGAGGGTATTCATGCATTTTCCTTGTGCTACTCGCTTACTCTGCAGAGAGGGGAATTCAGCATTTTTGCATGACCATGAGCATGCAAGACCTACACTGCCAGCAATTCATTTTATATATCAACCAACGAATTTTATATACTCCCTCCGGTCCGAAATAAGTGTCGGACAGTTACTAGACATGTATTTTTACAAATAAATCCTTATGAAATCAGGAAAATTGTGGATCCTCATCCCTCACTGGGCAGCGTCTCCAGAGTCCAGACTGCCTCAGCCAAGCGCGGGAAGCGTGCTGGAGAACTTGATGGGGAGCCACCGCACCGGCGAGGAAGCCCACTGCGCCGGCATGTTTCTGGGCGGAGGCGCCCTATCATCAGCGAGGATGGGCCGGTGGCATGGGTCTGACGCGAGAGAGCGGAGAGATCGGAATCGAGGTTGGGTTGGGCGGCCAAAGAGAGACGGGAGGAGGTCCAGGTCAGGTGCTGCGCCGGCGAGATCGGATCAGAATCGAGATTGGGTTGGGCGGCACGGGGGATCGAGCCATCGAGGGAGACGGATCAAGGAAGACTTCTGCTTTTCTTTTTTTTGGTGAGGGAACCAGTCCGTGCGTCTCCAGCTGTGTGGGTTGGGATTTGGGAGGGAGATAGATTAGGATTGGTGGACTGCGGGGTTAAGTAACAAACAAAGACGAGGATGTTTCTGTAAAATGTCTCGTCCGACACTTATTTCGGACCGGAGGGAGTATCAAATTCTCTAGGTACTGCAAGCATTAAAAAAAACCTACTGCCTAGCTACCTAGGTACTGCAAGCATTTTTATTTTCATTTTCTTTTTTGGCAGTGAGCATGGGCATGAGCAGTAGCATTTCAAAATCTTTATTTGCAACCAGTGAGCATCAACATGAGCATTCAACCATGGTGAACTAAACCAGAGCACATCAAATTTTAACCATGAAGAAATCAACCATTCAAATCATTCATACTGCAAGAAATCGGAGGCAGAGAGGGAGATGGCAGGGGAGGGAAGAATTCGCCCTAACTAGCAGGAACCCTAAAGCATTTCAATTTGCAAACAGAGACTATGAACTCCAATGAACCCTAACTAGCAGGAACCCTAGCCGGGAGGGGGGAAGGTGGAGGGAAGGGGAGAGGGGAGGGAAGAGGGGAGGGGGAAGGTGGAGGGAAGGAGAGAGGGAAGCTCACCGATGGTGGCTGTAGCGACGACGGTGGCCTTTCCTCTTCCTCCTCGAGGTGCAGCGGCCTCCTCCTCCTCGATGTGCGGTGGCCTCCTTCTCGGGTCCTCCGCGGCGGCGTACAGGAAAGGTGGTGGGGGCTGGTGGAGGGGATGGTGGAGGACGGTGGCGGGGCAGAATGGCGGCGCTCGAGGGGGGGGAGTTGGGGTGGCGCGCGCGGCTCCTTCTTCTCCAAAGACGGCGGCGCTCGATCTAGGCAGAGGGGATTTGGCTGGGGAGAGGAAGAGAGAAAACGGTTAAGTCATCGTTACAGCTGTGCCACGCTTATTGCCGGCGCACCAGGTCCCTCATTCACCGGGGACACGTATCCCCCCGGCGAACAATGGACGTGGTGCGCCGGCAATAAGCGTGGCACAAATATAACCTGGGACATGTGTAGCAGTATACATGCTATACAAAATCCTATACTTATTTATTTATTTATTTCTTTTCTCTTTATTGTATGTTTATTTTCTTTTACCCAAAATTCTATACTATTTTATTTTTCTTATCTTTTCAAGATAATAACAAAGAAAATATGCATGAGTTATGTAAAAAAACATGAAGAGTGTTTCACAAAATAATACATACACAAAATATTGACCAACACAATATTAATTAGTCATACATAAAATATTGGCCATGACCATATGAGTAGTTATGAATTACACAAAATATGAGTTATAGATTGCAAATAAAGTTTTACATCATCGATTGAGAAGAGTGTTTCGCTTTCTTCTTGCTTTTCTTGCTCGTCGTTGAATAATTTAGCCCCGTGTCGTGACTTCTTCTTTTGAAGGGTCGACCTGACCTCGGTAGCGTGGTCCTGCTTCTTCTTGTGGTGTATGTTGTGTCTTCGTCCTCGGATTCTTCCATCATTGGGTCTCCGACTTGTCCTTCGAAGTCTTCCTCGTTGGCGACTCCATCCATTCCGACGATGGTCCTCTTGCCTCTCCTCACGATAACACGGCTAGGCCTAGATGGGTCGGTTATGAAGAAGCATTGGTGCACGTGTTCGCCGGTACCCATGGCTCATTCCGCATCGTGGCGTTCGTGGACTTTGATTTGTTGGCTTCGGGTAGAAACATGGTGGTGAAATACCGGTCTTCTTTTGTGACGCTCTTAGCCCATCCGATACGGAACATCGGCACTTTCTCCAAAGCGTAGCTAAGCTCCCAGCATTTCCTCGATTCTTCCGTAGTATCTAGTCTTTACGTCACCCGTCCGAGAATCCATCGTTACCCCCGAGTTCGGTAAACACTGTTCTTGTCTTTTTCTTCCGTGTAGAATGTGTACCCGTTGATATCGTAGGCTTGGTAAGTCATGATGTTGGGCGCGGGGCCATGTGACAAGGCCAATACTAGTTTATCCTTGTCAGAATCCATTGGTGGGGGATTAGCATCAATGTGGTCTTTGAACCAGCACGCGAAAGAGGAGTTGTGTTCTTTGTATATTTCTGCTTCCGTCATCATCGGCTTGCCACTGTTCTCTATCATGGTTTTGTGCTCTTTCAACCAAGGATCGATCAAGTCAATGTGTTGTAGCGCTACTAAGTTGGCCTCGTCAAAGTCGGAAGTCCGACCGGACATGTGCACGTGCGGTTCATTCCTTCCATTTTTGTGGCCTACTCCCTCGAACCTGCGGAGGTGCTTGTTTTGAGGCAAACCAACAGGGTCCTCGATGTCTAGATAATTCGTGCGAAAAGAGATGCACTCTTCGGTGAGCCAGCCTCGGACGATGCTTCCATCCGGATGTGACCTGTTACGAACGTATCCTTTAATGACCCCATTCATTCTTTCAAACGGCATCATGTTGTGTAAGAATGCCGGCCCTAGATCGACGATATCATCCATGATATGGACCAACGAGATGGACCATCACGTCAAAGAATGCAGGCGGGAAGTACATCTCAAGCTCACATAGGATCACCACGTTCTCTTCCTGGAGCCTTGCGAGTTTCTTCACGCTTATCGACTTCCGAGTTATGACGTCGAAGAAGTTACAGAGCCCAGTCAGCGTTGCACGGACATGGTCATCAATTATACCTCGGATTGCAACCGGAAGAATCTGCGTCATCATCACGTGACAGTCATGAGACTTCATGCCGCTGAAGTTTCGTTTCTTGGGGTCCATGTATCTGCTTATTAGCCCGGAGTAACCGAAGGGCACTCGACTCCTAGAAGGCAATTGAAAAATTGATCGACCTCGGCCGGACTAAAAGTGAAGCGGGGAGGGGGACAATAATAGTCCGGCTGCTTAATCCTTTTGCGCTTCGACCGCCGTCCGCCTCCTCCTCCGATCTGTCCCTCTTGGGCCGGCGGGATCTGAAGCTCTTCCCTGATGCCCAAAACTTTCAGGTCATGTCTTGCTTTCGGCCCATCTTTGGTCCGGTCCGGCATGTTGAGAAGAGTGCCAAGCAAGCTCTCGCACACGTTCTTTGTAATATACATGACATCAAGGCAGTGAGGTGTATCGAGAATTTTCCGAAGACGGCAAGTCCCAAAACACGGACCTCCTTTTCCATACACCAATGAGCGGCGTCGTTTCCTTTTTCTTCTTCTTCTCTCCGGGCTTTTGACGAATCTTTCCCGCGCAGGACACTCCTTCCAACCTTTCAAGTAATGTATCGATCCGTTCGCCTCTCTTCTTACGTGGAGGTCCTCGGGGTTCATTTGTACCATCGAACAGATCTCCACGCTTTCTCCACGGGTCAGTCTTCGTAGCCACCTTCGATGCCCCATGTAAACTGTTTTCGAAGAGCCGGGATCCTTACCAAGTTGCAAAAACATCGTCTCTTCCATGCACTCGACACATGCCTTGTGTCCATGGCACACCGGCACGAAATGTAACCGTATCCGAGGTAGTCCTGCACCGTCGTGATCAACGCGGCTCTCAAAGGGAAATATTCTTCCGCGACGGCGTCCCATGTATCTACCCCTTCCTCCGCCCACAACGTTTCAAGCTCCTCCTTTAATAGTTCGAGATACATGTTGATATCGTTTCCTGGCTGTGTCAGCCCTTGAATTAGCATACTCATATGTATGTACTTCCTCTTCATGCACAGCCAGGGCGGCAGGTTGTAGATCCATACAAACACGGGCCATGTGCTATGTGTGCTGCTCTGGTTTCCGAATGGATTGAATCCGTCCGTGCTCGCACCCAACCTGATGTTTCTGGATCTGCCCCAAAACTTCCGAATTCATTGTCTAATGCTTTCCACCGGCTTGCATCCGAAGGGTGCGTCGAGCACTCGGGTGCTCAATCCGCTCATCATCATTCAACACCGCCTCCTTTCTTTCGCGTGCCGGCGCATGAGCTTTGCTTCCTTGCGGTCCGCGTAGAACCGTTGAAGCCGGGGCGAGAGGGAAGTACCACACAACTTTCCGAGGAGCTTTCTTCTTCCCTTTCTTGTACCGTTCAGCTTCACACACAGGACATTTGGTCTTGTCCATGTGCTCCTTGTGATACATGATACGATCGTTGATGCGGGCGTGATACTTTTCGTGGGGTAAGTCGAGAGGGCACGTGATTCTCTTGGTCTCGGCTAGACTACCAGGACACGTGTTCCCGGCAGGAAGGAGATCTTTCACGTATTCCGGGATGTCGTCGACGCTTGTGTCCGTGCATCCGTGTTTCGCCTTCATCTGCAGCACATCGAGAGCTACGCTCAAGCGAGACTCCCCCAACCCGCGACCTGAGTCGTACAACGGAGTATTCGAGTCTATCTCGAGTTGCTCAAGCTTTGATTTCCGCTTGGCGCCTTTCATCTCTTCGAGAAGCAGATCTTGAAGATGAGGGTCCCGCACGACTGAAGCTAGCGGCACCTCTTCATCGTCGTCAAGGTTATTGTCGTCGTCAAGGTTATCGTCCTGCGTGACAAACTCTTCATCGTCATCAATATCATGATGCCCTCCTTCTTGCCGGCCATTTTTACCACCTGCCGCCGTCGCCCCATTGACCTCCGCGCCATCATCACTCATCCATTGAGTGTGTCCATGCATGAAACCATTAGTGAGCAGGTGCCCCTGCAATTTGCCTGAATACGGGTCAAACCATTTCCCTCGTTTGCATCTCCGGCACGGACACAATACCTCCGTGCGGTTATTTTCATACATGTCGATGATCGCTTGTTTCGGATATCTCATCACGATGCTTTCACTCATCTCGATAACCATTATCGCCTGCATGGTAAGATTACATAATTGATTAGAACCATGCATCCGTCGGTAGTTTTCACGGAAAATTTCGGCATGACCTTCCTACACGGTAGGACATAGGAGCGCCAGAAATGTGCCGAAACGGAAACTTAAAGAATCAACATTTCGGCGCAACGTTGGCAACTCATTTTCAACGCCAACACACACAAGCACAAACACAACATATATATATATATGCCACACACGAGAGCTTTGCTTCAAATGTCCAACATACGTCGATTTCATTCCTCAATTTGTTCATTAATCACCTATTTGTTTGATATATTCGTCAACGAGATCGAGACGTCGCGCCGCTACCACGGCGTATGGAAGCCGACTTTCTAGATCTAGATCTAGATTGAGCGGTTAATGCGGGATAGTAGATCTAGATCTACATAGGGGGGTGTGGGAGATGCATGTAGGAAGGGAAGATTTGCTCAAAAAATATGATTTTGTTTGGTCAAATTGGTGAAATTGGGGATAGAAATGGGCAAAAATGAGCTGGGTTGGGAGAAGGCTCGGGTTTGTGTGGAGGAGTGGAGTGGTAGTAGGGGAGTGGGGTTGTTGAGCAGAAATAACTGCCCAGGTTACTGCCGGCGCACCAGGGCATGGGTGCACCGGCAGCACATAGCCCTTTCGGCTATATCACCCCCGGGCCAGGCCCAAGCATCATTGCCGGCGCACCAGCCCAGGTGTGCGCCGGCGGAAAATGCGCTATTGCCGGCGCACACCTGGGCTGGTGCGCCGGCAATGATGCTTGGGCTTGGCCCGAATCGGCCGCGGCCATGCCAGGAAATAGCGCCGGCGCGTCTGCTCCTCTGGTGCGCCGGCAGAAGGCCTGCATCCCCGGCGCGGCTGAATATAGGTGCACCGGCAACACTGGCCACCGGCGCACGTCCTTGGTGGTGCGCCGACACCTATTGCCTCCAACTATAGGCTTTTTCCTAGTAGTGGTATTGTGTGGAAGATGATGATTGTTTGCGAAGAACAGTAAAGAACAATTGCAGTAGATTGTATTTCAGATGTAAAGCATAGGATCGGGGTCCACAGTTCACTAGTGGTGTCTCTCCCATTAGATAAACAGATGTTGGGTGAACAAATTACAGTTGGGCAATTGAAAAATAAAGAAGGCATAACAATGCACATACATATATCATGATGAGTACTATGAGATTTAATCAGGGCATTACGACAAAGTACATAGACCACTATCCAGCATGCATCTATGCCTAAAAAGTCCACCTTCAGGTTATCATCCGAACCCCTTCCAGTATTAAGTTGTAAACAACAGACAATTGCATTAAGTATGGTGCGTAATGTAATCAACACAAATATCCTTAGACAAAGCATCGATGTTTTATCCCTAGTGGCAACATCACATCCACAACCTTAGAACTTTCCGTCACTCGTCCCGGATTTAATGGAGGCATGAACCCACTATCGAGCATAAATACCCCCTCTTGGAGTCACAAGTATCAACTTGGCCGTAGCCTCTACTAGCAACGGAGAGCATGCAAGAATATAAATAACATATATGATAGATTGATAATCAACTTGACATAGTATTCAATACTCATCGGATCCCAACAAACACAACATGAAGGATTACGTATAGATGATCTTGATCATGATAGGCAGCTCACAAGATCTAACATGATAGCACAATGAGGAGAAGACAACCATCTAGCTACCGCTATGGACCCATAGTCCAGGGGTGAACTACTCACACATCGATCCGGAGGCGATCATGGCGATGAAGAGACCTCCGGGAGATGATTCCCCTCTCCGGCAGGGTGCCGGAGGCGATCTCCTGAATCCCCCGAGATGGGATTGGCGGCGGCGTCTCTGGAAGGTTTTCCGTATCGTGGCTCTCGGTACTGGGGTATTCGCGACGAAGGCTTTAAGTAGGCGGAAGGGCGGAGTCGGAGGCATCACGGGGGCCCCACACGCTAGGGCCGCGCGGGCCCCCTCTAGGCCGCGCCACCCTAGTGTGGAGGCGCCCCGTGGCCCCACTTCGTATCTCTCTCGGTCTTCTGGAAGCTTCGTGGAAAATTAGGCCCCTGGGCGTTGATTTCGTCCAATTCAGAGAATATTTCCTTACTAGGATTTCTGAAACCAAAAACAGCAGAAAACAGCAACTGGCTCTTCGGCATCTCGTCAATAGTTTAGTGCCGGAAAATGCATAATAATGACATATAATGTGTATAAAACATGTGAGTATCATCATAAAAGTAGCATGGAACATAAGAAATTATAGATACGTTTGGGACGTATCAAGCATCCCCAAGCTTAGTTCCTACTCCCCTCGAGTAGGTAACGATAACAAAGATAATTTCTGAAGTGACATGCTATCATAATCTTGATCATACTATTGTAAAGCATATGAGATGAATGCAGCGATTCGAAGCAATGATGAAGATAATGAGTAAACAAATGAATCATATAGCAAAGACTTTTCATGAATAATACTTTCAAGACAAGCATCAATAAGACTTGCATAAGAGTTACTGTGGTGACCCTGCATACCACTGCATGTTGTAGTATGCCAGTCGTTGATATAACATTCACGAAGTACCATTCCGCAAATATTACATCCCTCAGAGTAGTACAACAGAACATAGCAGGGTCCATAACTCATTCACTTATTATTACAACTATCATACACATGTCATCTTGGAGCTCCTCTTGGGTCCAAAGAGGAATACTCCTGGGTTCGAGGCGAACCCAACTTAACTTACAATACAAGAGTCTCATTAAACTAAACATTTATTCCATCGAGCAGCTAAATACTAAGAGTTTGGGCTGCTCGGTTACTACTACTATTGGATATCTCTAGGCTTGATCTCCTCCGGAAGCCTCCCCGGATCCGTAGACTATGAGATAGTCTACGCCTTCAACACCTCCTGAGAGGTCTGGTTCATCGTAGCCGATGATCTCGGCTCCTTCATTGCTGTCGTAGTCCTCCTCTAGACGATTCAGACAATCTAAGCATGGGATTTAAGAGTGGTATGAGTACGAGCGTACTCAACAAGTTCATTATAGAGAAGAGGTGTTTAATGCACTAGCTACGATATTAGACCAGAAAGTCTAATACCAATGCAGGTTTTGGTAAACATTTCTTCAAGAGATTGCTTTTATTCCAAAGAGCTATGTTCGTCAGCCTTCACCGGTTTACTAGAACTTCATGGAGCTCCTTGATGCGTGTAGTTGACACGTCCGTTGGGAACCCCAAGAGGAAGGTGTGATGCGCACAGCGGCAAGTTTCCCTCGCAAGAAACCAAGGTTTAATCGAACCAAGAGGGAGTCAAGAAGCACGTTGAAGGTTGATGGCGGCGGGATGTAGTGCGGCGCAACACCGTAGATTCCGGCGCCAACGTGGAACCCGCACAACACAACCAAAGTACTTTGCCCCAACGAAACGAGTGAGGTTGTCAATCTCACCGGCTTGCTGTAACAAAGGATTAACCGTATTGTGTGGAAGATGATTGTTTGCAGAGAAAATAGTAAAAACAAGTATTGCAGCAGATTTGTATTTCAAGTATTAAAGAATGGACCGGGGTCCACAGCTCACTAGAGGTGTCTCTCCCATAAGATAAAAGCATGTTGGGTGAACAAATTACAGTCGGGCAATTGACAAATAGAGAGGGCATAACAATGCACATACATGACATGATAAGTATAGTGAGATTTAATTGGGCATTACGACAAAGTACATATACCGCCATCCAACCGCATCTATGCCTAAAAAGTCCACCTTCAAAGTTATCATCCGAACCTCCTCCGGTATTAAGTTGCTAACAACAGACAATTGCATTAAGTATGGTGCGTAATGTAATCAACAACTACATCCTCGGACATAGCGCCAATGTTTTATCCCTAGTGGCAACAAGCACAACACAACCTTAGAACTTTCTCACATCGTCCTGGTGTCAATGCGTGCATGAACCCACTATCGAGCATAAATACTCCCTCTTGGAGTTAAAAGCAAAAACTTGGCCAGAGCCTCTACTAATAACGGAGAGCATGCAAGATCATAAACAACACATATGTAATAACTTGATAATTAACATGACATGGTATTCTCTATCCATCGGATCCCGACAAACACAACATAGAGAATTACAGATAGATGATCTTGATCATGTTAGGCAGCTCACAAGATCCAACAATGAAGCACAATGAGGAGAAGACAACCATCTAGCTACTGCTATGGACCCATAGTCCAGGGGTGAACTACTCACTCATCACTCCGGAGGCGACCATGGCGGTGTAGAGTCCTCCGGGAGATGAACCCCTCTCCGGCAGGGTGCCGGAGGAGATCTCCAGAATCCCCCGAGATGGGATCGGCGGCGGCGGCGTCTCGGTAAGGTTTTCCGTATCGTGGTTTTTCGCCTCGGGGTTTCGCGACGGAGGCTTTAAGTAGGCGCAAGGGCGAGTCGGGGCCCGACGAGGGGCCCACACCATAGGGCGGCGCGGCCCCCCTTGGCCGCGCCGCCATGTGGTGTTGCCACCTCGTGGCCCCACTTCGTATGTTCTTCGGTCTTCCGGAAGCTCCGTGGAAAAATAGGCCCTCGGGTCTTCGTTTCGTCCAATTCCGAGAATATTTCGTTACTAGGATTTCGAAACCAAAAACAGCAGAAAACAGAACTGGCACTTCGGCATCTTGTTAATAGGTTAGTTCCGAAAATGCACGAATATGACATAAAGTGTGCATAAAACATGTAGGTATCATCAATAATATGGCATAGAACATAAGAAATTATCGATACGTCGGAGACGTATCAAGCATCCCCAAGCTTAGTTCTGCTCGTCCCGAGCAGGTAAAACGATAACAAAGATAATTTCTGAAGTGATATGCCATCATAACCTTGATCATACTATTTGTAAACATATGTAGTGGATGCAGCGATCAAAACAATGGTGATGACATGAGTAAACAAGTGAATCATAAAGCAAAGACTTTTCATGAATAGTACTTCAAGACAAGTATTAATAAGTCTTGCATAAGAGTTAACTCATAAAGCAATAAATCAAAGTAAAAGTATTGAAGCAATACAAAGGAAGATTAAGTTTCAGCGGTTGCTTTCAACTTGTAACATGTATATCTCATGGATAATTGTCAACATAGAGTAATATAACAAGTACAATATGCAAGTATGTGGGAATCAATGCACAGTTCACACAAGTGTTTGCTTCTTGAGGTGGAGAGAGATAGGTGAACTGACTCAACATAAAAATAAAAAGAATGGTCCTTCAAAGAGGAAAGCATTGATTGCTATATTTGTGCTAGAGCTTTTATTTTGAAAACATGAAACAATTTTGTCAACGGTAGTAATAAAGCATATGAGTTATGTACATTATATCTTACAAGTTGCAAGTCTCATGCATAGTATAGTAATAGTGCCCGCACCTTGTCCTAATTAACTTGGACTACCGGATCTTTGCAATGCACATGTTTTGACCAAGTGTCAGAATGGGGTACCTCCATGCCGCCTGTACAAAGGTCTAAGGAGAAAGCTCGCATTTTGGATTTCTCGCTTTTGATTATTCTCAACTTAGACATCCATACCGGGACAACATGGACAACAGATAATGGACTCCTCTTTAATGCATAAGCATGTGGCAACAATTATTCTTCTCATATGAGATTGAGGATATATGTCCAAACTGAAACTTCCACCATGAATCATGGCTTTAGTTAGCGGCCCAATGTTCTTCTCTAACAATATGCATGCTCCAACCATGAAGGTGGTAGATCTCTCTTGCTTCAGACAAGACGGACATGCATAGCAACTCACATGATATCCAACAAATAATAGTTGATGGCGTCCCCAGAAAGATGGTTATCGCACAACAAGCAACTTAATAAGAGATAAAGTGCATAAGTACATATTCAATACCACAATAGTTTTTAAGCTATTTGTCCCATGAGCTATATATTGCAAAGGTGAATGATGGGATTTTAAAGGTAGCACTCAAGGAATTTACTTTGGAATGGCGGATAAATACCATGTAGTAGGTAGGTATGGTGGACACAAATGGCATAATGGTTGGCTCAAGTATTTTGGATGCATGAGAAGTATTCCCTCTCGATACAAGGTTTAGGCCGGCTAGCAAGGTTATTTGAAACAAACACAAGGATGAACGGTAAAGCAAAACTCACATAAAAGACATATGGTAAACATTATAAGACTCCATACCGTCTTCCTTGTTGTTCAAAACTCAATACTAGATGTTATCTAGACTCTAGAGAAACCAAATATGCAAACCAAATTAGCAAGCTCTAAGTATTTCTTCATTAATGGGTGCAAAGTATATGATGCAAGAGCTTAAACATGAGCACAACAATTGCCAAGTATCAAATTATCCAAGACATTTTAGAGTTACTACATGTAGTATTTTCCAATTCCAACCATATAACAATTTAACGAAGATGAAACTTCGCCATGAATACTATGAGTAGAGCCTAAGGACATATTTGTCCATATGCTACAGCGGAGCGTGTCTCTCTCCCACAAAGTGAATGCTAGGATCCATTTTATTCAAACAAAACAAAAAACAAAAACAAACCGACGCTCCAAGCAAAGTGCATAAGATGTGACGGAATAAAAATATAGTTTCGAGGGAGGAACCCGATAATGTTGTCGATGAAGAAGGGGATGCCTTGGGAATCCCCAAGCTTAGACGCTTGAGTCTTCTTATAATATGCAGGGGTGAACCACCGGGGCATCCCCAAGCTTAGAGCTTTCACTCTCCTTGATCATATTGCATCATACTCCTCTCTTGATCCTTGAAAACTTCCTCCACACCAAACTCGAAACAACTCATTAGAGGGTTAGTGCATAATAAAAATTCACATGTTCAGAGGTGACACAATCATTCTTAACACTTCTGGACATTGCATAAAGCTACTGGACATTAATGGTTCAAAGAAATTCATCCAACATAGCAAAAGAGGCAATGCGAAATAAAAGACAGAATCTGTCAAAACAGAACAGTCCGTAAAGATGGATTTTATTAGGCCACCAGACTTGCTCAAACAAAAATGCTCAAATTGAATGAAAGTTGCGTACATATCTGAGGATCATGCTCGTAAATTGGCTTAATTTTCTGAGCTACCTACAGGGAGATAGACGCAGATTCGTGACAGCAAAGAAATCTGGAACTGCGCAGTAATCCAAATCTAGTACTTACTTTTCTATCAAAGACTTTACTTGGCACAACAAAACATAAAACTAAGATAAGGAGAGGTTGCTACAGTAGTAAACAACTTCCAAGACACAAATATAAAACAAAAATACTGGAGTAAAAACATGGGTTGTCTCCCATAAGCGCTTTTCTTTAACGCCTTTCAACTAGGCGCAGAAAGTGTATCTCAAGTAACATCAAGAGATGAAGCATCAACATCATAATTTGTTTTAATAATAGAATCATAAGGTAATTTCATTCTCTTTCTAGGGAAGTGTTCCATACCTTTCTTGAGAGGAAATTGATATTTAATATTACCTTCCTTCATATCAATAGTAGCACCAACGGTTCGAAGAAAAGGTCTTCCCAATATAATGGGGCAAGATGCATTGAATTCAATATCCAAGACAACAAAATCAACGGGGACAAGGTTATTGTTAACCATAATATGAACATTATCAACCTTCCCCAAAGGTTTCTTTTTAGCATTATCAGCGAGATTAACATCCAAATAACAGTTTTTCAATGGTGGCAAGTCAAGCATATCATAGACTTTTTTAGGCATAACGAAATACTTGCACCAAGATCACATAAGGCATTACAATCAAAATCTTTGACTCTCATTTTAATGATGGGCTCCCAACCATCCTCTAGCTTTCTAGGAATAGAAGTTTCAAGTTTTAGTTTCTCTTCTCTAGCTTTTATGAGAGCATTTGTAATATGTTTTGTGAAAGCCAAATTTATAGCGCTAGCATTGGGACTCTTAGCAAGTTTTTGCAAGAACTTTATAACTTCAGAGATGTGGCAATCATCAAAATCTAAATCATTAGAATCTAAAGCAATGGGATTATCATCCCCAAGGTTGGAAAAAATTTCAGCAGTTTTATCACAAGCAGTTTCAGTAGCTTTTAGCAGTTTCGTGTAATTTTGCGCGCTTTGCACTAGGAGTAGAAGCATTTCCAACACCAATTATTTTACCATTGATAGTAGGAGGTGCAGCAACATGTGAAGAATCAACATTACTTGTGGTGGTAATAGTCCAAACTTTAGCTACATTTTCCTTTTTAGCTAGTTTTTCATTTTCTTCTCTATCCCACCTAGCACGCAGTTCAGCCATTAATCTTATATTCTCATTAATTCTAACTTGGATGGCATTTGCTGTAGTAACAATTTTATTTTCAATATCCCTATTAGGCATAACTTTCGATTTCAAAAGATCAACATCAGAGGCAAGACTATCAACTCTAGAAACAAGAATATCAATTTTATTGAGCTTTTCTTCAACAGATTTGTTAAAGGCAGTTTGTGTACTAATAAAGTCTTTAAGCATAGCTTCAAGTCCAGGGGGTGTATTCCTATTATTGTTGTAAGAATTCCCATAATAATTAGCATAACCGTTACCATTATTATAAGGATATGTCCTGTAGGTATTACTAGAATTGTTCCGATAAGCATTGTTGTTGAAATTGTTATTTTTAATGAAGTTTACATCAACATGTTCTTCTTGGGCAACCAATGAAGCTAATGGAACATTATTAGGATCAACATTATTCCTACCATTAACAAGCATAGACATAATAGCATCAATCTTATCACTCAAGGAAGAGGATTCTTCAACAGAATTTACCTTCTTACCTTGTGGAGATCTTTCCGTGTGCCATTCAGAGTAATTAACCATCATATTATCAAGGAGCTTTGTTGCTTCACCAAGAGTGATGGACATAAAGGTACCTCCAGCAGCTGAATCCAATAAATTCCGCGAAGAAAAATTTAGTCCTGCATAGAAGGTTTGGATGATCATCCAAGTAGTCGATCCATGGGTTGGGCAATTTTTAACCGAGAGATTTCATTCTTTCCCAAGCTTGAGCAACATGTTCATTATCCAATTGTTTAAAATTCATTATGCTACTCCTCAAAGATATAATTTTAGCAGGGGGATAATATCTACCAATAAAAGCATCCTTGCATTTAGTCCAGGAATCAATACTATTCTTAGGCGAGAGATAGCAACCAATCTTTAGCTCTTCCTCTTAATGAGAAAGGAAACAATTTTAATTTTATAATGTCACCATCTACATCTTTATATTTTTGCATTTCACATAGTTCAACAAAATTATTGAGATGGGCAGCAGCATCATCAGAACTAACACCAGAAAATTGCTCTCTCATGACAAGATTAAGTAAAGCAGGTTTAATTTCAAAGAATTCTGCTGTAGTAGCAGGTGGAGCAATAGGTGTGCATAAGAAATCATTATTATTTGTGCTTGTGAAGTCACACAACTTAGTATTTTCAGGGTTGGCCATTTTAGCAATAGTGAATAAAGCAAACTAGATAAAGTAAATGCAAGTAAACTAAATTTTTTTGTGTTTTTGATATAGAGTGCAAGACAATAAATAAAGTAAAGCTAGCAACTAATTTTTTTGTGTTTTGATATAATGCAGCAAACAAAGTAGTAAATAAAATAAAGCAAGACAAAAACAAAGTAAAGAGATTGGGAAGTGGAGACTCCCCTTGCAGCGTGTCTTGATCTCCCCGGCAACGGCGCCGGAAATTTGCTTGATGCGTGTAGTTGACACGTCCGTTGGGAACCCCAAGAGGAAGGTGTGATGCGCACAGCGGCAAGTTTCCCTCGATAAGAAACCAAGGTTTAATCGAACCGAGTAGGAGTCAAGAAGCACGTTGAAGGTTGATGGCGGCGGGATGTAGTGCGGCGCAACACCGAAGATTCCGGCGCCAACGTGGAACCTGCACAACACAACCAAAGTACTTTGCCCCAACGAAACGAGTGAGGTTGTCAATCTCACCGGCTTGCTGTAACAAAGGATTAACCGTATTGTGTGGAAGATGATTGTTTGCAGAGAAAATAGTAAAACAAGTATTGGAGCAGATTTGTATTTCAGTATTAAAGAATGGACCGGGGTCCACAGTTCACTAGAGGTGTCTCTCCCATAAGATAAAAGCATGTTGGGTGAACAAATTACAGTCGGGCAATTGACAAATAGAGAGGGCATAACAATGCACATACATGACATGATAAGTATAGTGAGATTTAATTGGGCATTACGACAAAGTACATAGACCGCCATCCAACTGCATCTATGCCTAAAAAGTCCACCTTCAGGTTATCATCCGAACCCCCTCCAGTATTAAGTTGCTAACAATAGACAATTGCATTAAGTATGGTGCGTAATGTAATCAACAACTACATCCTCGGACATAGCGCCAATGTTTTATCCCTAGTGGCAACAGCACAACACAACCTTAGAACTTTCTGTCCATCGTCCCGGTGTCAATGCGGGCATGAACCCACTATCGAGCATAAATACTCCCTCTTGGAGTTAAAAGCAAAAACTTGGCCGAGCCTCTACTAATAACGGAGAGCATGCAAGATCATAAACAACACATATGTAATAACTTGATAATTAACATGACATGGTATTCTCTATCCATCGGATCCCGACAAACACAACATAGAGAATTACAGATAGATGATCTTGATCATGTTAGGCAGCTCACAAGATCCAACAATGAAGCACAATGAGGAGAAGTCAACCATCTAGCTACTGCTATGGACCCATAGTCCAGGGGTGAACTACTCACTCATCACTCCGGAGGCGACCATGGCGGTGTAGAGTCCTCCGGGAGATGAATCCCCTCTCCGGCAGGGTGCCGGAGGAGATCTCCAGAATCCCCCGAGATGGGATCGGCGGCGGCGGCGTCTCGGTAAGGTTTTCCGTATCGTGGTTTTTCGCCTCAGGGGTTTCGCGACGGAGGCTTTAAGTAGGCGGAAGGGCAGAGTCGGGGGCCTGACGAGGGGCCCACACCATAGGGCGGCGCGGCCCCCCTTGGCCGCGCCGCCATGTGGTGTCGCCACCTCGTGGCCCCACTTCGTATGTTCTTCGGTTTTCTGGAAGCTCCGTGGAAAAATAGGCCCCTGGGTCTTCGTTTCGTCCAATTCCGAGAATATTTCCTTACTAGGATTTCTGAAACCAAAAACAGCAGAAACAGTGAACTGGCACTTCGGCATCTTGTTAATAGGTTAGTTCCAGAAAATGCACGAATATGACATAAAGTGTGCATAAAACATGTAGGTATCATCAATAATATGGCATAGAACATAAGAAATTATCGATACGTCGGAGACGTATCACTCCTTTCCGGCCGCGTTCGCAGTTCCTCATCCCGGAACAGGGAGTGACAGGTCACAGTTCTTTACATTCTGCAGAGGTGTGTTGCTTTACCCATAAGAGATCTTAACCTTGGTGCCAACCGGGCAGCTTTCCCGTCCACACTTCCTTCGGTGTGAGGCCCGGTATAAGGTCTAGCCAATCATGTTCCTCCGGTACCTCGAACACCCACCCGTTGTTGCATGCCCCGACCCTGGGTCCACGCCGGTCCCATTATTCCCGTAATTTCAGGGTGGACCCCGACCACGACGACAGTGCTGGGCTATACCATACACTCCTACGCCGGTAGCTGCAACCCATCATAGACCGCATTACCGTGGGGAATTAGAATGGGATCCCCACCCTCCGGTTGTTCCGCAAGACAAAACTGCTACGGCAAGCAATGCTTTACCGTGGGGAATTAGAATGGGATCCCCACCCTCCCGGTTGTTCCGCCTGGATCACAAGTCGTACTACGGTAAGCGCATCCGTTGATGAACGAGAGGTGGAAACACTTTTGACTACTCCGTCCCACTCGGATCTTATGGTTAACACGGGTATTACGGCACAAGAATCACTGGCGACATTTGTTGTTTAATCCTAGATGGATATAAACCCGTGCAATGGAACCTCCACCATATCAACACAATCCATGGTTCCATTGCCCACCACATAGTCATATTCATAGTTATGAAAGTAGTGGTTTTGATTTTTATGCAATAGTGATAACCATAGTACTTTGCAATTAATTTGATAGAAATACTCAAATGACATGAGCAAGTGATGAACTTGCTCGAACACTGCAAAGTTTTGCAGTTGGAAGGTGTGGACTGACCCTTGTCCTCTGTCTCTGAAAAATAGCATCATTGTCCGCTAAGGGTAATGGTTAAAGAAGCAATTATGCATGATTCCAGTTTTAGGGTTTGTTCCCCCCTTCCGATGTCGTTATTATTTCATGTAAGAGGTTAATACTAAGAATAATTTGGAGATACTTGATTTAAAGTAAAATACAACCTTGAAATGTTGTCAAGGTGTTTTTAAAGTCCAAATGCATTAATGGACTTATTTTTATTATTGAAAATTATATATGTGATATAAATGATTATTTAAACCATCAAATGAAGACTTATTCTTAATTGTCTTCAAAAATTCCCCTTTGTATTTTATTATGATAGAGAATTTTATGCTGATCTATTTTCATATTTTTAATTATTTTGTTAGAGCTATTAAGTATTTATGGTGCTTTTTCAAAGTTTATGTATTTAAATGGAATTGTGAAATGGCAAAAATGCCCCTGGGCCCACCTGTCGGTGCAACCCCGTGGGTTAGGTCGAACCGACCGGCCTGGTCCGGCTCGACCAGCCCCACTCCTCTCTCTCCCTCTCACGCGCGACCGAACCCTAACCCTAGCCGCTCTGGCGACCCGTGTCGCCGCCGCCGTCGCCGCTCGATTCCGGCGAGATTCGCCGGACCTGGCCCCCGCCATGGTGCGCAGCCGACGCGCCCCACGACGGCGGTCAATCCTATCCGCGTCGATCTGACGCGGACGACCAGCTGCCCTCGGCCTCGACCCTCTTCGCTCTGGTCGCCTGGCGTGGAGATCCACGGTGATCTCGCCGCCGCCGACGCTCCAAGTGCCGCGGCTTGGCCGTAGGCCTCGTCGTGCCTGCGCTGGAGCCTCCGTGCTTCGGCGACCGCCTGGCTTGGCCATGGCTTGGCGCTGCCGTGGCCAGGCTGTGCCGCCGTACCGCCATGGTGGCGCCGTGACACTGCTCCAGGTTAGTACGCCTCCATCTTCTCCCTTTCTTCCTCCTCCTCTATGCCATGCTCTAGTTACTAGCCTGCCTCTCCTCATGGAGATGCGGGCTCTGCCGTGCTGCTGTTGCTTCGGCGCCTCTGTGTGCCTTGCGCCAAGCCAGCTCGGGTGCTGTGCTAGCTGCTGCTATGCGTATGCTGTCTGCTGTGCATTTGCCATAGATTACGTGCTGTCGTGCTATGCTATTGTGCTCTATAGCTTGCGGTTGCAACTCATGAGCTCTTGCTCATGAGCATACTCGTGATGCTTTGCTTTATTCATTCAGTTACTCTGCTGCTGCTATCTTGCTCCTACCTCTCCTGTGTGTGCAATTACTTCTCCCTGGCTTGATCATGATGCATGATCCTTGCCTTTGGCAAGTGCCAGTGCTCCTGGTGTGCTATCTCTGTGCTATAATTCATGATCATGCTCAATTGAGCATTGTTACTAACTTGGCAGCTCCATCCCTTGATGGAGTGCTTCTGGATACAATCATAGAAATGGTTTATGGGTTATTCAGTGATTCAATTGTTGCTTGTCTGTGGCTGTTTATTTCATGTATTTCATGAATTGATGTCTGGTTTGTCTCTGACAAGCACTTGCTTAATTTGACAAGCACTGATGATCCAATGATCATCTGTTGCATGTTGTTTTGCTCACTATCTATCGTCGTGCCTATCCGATGCTCATTTTGGTGTCTGTGTGACACACATACCTGTGCTAGTGTGAGCTGTGGTTGGCTCAGGCAATTACTATTGCTTGCAGTGATCAATTGGATCCACTGCAAAATTCTAGTGTATTGATTACTGGTAAATGCATTTATCTGTGTTGTCTTGCTTGGCTAAGTGGATAAATGATGTGAACTGCTTGCAGTTGTGATCATCTGACAGTTAATTTGATTGAGCTAGAAGGATGCCAACATCTGTTGGGAACCCTGGCTCCATTTTGAACCCATCTGGGTGATGATATTAGTGCATGACTTCTCTGTGGAATTTGGTAAAGTGGTTGAGGTGGCCCTGACAGCAATTCCTTGCTGTTAGGGTAGCTCCCACCTGTGTTGGCTTGCTGTGATTTGGGGAATATCTCACTGGAAGAATCCTTGTGGTTTTTCCAGTTTCCTTTGATGTTGATAAACATGAATAGACACTTGATAGTCTATCTGTCTGATGGTGTAGTAACTATAGGTGTAAAGTGAATCTGACTAGCTAGATAGGATCATCCCTTGTTGGATTTCTTTGATTATGTCACTAGTTTGGCATAGCCAATGTTCCCAGGGTGCTTTCCTATTTGTTTCCCTCTTGTTCACTTGCACCAATTTGGCTAGTAGCCATATGATGACTCACATATAGGGTTTCTACCCTTGTGGTGTGCTTGAGATCATGCTCAGTGTAATTTATGAACAAAACCATCTGGTTTGTTCATGATGATGTGTATACCTCACTCCAGCTCCTAGAAATAGTGTGTTGGTGTAGAGGTTTTGCTTCTGGTGGTTTGCTTGACTTGCCCTGCTCCTCCTTGTGGCTTGTGATTCTTGGTTTGGTTCAGTGGTGAGTTTGGACAGATTGAACAGCACTGGCTGTTCTTCTTGTTCTAGCTGTTCTTGGTGTTCTTGGTGACTTACCCTGTTGCCTGTCGATGAATGAGCTAGTTCTGGCGGTGGAAAAAGGTTTTATATGAACCTTCTTTTGCTCCCTGGTCGACAGCTTGGCCTGGCCTCCCTTGGTGACTCCTCTCTGGCTTGTGTGTTGTACAGCATGCACACATGCAGTGTGAGCTGCCTGTGTGTGTGTGTGCACCTGATACTCTGAACTTGGCTTGGAGATGATCAGCTCGGCAGAGCTGATCCATATCCTCAATTTTTCCTTTCTTTCTAACCTGCCAAGTGGCTATGCCACTTGGCTTAACTTCTATTTGTTGTGATTATGTGCAGGGATCAACAATGGATCAAAATGAATATGGAGGTCATTAAATCCAAGATCAAGTGAAGATGATCTTGTAGTATTTAGGATAGGATCCATCCTTGTACTTTTCTTTTTTATTTTCTTTTATTTTTCTATTTCTCCAATTCTTGTAATGTGTTGTAAATTTATATTTCAATTCTGGATATTGTAATTGACATTGTATTTTGTGTGAATTTCAATAAAGCTCCAATTTTCATTAATGAGCTAATGTATTTGTTGTATTACTTATTTTCTTGCTTAATGATAATTGTTTGATTAATTATCTCAATTTTGAATTATTTGATAATCATTTGATGTTTGAATTTGAAATTCAAATTCAAATTTGGTTTGAATTCATTCAAACACTTAACTTGTAATTCAATCATGCAACTTAAGATTT